>NC_055679.1:1821000-2175000 GCF_017976325.1 Chelmon rostratus
GTCTTTCAGAAGATTCTCACAAGTTACTGGAAGTTGGCTCATTCCCCCTGACAGAGCTGCTGTAACTCGTCAGGTTTGTAGACTCTACCGTTGGACTGAGGTCTCGGCTTTTTGAGGGACACTCAAACACCTTGGCTGTATTGTCCTGAAGTCATTCTGCCACAACTTTGGGAGTCTGCATGGGGTCACTGTCCATTTGGAAGACCCATTTGTAACCAAGCTGCAACTTCCTGACTGACTTTAGAATTTTTTTTATGTGTTTTTCACATATTTTGCTGTTTCTGATGCAACACTTCAAACTAAAAGCAGGCCTTTCTCACTTCTTGTATGAACAACCAAACTTCAGAGATTTGGTCTCAACACTCGTAACGACGCAACCTGTTAAGCAAACCTCCATCCTTGAAACAGCCAAGTGCAACATCATAAATGACTTCAAGCACAGACTTGCTGAAAGTGCTTTCTGTTCTCTCCATTTGTATGATTGACTGTATCTCGCTCTATGTCAGCAGGCTCCTCACCCCATGATCTAAACTTTCGATGTGTTGGGAGGCATAATTCTGCCTTTCTGCTGCCTGCAGACCACATGAAATTACTCAAACATAATGGTGTCAAGCTTAAAAAATTACAAAAAATTGCTCAGGAACGACTAAAAAAATACATTTCAAAATCCAGTGACTTTTAAAATATTGTGCGTCAGATTGTGAGTGAGCTGAGAGCACTAAGACCCAAGAAAACGTGAAAATTAATCAACTTTGGATGTTTTCAGCAGAGGAAAGGGAGGAAAAAAAGACCTGGTAGTTGTCAGTCATAATTAGGTTTGAAACATGGCGTAGCAGAGTTCTGGCTTTGGATGAAAAATGCTGAATTTGATTTTATTCTGCGATATGAGTCACTGTGTTCAGCAAGAAAATCAATGGAAATACACGATGTGGCAGCCCCTCATCAACTTAGCAACAAATGATTTAATCTATGCCTAAATACTGCACAGCAATGTCATTTAATTAAAAGTGGAAGTATTGTTGTTAATGAATAACTGTTATTGAGAAAAAAAAATGGCCCACCCGCCTGTGTCATGGCATTATAAACTGTTGCTCACTGTTTTTGTGACTGAGCCTTCAAATCTCATGGAGGAATCATTCCAACTGGACTTCCTGGATCATATATCATCATCTCCTCTGTACTTGTAGCAACACACCAACAAAAACACAGTCCCTTGTTTCATTTTCTTCTATAAGTGCTGTTGTGCTCTAAACAAAAGTGTCGAGTGTGTCATTTACCATCAAACCAGGAGCCATGAAGTGCCTTGAAGGCTTTCCCTGAGTGCTCTGCAGAGAGACACTTCACATAGACGCAGCCCTGTGGAGAGAGCAGGAAGCATCACTGCAGCTAACAGCATGGAGGTGTGACACGGACGTTTGCTTAATGCTCACTGAGAGCGGGCATACCTCTCGTGAGTTCTTGTCAACAGCGATGTGGACGATGCCGTCATTGTCGATGCACTTCTCCAGGATGGCCTCGTGGATGGCTAGATCCCAGTTCTCCCCAACCTCCCTGAAAACACAAATACAAAGAGGTTAGAAGCAGGAAGTCAAATCAGGCGAGAAAAAGGACTCGATCTGGTATTCCCTGACGGTGCACGGAACAGGCAGCAGAGAGGTACTCACATGACTGGATCAAACATGTTTCTGATCTTCAGACACGGAGTCAGGCTGTTGGGAGGTGAGTTCCTCCGGTCTAGAGGGAAAGCTGAAGAGAGAAAATCTCAATGTCACACAGCTGCTTCAGAACAGTCCAGTTAATGTGTCAGCTGGCAGGTAAGGTGGAATCATAGTGAGGGAGTCTGTTCTCCTGGATCTGAACAACACTGAATAAGTTGACTTTGCTTCTTTTGGTTCACACTCCCACACATATAGAGAGTTTGGGGGGGGTCATGCTTGGGTCACTGCACGCGGCATACTGGACATTTATTGCCAGGAAGTTTGGAGGAGCAGTGATGATGTGCTGTTGCCTCTCAGTTGTGTCTGTTTACCCACGATACCTGGCTTTTTCAGGTTTCTGACGAGTTTCTGACAGAGTCATTGCTACAATTTGAATGAATACTCTCTTACCTTTTCCCTGCCAGACTTTGGAGGGCATCAAGGAGAGCTTGTCACAACTGAGAGAAGGCTGGATCCACCTCCAGACCAGGAAGTCCGCTCCACCAATTCTCTGAGTCTCTGTTCGAATCCTTGACTCGTTGGCAGAGAGGAAGTTCACAGCCTTCTCCCAAATCTTCTTCATTTTCTTCCTGTAAAACATCAGACACGTCTTCCTCAATTGCTAAATTCTAAATTCTCCACAAAAAAACAACAGAAATCTGACTGAGGAACGTTTCTGCGACACTTGCAACATGAATGCAGCCATGTGCAGTTGCATGGCAGCGTCACGTGTACTGACCGGTCCTGAGGCTGAACCAGGGAGTCTCTGACATGAGGAATGGGCAGGTAGGGCTGCAGGTCCTGGTTCTCTTGGCAAGCCTCACTGTGGCTCCTCAACACATCTGAAAACAACACATTTAGGAGGAAAAAAGGATTGAAGCACAAGGATAAAATGTGAAATGACACAGGAAAACAGCTAATTCCACTAATTACTTGTCCTAATGAGCATCACCTGGCTTGCATGTGCATGTTGGCATGTACCCATCTCTGAATGCAAGTAAACAGATCATTTGTTAGCTGCCATGCATGAAACATCTCATGATGGTTAGTGGCAAAAAGCCTTCCAAAACCTTTGCAACAACATGAGACAGGTTTAGACAGATTTCTAAACTCTTAATGTTCCTATAAGCACCACTGGGGCCGATATCTACAGGTGGAAGGAACATCAATCCATCATCAACCAAGCACACACAGGAGATTTCCAACCCGGCAGTGAGAAAGACAGTCAGATGTCCAACAGCCAAGGAGCTACAGACAAGTTCAGAGGTGGAAGCATTATGGTATGGCGCTGATTGTCTTCTCATGGTACAGGTAGAATCAAGAACTGGTCTGTGTAAGAGTTCTGCAAGGCGTGTGTGTAAGACAGCACATCTTCTCTTTGTGATGTGAGGGTTTATGTGTTTGCTTGTGTGGTGTGAATCAAAGCCACATTGCTATTGTGGTTGGCAGTTTTCATTATTTCTAGGAGACCATACCATAATTTGAATGCAAACAGGTCTATGTGTTTGTGTGTGTATACACATTGGCTACTGCTGTTCACTGGAGTAATTTGTCATTGCGGCTACCTTATGGGTACAGCAAACCTAATGCACATACATCCATCAAGGTAGGATCTATCCAAAACTGACCCTTTGCTAAACCCCTCCTCTCAACAGCAACTGTCCAATCATAGTTTAGTAACTGTAACTGGCAGGCCTGTCAAACTTTGCATTTCTCTACGTGTTGATGTGGTGTACATGATAGAGGCGAACAAGAGCGATACTCTGGCGTCTTTTTTGTCACGTTTCAAAAACCTAAATCGTAAGAGCAAACATGCGAGGGATGGATTTAACTTTGTCTGCTCTCATGCAAGTTGCAAATGTTAGCATGTTGGGCTGACTCGCTTACTCCCCACAGCAGAAACCGAGCATCACGTCTAAAAGCATTGGGCATGTCTTTAGCTTTTTACATGACTTTGTTGGGTTACAGGTTACATTAGAAAAGTACCTGTTGTGTGATATACGAGTAATGACAGCAGCTCAGTCCTGCTCTCTGTTTGTTTCGGGTGTGCTCCAGCAACTCCAGCCAAACATGCGTTAGATACCACTACATTTGCCAAAGTCATGGCTTGTGCACATATTATCAAATCCTTCTCTCTTGTAAAAGTGAAGCTCATTGTGAACAACAATGACCTAAATCTGACGACTGTACTGCTCGCCCAAGTGCATTTTTCTTCTATAGTAAGCATCCAAACAATCCAAGCCATGTTAGATCAAATCATATTTTAATTAGACTACATTTTGGTATTTTGTTAACCATGCTACGGGAGAATTAGCTTGGATGGATCAACCACTGTGAGGATGCTGACATTATGCCTGGGACATCAGTCTCAGTGTTATATTGTTCATATATTTAAAACCATTCTTCAGGGTTCTCGTTTTGCAGTGTGCCAAATGGAAACGTCGGCTCAAGACCAACTCACAGACTTGAAGCTTTAGCATTAGCTAACTACACTAGCAGTAAGTTAGCTACGCTTATAAAATCTCCTCATGAAAGCAATCACATTAGAAGCTGAACTCCATGGTCGTCAGTTAGAAATGAGAAGGAGACATTTCCTTCTGTGAGGAATCAAAGACCTAGTGTTACTGCAAAAATTACTGCAAATTTCAATGGTGAATCTGTCACCATTAGCGATCACTGTAAACTTGACAGGCATAGCAACAGAAACTAGGCAGGAACACCAAATTTTGCCTTGGATGCAACGTTGATGTCCTTTGCCAGTCACATGCCTGCTGAAGTGATGGGCTGCACTACTTGTGGTTTGCTTTTAGATTTGGGTGAGAGACTTTTATTCACTAATCTTCCAACCCGCTGCATGCACAGATTACATCACTGGACTGAATATATTTATGATATTTCACTTATCCAGCAGATAGTAGCCTCATTAATCTATTTCCAATCACTCCTTCTTGTAAAATATATCATTTATAAATTAGTTGTTCACTTTAAACCCTAAGTTTGACTCACCATATAGCTCATTTCACATTGAATGTATCATGTGTCAACTAATTAGTTGATTTTTTTCACTTCTATTAGAAGGGTTTACAATTATGTCTGCTTAGAATACAATAGGTTTGTTTCTTTCTTCAAATGGCAAACAACCTGAGCAAATAAGCCACATAATTCCATTTTATTCCCACTACATTCCATTTAATTGGTTGATCCGGGAATTTTGCAACCCCATTGAGGACTGGACTCACACAGATGAGAGATAACTGGGTCCTTACCGATAATCCTCTCCACCATGTCGTACATCTCCCTGGTCTCCTCCTCTTCTCTCCTCCAGCGGTACTTCATGTAGCAGACCACACTCCACACACAGCCTACCACTGCAGGAGCACAAACAGGGTTCACAGGTTCAGACACAGCTGAAGAACACCACGTCTGCTGTCAACTGTGACCAAATAAGGATGCGAATTTTAACATAGCACCTTAATCAACAGGTGTGTTAGTGATTAATCATGTTTTTTCCTTACAGCCCTTTAGTGTAGGATTGGAACATTTCTGGCTTTGGTGACTTTTATTTTCTCCATTTCTTGAAATAATCATTGACCACTATTGTGTCTATGTTACTATCGACTGTTACTACTGCCCTGTCTGCATTAGCTGCTATCTCAACTTATTCCTCCTCTGATGGATTCGAGCGTGACCCTGATCAGGACACATTGTTTAGTGGATGGATGGATGGATTATCACGCTTTATAATTATTGCTTTACCAATACTTTAACAGACAAGCACAGCTCAGTCCCTTTTTGGTCCGTTCTTTGTGTGTTATTTTCTCTTGATGGAGAAAATGAAAGAAATCTCTAAAGGAAAACATGGTTGACATCGTAGCAGTTCTCATCTCTGATGTGTTCTTTTGAACTGTTCGGTCCTCATCAGTGGCACTGGCAGTGCGACTGTAAGCAGGCTGCAGTAATCAATCACTGGGCTTTGGGAACACGTTAATTAAATGTGATGTACACTGCACGTGTTTCGGGCCTGCTGGTGTTTCTGTGGTGCCGCTCACCGACTGCGATGAGAAAGACTCTGCTGATGACGGTGAGGAAAGCTCGGCGGAAGCGGCACGTGAAGGGCATGTTGGGATGTGTGGACTCCATCCGAGATATCTCAGACACGTCGGTCACTGGATCATCAGCGACCTGCCCAGTCAGCCTGCAACACACACACACACTCACAGTGAGTACAGATGTCACGTGCAAGGCTTGTGATCACCATGGGTACATGTCATGCATTACCTTATCCCAACATCCTGGCCTGTCCGGATGATCCACTCCAGAGAAGTATGAATGAAGTCTTGAAACTCCTGATTCTGAGCCTGAGCAAAAGACACATGGCACTGATGAGAGGAACATCGCTAATCATCTCTGTCTGTCTTGCTTCTGATAACTTGTCTAGCACTAATAAAAAAAAAGAAAAGTAACTGGCAAGTTGTCTAATTCAGGTGGGCGTGATGTCCAGCAGCAACATCAATCCACGCTTCAGCACCAGACAGTCATAGATACAGGACTTTAAAATGGAGAAGAGCTCTCTTTGATGGGAGTGTTATCCCTTCTGCCCTAGCAGACCTGAACAAACTGCCTGGCTGAACTCGACACTGTTGTATTGATCTAGACTAATCTGTGCGCATACAGGTCTGGACTGGGACACAGTCAGGGGCGTGGATGTATATGTGTACATGTGACCAGGTGTGTTTTTCATGTGTTGTGTATGTCAGTGTGTTGCTGTGTGTTTCTGTGTGGAATATGCATTGGCTATGAAATCAAATCTCCCTCTGGGATAAAAGACTTCGGGCGAGAGTTAAAACCAAAGTTTACTACTTTAAAAAGCTGCTCCACCCTCCAGAAAAATGAAACACACTCCCCTTCTGCTCCCCACTCTGATTCAGCATCACTCTCATATCCTGCTTTCAGACCGGACTCACAACATCTAATCCAAGAGAAACAGGAAAATGCACACTACTTGAACATGAACGTATCAAGGTCCCAAGTTACCCTGTCTGATACGTCAATTCAAAGAATTTTCTGGCCTTTTTGAACCACAAACGTTGTCAGGTGGTCTGAAATCGCTGCTTGTTGGAAAGATTCAGTAATGAAGCTGACAGACCCGGTCTCAGGTTTTGTTGAACAGGCAGTTATGTTAACGTGTGGACATACCAGTAAATACGCGGAGGCCTCGGCCATGGACAGACTCCTGTTCGGATGCTGCTGGTCTCCACAGTCGTGCTGACCTGCAACCACAATATCAACCCGTCACTGGTGGAGACGGACAGGCTCATTCAAACTGTGCAACAAGCTGCTGGATTCTGTTTGGATCATTCCAAAGGTAAACAGGTTGATTGGTAACAGGTGAGTAGTATCAGTCATTCACAAGCAAGGATGGAGTGAGGTTCACCACTTTGTGAACACATGACTCAGACACACTTAGTAAAACTGTTGTCGGTAAACAGAGTTCATTTTGTAAATGATTGCGATGAGCTTCTATTTACGTTTAAGAACGTCACAACCTTTTCTGAACAGCAATGTGTTCATCATGTCTGTCTAATGAGAACATTTTAAACACTTCCTGTATTGTCTGGACCTTGTGTGTGTTATCAGTATTCAGTAAAATGTGCCAAATACTTGGTCCGTTTTCCAAAGGAAACCCAGTATTCCTGTTGAATGATATCTGACCTATCATTTTTTCCTGCGTTGGCTATCAGCTTGTGTCGTCATAAAGGTGGAGGGCCCTCTGACATCTGCATCTAGCTACATCTGTCTCTGGTGATGTAACATACCTTTAAATTGCCTTCTCTCACTCAAGCAAAGAGCAGATGCTCAACAGCTTCACCCGACCTCATATCTGACAGCTGCTTAGCTTAAACTACATTAGCTGACCCCTCTGGCCTGACGGGCAGTTTCATCTGAATGCCAGTGAAAATCAATGAATGCATATTGATAGTTTGACCAAACGTACCAGCAGCTTAACAAAGACACAACATGTGCAGTGACAGAGTTGAGCTCATGAACATTATCAATGAAAGTAACAGAATCACTGCATAACTGTACTAACTGTAACTGTATGAACAGAGCAACAATCTGTACCAACAGAAACGTGTCTCTTTGCACAGTCAGTGGACACAGAGTGCAGTGCACAGTGTAAATAGCTACCTGCGATATGGGCCAGGTGGTTGTGTAGATTGAGCAGCAGCTTTAGGATCAGGTCCTTCTCCGGCTTGTTCTGCAAACAGCAAATACTTAGAGGACAGACTCTACCAACAGAACTGCATTTAATCA
Organism: Chelmon rostratus; assembly: GCF_017976325.1. Lineage (NCBI taxonomy): Eukaryota > Metazoa > Chordata > Actinopteri > Chaetodontiformes > Chaetodontidae > Chelmon > Chelmon rostratus. Next base: position 1,829,013 of record NC_055679.1, read on the forward strand.
TTAGTTCATTTGTAGACCCGGCTGATGACACCCTGATAGTTGAAAAAAAAAAGTCTGAAGCCCGATCAGGGTTTCTGGACCCAATCAGAGTCCTTTAACATCAGGTATCCTGCTGATCCTGAATCTGACACACCTGGTTTTTCTAGCAACTTGATCACAATACAGACGTCTGAGTTGAGAAATACTTAGTTTATAGGTTTAAATTATATATTTGACTCGATATGAATGAAAGTTGAACAGGGAGAACATGACTCGGACACTGACTTGATGTGATCTGATAGAGAGAAGACTTACTGCTGTTTGTGGATTTGTGGAGCTACAAAAACACTCTTCCACTCACAGTTAAACAGTCATGTTGGTGGAGCTTCCATCACAAATGACCAAATCTATTACAGACACTGACTGTAGCGAGTAATTTAGCCAAGCAACAGACAAGTCTATGGCCTGTTATCAGCTTACTCAAAGAATGAACAATCAGTGACAGCTGATATGATCTGTCACTGGCAGCGTTTCTCATTTTCACTGGTGAAAGTGGAGAAGCTGTTACTCGACTATTTTCTACACTCCTTTTGCTAAAGATAATTAACATCTGAGTGATCTTAGTGAATTTTTCCAACCTGTGTGGCAAATCATTTTTTACAGTTACACACTCTAATTTTCAGGTGCAAAGGCAGTGAAACACTGCACTGTAGAGCCAGCTGTGGTGTAGGGGTGCAGCTCTGAAGCAGAGTACAGTAAGGAAAGGATAGGAGTTTGATCAGCTTTACTGTAGCCAATACAGATCCGTTAAAATATTCCCAGACTGGCTCGGGACATCTCAACAAGCTAGACCCCAGGATTTAGTGAACTCCTGAAATGACTTTAGATCCTAGTGGGTGTTATTGGTAGCAGTTTAGGTAAACTGTTTTCACAACCTCAAGCTTTACTTTACCCTGGGGTGGGCAGAATATTTTGAACATCTTCTAGCAAGACAATTGGTACCCTCTAGTTTTCAAGGCAATGTACACCTCCCAACAAAGAGCAGAAGGTTGAAGGGTTGCACTGCATCTGCACCTCAGTGCAGCCGGGAGAGCAATTCATCACCATGCAGCACTTCAGCTGTGTTCACTGCTCACAGCCATCATTTCCAATCTCATTTCATCTTAAGTGGACAAATTGCACTTCCTGTGCTCTATATATTGAACAAAAACTTTACGACAGAACTTTGCTGCACGCAGAACTAAAAAGACGGGGTCAGAGAAAAATATCTACTTACATAAGTGGAGTCAAACTCGCTGCCAAAAGGGTGACTCTTAACTGCAACAAAGGAGAAAGAGATACAGTCAGGAGACAGACACGCTCGCTAAAACCCCCACGGTAAACCAGCGCCATGCAAAAGGCACAAGTTTGATTAGAAGGAAAAACTTGGTCTTTTACAATAAGACGGCGTGCTTGGAGACTGTGGAATGTGAGTGAAGTTCAGACATCACATAACACATGAGTCAGTGCACATGAAACTCAAGCCCTGAAACCTCACCACATCAGCCAGGCAGCTGGAGCACTGCCAGTTCACTACATTGACCATAATCACAGTAACAAAGTACTGTAAACTGAATTATACAGTACAGAGGAACTTTTTTTAAAGCTTAAATGTATTTTTACACCGGTGTGATGCTGTTAACACTCAGATGGGAAATTTAATCCCCACTTTCCCTGCAAAGCCCACTTATTGACATACTAACTATTCGAGAAAAATGTAGAATCACAAAATTTTAAAGTGATGAACAAACACTGTCGTGACGGACTCACAACTCAGTGAAGAATAACACTACTGATTATACACCAAGCGACCGTGAAAACAGGAATCTCTGTGTAATGTAAAGCAACCGGACAGTCATGTAGATTCTTTGGAAATGTGCATTTTTGAACTGCTGACACTGTGTTGGAGAGGTGTTGAAATCCATACTCATGCTTTAAATGAGATTAGACTAGCCTTTGTTTCCCTTAGAAGAAATCTGTCTTGGAAACTGCACAAACAAACATGCATCACACCCAGATCTACAAACACTAGAACATACACACTGAGAATACTGCACAGATGCCATACATTTAGAGACTGTGTGGTTTTTTTTATATTTCTGCCACAATGGAAATTCCTCTCACCTCCACTGCACTGCCTGGCTGTACAAGTTTCTAAGAGAACTTAAAATAAAACTGTAATTACGTGGTGCACAGCTAGACAATACTTTCCATAAATGGGAAACTCTGTCCTCTTGTGATCTAGGGCGAAACTGAGTATAGTTGAATAGGTTATCCAGGGAGGGTTGACCTGGATGACTAACAATCTTCACAGACAGTTACATTGGTTATTTAAAAGGTTTCACCAATAACAATATTTGTCCTCTGGCACATCAGGATCTCATTACATGATTTAGGGCATTTAAATGATTCATGATCACCCCCCAAAACAGACAAATCAATACTTTTTATGATATATTATTTGTCATGACAACATTCTGTAGTTATTTGCTGAACTTTCTCTTGGTTTTCAAAACAAGTCTGAGTTTATTTTCATATTAGGACAACTGTGGATTTTTTTTGTAAATGAACACAGTTGGTGCTGACGTTATTTGTTTCTCATCAAACCTCACTTTGTGCATCCTTGAGATCTAACAAACGTGCAGATTGCATTCACTGCCATTTGAAATGCCATTTTTTTCCCAAGTCTGAAACCAGCACTGTGGTGTGCATCCATATTTACTCTCTAGTAGTGTTCCCCATGCACGCCACCTGTGGATGGGTAGAATAGTGTGAAACCATGGGCAGGAATGTGTATCACGTCACCCGTGAGTGCATGAGGGGCGTCCTTGTGTGCATGCACAACATTTTTTGGTATCTGTGAAATCATTCAGAATTGTAAAGGATAAGAACTGCGACCCAAATGTGAATTAATATGTGAACCTTAATCTTTATTCTAGTTATGTGCGCATCATCATTTTTCTGTACTTGATGAATTGCAGATTTTGGCAACCCCTGGCAGTGACGGACTGCCTGTGAATTCATCCTTTAAGTCCAGCAGGGCAGGGAAGTCTGGACATTTGGATTCTTTCATAAATCAAGGAGGGCCAGTGAAAGTTTGGGCCAACACTGAGGCACTGCCTGTCAGAAACAACCATCTAGAGTCTGCTCGGAGCCAGGATTGGACCAACGTTTGCGCCAATATTTCTTAGAGGGGTTGGATTACGTTCCTGTCAGATGGCTAGCTGGATATTACAAAGTAAATCCAGTGACTGTACCTGCAGGAGGGACAGATCGAAAACAGGACAGTGCAGAGCGCACTGATCTGTGGTTTGCATTTGTTGACAAGACATTGTCGTGAGTCTGGAGAACAGTGTGTGGACACTACTTTGTTCAGTCTGTCCTTAGCAAAGCCAACTGCCTCAATAATCAGGCTGATGTCTCGCCAGTGAACACAAGCAGTATGAGCTGATAAGCAAGTCTGCAGTGTTTTTTTTTTTTTTCTATCTGTCTGTGCTGAAACTGATAAATTCAGGGGATGTCTGAGCTCTGCTTGGTCGCAGTGGTGACAGTTCATAGCTATATGAAATAGTCTGTTGAGCAACTGTTTTAGCATGTGTGCAGGAAAACAAAAACACTGTATAGCTCCCTAAGCATGGAAGACAGAAAAGAATAAATGTGTTTTTTGCACTTTCTCAATTACTGTCAAACAGTCACTATAGAGGGGGTGCCACATTTTTGGAACAAAGAATAAATACACAAAAATACCAACAAAAACCCACCACCAAGCAACCTGGGGATAAAATGCTGCCAAACATTGTATTTAAAATGGCAGTGGGCATGTTTTACACTCTATGGGGCTACATAATCAAAAGCTTCAATAGCACATCTGGTCTGATACTTACTGACTCCATCCACCTCAGAGGATCCAGAGCCCCTCATCCTCAGATACATGAGGCCCAGCAGCAGAAAGAAGAGGCAGGCTGCAGTGAGCAGGAACATGGACAGGTAGTGAGCGCTAAAGCTGCCAGACGAGGCCACCTCCTCCCTTTTGAACTGCTGGAGCAGCTCATCCTCCGGGACAGCCACCTTCTGCTTCAGCAGTGCCTGGCTGTATGAGTGGTTGGGAGCGTGGTTGGAGTGGTTGCCCCTGTAGGTCTGGGACAGGCTGCTGTAGTTGGAGAAGCGCGGTCTCAAGCCGATGCTGAACCTACTGGAGCTGCTGCTTCTGGAGGCTCCGTGATCCCCGTCGACGTGGTTGTTTTTGCCGGTCTCTCCTCCATGGTTCTCGGAGAGGGACACGTAGATGGGCTTCCTGGTAAAGTTGTGGCTCTGCAAGCCTCCCGATGAGTCCGATTCCCTTCTCTTTACCTCGTCTCCCTCCCCCTCCTCCCTCCGGCTCCCCACCATGTTTAGACTCTCGGGCGGGCTAACCTCCCTGGCTGCCCCTCCCGTCTGAGACCCTCGGCCGACTACGTGGGAAGGGAACGCGGCTTGCGGGTGGCTCCGTCTCGGCTGCAACCTATCCCGCTGTCGGTCTCCGGCACCATGACCCCCAGCCTCCTCCTCGTCCGAGTCTGAGTAATCCCCGGCTAACTTGCTAGTGTTCAAATGAGACGCCCCACAACCATTTAAAGAGCGAGAGTTCTTCTCCGTTCCCCCCTCATAATCGTCCTCGTCCCCCGATTCGTCGTAATCCCTCCCTTCCGCCCCAGGGCTGGATCTGGCACGAACTCCCCAGCCCAACGAGACACTTCTCTGTCCGTCCGGATCCGGGGAAGAATTGTTGCTATTCAGCGGACTCGTAGCGCCATACTGACTCTTGATGGCCACACTCGGTGTTGTAATGGGTCTGATCTTCGGTTGTGGTTGAAAACCAGGGCTTCGGTCCGTCCTGCCGCTGTGATTGAGGCCCTTTCTTTTCAATGGAGTTTCAGCGTCAGACTCGTCAGAGCTGAAGCCGAGGACGGAGGACTTCCGGCCCGGTCTCCTGCTGGAGCTCAGGTGCGTGACGTCATGGCTGGCTGGCCTGGATCCCGCCGTGTTGCCGCCGCCAGTGGTGCTGTTGATGGGCCCGCAGCTTCGGGTTTTACCCGGCCTGGAGCCCCGCTGCTGTTGCTCTTCGCGAAACTTCTTCAGTTTCTTCAAATATACCGGACGGGTGTTTTCGGTTACCGGGCCTGGAGTGAAACCAAAGCGCTTTAATTCGGAGAAAAGCTCCTCATCTGTTAACTGCGTTGACGCCATCTTGGACAAAACTCGGAGAAGGTTGTGTAACGGAAATGACGTCGGGGTGAAGTGGCAGCGGACCAACTGGGCTGCGTTCAAAATCCAGGGCGAGCTGTTTCTAAACGAGAGCTCACACGGTTTTAGTTACCAGGAACTTTCTTCACTCTTACTTTATACAAAAAATTAAAAAAAAGATAATCAGCGCTGTTCCTAGTGTGATTCTACAGCTGATGACTCTGAGCAGCAAGTGTTAAAAAGTCAGATTTACCTTCTATGTAAATTCATAAATGCATCAATACTCATTTTAATTAGTTTATTATTTAGTTTAGTTTAAATTAACATGAATCGTGTCTGCAGAATTAAAATGCAGAATCTAACATATAAAACATATTCTGGTTTGTTTAACCCTTTTTTATTTACTACATAATTCCATATGTGTTCCTTCAGAGTTCTTCATTATGAATCTACAACGTAGAAAGTAATAAAAATAAAGAAAAAACACAATGAGAAGGTGTGTCCAAACTTTTAGATTGGTAGCGTGTGTATATATATATATTGAATTTTGAAGTTACATCGAGTATGTTGAACTTATCAGTAATAAGAAATGTGTACATACAATTAGTCTGCCTCAGTTCTTCTAAATCATTTTGAATCTTTATAAAATCTATATTCAAATTTCTCAGATTCATTAAGCTCTAGTCAGAACATCAACATTTCACTGCTAAATTCAGTGGTGGTGGTAACAGTGGTTAAGATAGAATTTAAAAAAAATCAAGATTTTAATTTTTCTGGCTTTTCTTTGCCTCCACTCTTTATCATTCTCTCTTAAAAAGACTCTTCCTAATGAGCCAACTCTATGGGTAAGAGGCAAATGAATACAAATATGTCAATTATAGCACAAACTAAGAACATGTCTAAAAGGATTAGATATGCGAGATAAAGAATATATGCAAAAAAGGCATACTTAATGATCACAAATGTTTAGGTACTAGAGGAGATAAAAGAGGACTTTGTTTTGCTGACTCAGACTGCTTTGTCCAGTTCATTGGACTGTTCAGAGTCACTGTGTAGTTTGTATATTTTTTGAATGCTAATTGAAGCAATCACTGTTCAAATCTGGAGTATCAGCGTGCTTCTTGTCAGCATTCAGGACATTGTGATGTGAATGCACAGAGGAAGATCAAGGAGGACATTCACATCCAACACAGAGGGCATCTCTGAGCAGAGACAGAGCCTACAGTCCTCCCAGTATTCAACCATCTGCTATCACCTTCGGTCATGTGTTGACAAATGAACCATTTCTCCCAGAGAAATGAACAAATCTGCCCTCTGATGAAGGCTGTGTGCTTTAGTTGAAAGCTCAGGAAAGAGCTAGTGAAAGTTGAGCTAGGGAGTTTTTTTGAAACTGTTATTTCCAGGTCAAGAATGAACATTTCTGCTGTCGCACAGCAGTTGATGGTCCTGCAGATCTGGAGCATCAACAAGTCTTTCTTTACATTAGGTTACAGCATTGAATTTTCATTGTGTGAGAGATAAATACATTCCAACTTGTTCATCAGAGCTAAAAGCTCTCCATAACGCCACACTGGATCAAACATTACACCATACATTTGTGGAGATTTCCTAATTGCTGCTGGGTGCAATATCAGTTTCAGTGAGTGAAATCTTAATTGTTGAGTATATTTCCGTCCTTCTCATTCCTTGATATTTAATGTTTTTTCTTAATTTTTTTTTCTCACGAAATTCAAGAATCCAGCTCTTTAGTGTATGAAACACCTGTGGCTTTCCCCATGCAGGCTCAATATCAACCAACCGAGACTGAAGTGAATGCAATTATACATTTTCCTCTACACACTAAAAAAAAACACTGGGTTAAATAATGAGCCAGTATGAGATCAGTATTGCACAGACACAGTACTGGAATAACTTTACCCAGGACCAGTGTTATATTTACATTGCTGTTGGATTAGTGGATTGGAACAGCCCATTCTCTTGGGTGGTTTTCTACCCACTGCACCCTGTGTGGGTCCATTTTAGCCCAGTATTTTTAGTGTGTAGTGAACTGTAATTTGATCTATTTGCTCCTGTTCTCCTGTTATGTTTCTGTAAATATAATTTCTTTTGAACCTGTGTCATTTGCTGGCACATTAACAGGTACAGATTATTATTATTGAATTTGGTCCCAGATTTTTGTGATTGTTCACTTCTTGGTTACAAAAGTAATGAGACAGTGATTCATCTCTCATTTCAAAATACCTCTACATGCAAGAACAAGATTGTGGTACAGGATAAGACCAACAAGGATTAAGCAGCCCATGTCAGAATCCTGTTACATCCTGCAGGACTGTCCTACTGATCCTCTCTAGACAGTCAGCTGTCCAGTAGGGCACCTCAAAATTTCTTGCAGGACAACTAGTTGCAAAGGCACAATACCTGCACATTCACCACAGCTGTCCTTCACACCTGAAACATATCCCTGTGGTATGTATTTGTAAGGGATGCATAGACACTGTAAGGAAATATGGGGTACCAACATGGCTACGTGGCTACCCAAGCTTCTGAAAGCCTGCACCTCTCTCCATGTTTAACAGATGAATTTATTCCTCCAACCATCGATCTATTGCACAGCAGGATGGTTGGTGCCGGTTGCAGTTCTTTAATATAAGTCTTTTTCCTGGGAGACAGCCTGGATATTCTACACATATATCTCTATCACTAGGACTCATAACTGTACACAAAACACATTATAGTCCGCATCATGAATTAAATTCAGTTTTTATGGCGCAGCAAATCTTTTGTTTTATAGCAAGCAGCATTACAGGAACATTGCAATAATGTTAATGTGCCAGTAGCAACAACTAAGCGGATTAGTTGTTTGGTAAGATGTCACTTTACTTTACACTGACATTACAATGGCGACAGACACCAGGTTTACATAGCTGCTGAATAAGCAGCACCTAATGATGACCATGTTGTTATTATTATTATTATTATTGGTCTATACGTTACACGGCTGAGTTTATCCACCGACCCCACTATGACAGCATCAGATTTGTTGTTATACACCAGATGGACAACCTTCCTCTTGGTGCAGCAAGACATGTCTCTTGAGTGAGGACTGACCTTGGAATATTATGCAGTAAAAGTGAAAAAAATGAGTCTGGAGGAGAATAAACAACATTGCTGCAGTGGGAAGAATTCCAACAAGTATTTGTCTTAGAATGTTTTATTGTAGAGCAATGCAAACAGCGGCCAATCATTAAGTCCTTATTGATGGCATCGATGACACTTCAGTATGTGGTGCGACCCGTTTGCAGGGATGTCTTATTCTGTGCTCCAGTGTATCGCTTGGAAGAACTGACGCTGTGTGATAGATTCCATCCGTCCATTACCCACATCTGCATGTCTTCTGCAGGGTCACAGGACTGTGGATACATTCCTACACACATTAATGTCCAAACGTGTTGCTCTGTCTGGGCTTTCACTGCACTTAGTATGGACAAGTTCTAGTTTGGACATGTGCAATTTCCCCACTTGGAAGAGTATTGGTGTGTCAACACAAAGTTTGTAAAACTGGATTTCACTCAAAGCCCAGGCAGCTTTCCTTTTTCCTTTTATTTTTGGAATTTCAGGTTGCTCCATGTGACATTTTCCATTAGTGTAGGTATTCAGTCAGTTAGTTAACTAGTTAGGTCTAGGGTGAAAAACATTTAAGATAGAAAAGAAACACACATAACATTGCAAATGAATGAAAACAAAGAACAAAATAAACACCAACTTGAAAATACTGCAAACCACATCAAACATCCTCGAAAATCTCACAAACAAAGCCGACGCTCAATTCTACACATCTCTAATCATAATCAATAAACATATATATCCACATAAGCAATACTAAATCCATTCTGCACCTTTAAACCAACTCTCTCAGTCTAATGTACTGCTGGGAAAATACCCCAACAACAGGCATACTGAGGCGATGAGCAGTGGTGCCGCTGTCTCCAATTCTACACACTGTCCTGAATGACACTGACAGATATGCAGTGTGGAGCGTTGTATATTCAATGCTGACAGGTTTACTTGCACAAGGGTGAGTCATGTTGGTGAAATACAGCACTCCTCAGACGGGTCAAGGGTAGACAGGTCAGCAGACTGTGTGCACGGTGGTGCGCAGGCAGCCCTTTTGAGGAACAGCACCACCAGCCACTGTGAAACAGTTCACTGATGTTAAGCTCATGTCAGAGGGTTCTGCATTCAGGCATGTGATCGCAATCACAAACCTTTCATGGCCCGTTGAGGTCTAGTGCTTGAACACCTCCTGTCTGCAGAGAAAGGTTCTCTCTGCTGTCAACTGTGCACCAAAGTAAACCATGAGAAAAGATGTCAGCAGGTATCCCACTGTGCAAGACTGTGGTCTAAATGCATAGAAAGGAACAAAATGTTCATATATTCAAAGTGTAACACTGTAGATAAAACTCTGGTTAAGAGATGCCTAAATCAAGCGTGGGTATTCTGACTTACTGCACATCTTTTTGCCATTTCAAAACAACAGAGGTGACAAATTGTATGGTTGTTTAAGTAATTAAGCTTTCATTTAGATGCCTTTGCAATCATGGATGTTTTGCTTCATTCTAGCTTTGAATTAAAGATAATTGCATTTTTGTTATACACTAGCCAATCAGAAATACCAAGCAGTGATAAAAGCAGTGGAGCGTACTGCTTCTTTCCATCTTTCATACCTCAACATGGGGTCCTCAAACGCCTTATTAAAGGAATAAGAAACATCTTCACTGCATACAGAATGATCCTCAGACTCCAATGCAAGATTTTTTGGACACTGGTGTTCTCCACAAATTCATCTAAATTAAATACAAATAAAATACTAAATATCCAATTAAAAATATTCACCCACTTTACTCAGTATTTTATCTTTTTAAGCCCGTTCGTATTTAGCCTATATTCTCTTCAGAGAATAAGCTAAAATGAATCTGTGGTGGTATATTGCAAAAAGTCTCAGGTGTGTGAGGCTAAAGTTATTTCTCACAATAAAGCCATTTGTTTCTGCTATTGTATGTGTCTAAAAGATGTTCCAGCAGAATTCCAACAAATCAAAGGACGAGCAACTAATCAACAAACCCAAGAGTCAACTTCATAGACTTTCAGGTCCTTTTTATTAAATCATTTATTAAGAACAGTTAAAGCAAATGCCTTCATAATATATACCCATAACCTGATGCTTGAGATTACTCGAGGGATAGATTCGCGTCATATTTCTCTTCACTAACTTCAGCACTTCACGTTTCACAGGTTCAGCTCTTGATCGCAAAAACTGTACAGTTACATTTACACCATTAAAATATGTACAATCGCAGATATTCACAAAACCAGGCATGCACTTCATTAAAATGAGCATACAATGAGTCTTCTCGCTATTGTACATCATTATCAGACGTGGAACATGAGAGGGGTGCAGTGCAGCTCACTGATGGAATATAAAATACTCATTTCTGACAACAGTGAAAACATTCAACAATAAACTTCGTCTGAGAATAAACTGGTGGAATGATGGCTCTGAAAGCCCACTGAGAGATACTGCTAGAAAAATCTACTTTAAAAAAAATCCACTCCCGAAATTTGTTAGCGTCCACTAGTGCCTCATATCATGTCCTACCAGCTCACTCTTAATGTGGTTAATGTTCCCTCTCCAGGCCAGAGCATGTGTGCATCACAAGTCTATGACTCATCTCCAGAGCTCAGTGCACCAAACTGGTGAAGTGAAGCAATTTCCCTTTAAGACAATACATACAGTGCGTAATATATATATTATATTTTAAGGATAAGGCTGGTGATTTACTATATTCATCTAACTGTCAACAAATCCCCTTAAAACGCAAGCCTGATATATGTAATTTCTCTGTGTCAAAGAGCTCCACTGTAGTTTATTTTGACTCAACACATACATCGTCCTGTCTGAGATACTCACTGGAGCAGCAAAAGAAGATTCATTTGCTGGCAAACGTCTCGCCCGGACCAAAAACGAGTTAAGATCCAAGTAGGCCAGTTGGGGGTGCTAGAGGGCTGTACATCAGATCAGGTAGTGTACTTTTAACTGGCTGTCTTTTAGTATAATGATCACATTTTGGTTTCAGAACAAACACAAGTTACCTGAAATAAATCTACTTAACGCAATACAAAAGCACAATCAGCTAAAAACCAGTAGTTGGGTGAAAGACACAGAAGCACATAGCACAGCTACCTGTAGAGAGAGTTCACCAAATACAGACATGTGTTTCATTAAGGTAGATTCCTCTCTAAAATCCAGTTTTTGGTGGACTTCAGGACAGTAACACTCACACGAACACAAGGCAATCACAGAACAATCATATCTGTGGGTTTTCCAGCGAGGCCGTTGGAGTGAGCTGGGTAGAGCAGTGTGAAGTGGTACTGCGGCTCTCAGTGCTTCTTCATGGAGTCGAGGACACGCAGGATGTGCAGGAAGAGGTTGACGATGTCCAGGTAGAGGTTGATGGAGGCCAGGATGTGCTCCTCGGGAGAGAGCTGCTTCATCAGCAGGTGGGTGTCGAAGATGATGAAACCGCAGAACACCAGAGCCCCCGCTCCAGACAGGACCAGCTCTGTGCTGTCACTGTTGAAGAAGAACTGCAGGGAGACCAGAGTCAGCGTGAAGTGTGGATGAGGCTGAGGACTGCACTCCGTTTATGTTTTTTTTTCTGACATTATGTCTTTGTTTCAGTTTCTTTATTGCTACACCCTTTCGCTTTCTGTTCTTTGTTTACTTTGTTTTCTTTCTGTTTTCTATTTTATGACTTTGCTGGATCTTTTTCTTTCTGTTGTCTCTCTATTTACTCATTTCAACTGGTAGATTATCATGCTGTGAAATCCTTTCTCCTTGTATTAAAAGCCTTCAGACTCTTGGATCTGTTACTCACATCAGACTTCCTGGATCATAATTCACCTGTAGCAACATGCCACTCGAGCGCAGATTTCCCTCTGGCTGCAGGCTTCTTATTTGTTTTTATCTCTCTTCTTCTTTCACTCCTTCTGAATGGGATTTTCTCTTTTTTTATTTCTTGAAATAAATGAATTTATTTTTATGAAAAAAACACATTAATGTCAGGCAGTTCCACTCACCCTCATGAAGCCTGCAATGATGAGGATCCACAGGCAGGCGAACAGTCTGTAAGGACAAACAGATCAGATACTGTAAGTCTGACGGTGGCGCCCTCTAGAGGAGGAATACAGCAGCGTTGATAAAACCACTGTGGAGACAATCAGCAGTGAGCAGCAGTCACGACACACTCACCCTGCTCCCATTTTGCTGAAGTCTCTCTTGGATTGGAAGGTGTATGCTGTCAGCCCAGCAAACACAGCACAGGTGAGGAACAAGGCTTGCAGTACGGTGGAATACTCATAGAATGTCACTGTAGAGAGAAAACCTCTGCCGTCAGGACAATCTGCAACAGGCTTGAAGAATGATAACTAACAGACATCTTCAAAAGTTACTTACAAGCCGTGGCGACAGAAACAGCTTCCAGCAGAGTCTGAAAACAACACAACATTAGTGGCACACACTAACAAGCTAGGACCTCTTATCAAATGCTCAGCTACAGTAAAGGTTACAGTCACAAGATCTATTGTGGAAAAAAAAGCAGCAACGTCGCAGCAGCTGCAACAAAAGCACTGCATAAAGGACAGGAGTCACAAAACCAGCGTTTCTAATTACTTATCTTTTTTTAACCAGGCAAATCTGTTGAAGTTGGACATATTTAAATCTCTACAGACCATGTACAGACCATTTGCAACAGTGCTAGTCAGTGTAGGCTTTATTGTTGTGCTCCAGCTTAACAGATGTTAAATTAACCAACCAGCTCTTCTAACTGTTAAAGTTGCCAAACATTGAGCCAGTGAGATAAAACAATTAACTATGTAACAGCAAAGACTTACAAATACGATCAGCAGGTAGAGGTTGACTGGATGTTGGTGTCTGTACACGGCCAGGACCAGCAGAAGAACCAGAGAGCCCAGAGCCGAAATCAGAACCACAGCAGGACTGAGGAAGAAATCAGAGTCAAAACAGGACTACACAAACATACACAGTGTAAGTGTCTAGCTTTAGATTGTAAATTCAACCCAACTGTTAGGAGGTAGCAGCTCAGCTAAGACATCTCACAGTCTGAAAAGATGTGCACTGTTTGGTGTCACTGGAAATGAAATGACCCATTAACATGTATATGTTTGCATTTGGACATTGCATTTCAGTTGCTGTTCAGCAGATAATGTGTACTGTTATTAGTTGTCATGGTCACCATCAGAGACCTATAGAAAATTTCCAAACACATAGAGTGGTCTCCTCAATGGCTTATCTGGATAAGAGAAAGGTCACTTTCCAAAAATCAGTAAGACCATTCACTTTTACACAGGGTGTTATGGACACAGAAGGACAAGTTAATAAAGGAAACGTTCATGATTCCCAAGCTTTCCATGTAAAGCCGGTCATGAGGCTGTCATTTCTCATCCTGACACCTCGTGGCTTGTGTTTTGGTTAGATGATAATCAGACCATTCTCACCTTGCATGGACAAACTCCTTGATGGTTTGAGAGAACATGAAGAGGGCAGAGGTGGCTGTGGTCAGAATGATCTGCAAGCTCAGAAGGGTGTACACCTTCCTAAGGAAGTCTGATCAACAAGGAGAGCAGTGGAGACACAGCATTACAGCAACAATTAGCTGAACCTTCAGCTGGACGTGCACACAGAGCCAACGACTTGTGTGTTTGTGTAGGAAAATACTATCTGCTTGCTCTAACGTAACAGCTAGCTCAGTCTGAACTAGAGATAACAGTCACTTATGTGTGAACCAGCACTGACAGCTCGGCATGTTCGAGCAATGCTAATGCTGAATTTGGTCCGGTACGTAACAGTTATCAGTGGTAACAGCGTTGACATTGCAATGGTTTAACTAACTTAGCAGCTAGCGCTAGGTTTTAACCAGCGCTATCCAACCAACGTGCTTGGAACCGAGTTAATAAATGGTTATTAACGATTGTCATAACAACAGTACAGTGACAGCAGTCTATGTTATCTTTGCTGTAATTAACAAGAACTAGCGTTAGCTTAAGTGACCAGCTGCTGTTATCACTACGAGCCAAATATTATTTTACTTACCCATTCGTATCTGGACACTGGCTGTAGCAACATTTGTGCCATAGTTGAAGTCGTCTTCAATAGAAGACCTGGGGTATTTTTCACTACTCATCTTGTCGTGTTACTGGAACGTTTTCTCAGCTAACAAGCTAGGTAAAGAAATGTAGTTACTCGGGATCCGGAAGAATACGGAAGAGCAGTCGTCAACACGTCACTACGTCAGACGGAGCGCCGACGTAATGGCGTTAGTCAGAAAAAGTTACAAAAAATCTTTACGTTTACGGAACCAGAAAACAATTACTCTATGTTTTGAAATTAAATGCAATTTATTAATTCACAGCTTTATGAACTGCTCATGATTTAATAGTTGTAATAAACTAAAAAGAGAAGTGAATTAACATTCATTTATATGAAACGTAGGTTCATATAAAGCTAATGTTATCAATTTAGCTAATCTCAGAATTTAATCTATAACTACAACAAATAGATAAATTTGCTGTTCATGACATAAAGCAAGAACACCAATTACATTTATCAAATGCAATACACTTGCTTCAGTGGTCAACTTGCTGAAATGCCTCACATTCTCTTAGTCAGGAGACAAAGCAAAATAGAAACAAAAAACAGTTTCAGTTTGCACAGAAAACTGACTGACCATAAAGAACATAACACACTGATATCCTTCTTGAGTGTCTTACATGATAAAATGTGTGTAAGTATGTAAACATATCGTGGAAAAGGAAAAGAAACAGCATCTTTTTGAAATACACAATGTGTTGCTTTGTTTTTAACGATTGTAAAAAAAAAAAAACAAAAACAAAAAAAACAACAACAACAGAAAAAAAAAAACAGGATCTACCGCTCTGACAGATGATTCAGTGACACATGACAAAGAATCCAACGCCAATGCCAACAGAGCCTGTTTCCTGGAATTCAGGATTATGAAAAAAATAAGCAAGTAGTCTTAAAGCAAACATAAAGTTCTTAAAAAACATGGAGTCTTTGTGCTGTGCTAACAACAAGTGGGCTGGAAATCCAGACCCAATGTCTATCTATCTCCAATGTCAGCTACAGACTTTGCATTACTCATGAGAGCTCACGGTTATCCCGACTGTTCTGTTTCAGTTTGGTTTTCTTTTAATGCTCACGCACTCTCACTCCAACAAATATTTTTCAAATGGGCTTCCAGCCTTAAATCTATGTGTCTAATTACAGATGTGGCTGTTGGTGACTGTCGTTAATGTATTCTGACTAATTCACATGTTGGCAGGGGAAATCCAAAGTCATAAAAACAATGAACTGTGAAAGCTTGCAATAACAAGTTCTACATGCTCAGAGCAGCATGCGCAGTGTTGAGCCGGACTCTGCTCGAATGTTGTCAAAGGTTGTTTAGCAGTTTTGTGATAGTCATATAATTATATGATTATAATTTCGTTTTCAGACTTTAGAATATACACACATACAAAAGAGAGTGCAAACAGTTGCCCTCACTAACATAAATTAGAATAAAATAAAGCCAAATAAAACACACAACAATAAATATACAAAATAAACATAGATAACATAATATTCGAAAACTTAACCCACTGCTAGTGTCAAGAACACTGTGATTATACTTGACAGAATGTAAACACATGAGGAACACTGAGGGCAAGTTATTGCTCATGACCACAAAAAAAGTATATTTATTACACATTACAATTAGGTTACAGGAAGGAGGGCATGACAGATTTGAAGATGGAAAGAAATGAAGGAAAATGGAGGATGGAAAGAAGGAACAACAAGTAAAGAAAGTAAAGTGAATAAATAAGTGATGAAGGAACCGAGGCTCAGAGGGAGGGTCCAGCACAAGGGGACTGAGAATGGTCTCTACCAGTCCTTCTCTAAACTGTGGGGTCCTGTCCTGGGACTCTAGATGTCATACTGACTTGTTCTTAGCATTGTTACACAAAAGAGCTTAAAGAAAAATGCAGTTTTTCTCAAGTCTTATTAGAGTGGTCCATCTTTGTCTTCTGGGAGTTTCCACAAAGCCTTCGTGTCTGTTAGGAAGCAAACCTGCTTGGTCAAATCTTACCTAGTAACAGTATGATGGAAATTAATGATTGGCTGGGGTCATGAAGTGGGCAGTCCTAGAGCACTTATTATTCTGCTCTGCCCTACGCTTTCACTTTATTTCAGGTCTCTCAGGGAAGTGGGTGCGCTTCTCTCTGCCTCATTTGAGCTACTTTTAACCTACAAAAGGTGACAAAGAAGAGAAACATGAAGCTTCTCCTGTGTCTAGCAGCTCTGGTGGCTGTGTCCTACTCACAGAACGTCAAATACTGTAAGTATTTTTTTTTTTTTATCTGCCTTTTTTGACTTGAACCGTTACTGAAGAATTACCGGAAACTGTATCTCAAAATGGCCTTCATCCTTGATGGCCACAAGTACAGAAATGATTCCAAAAAAGCTGGGCGCCGTGTGAAGCATGAATAAAACAGAGTGTGGTTATTTGCAATATTTTCTTTTTTACATACATTGAATAGTGTTTTCATTACAAATGACCTCATCAGCTTCACAGATTTTTGTAAATATCTGCTTATTATGAATTTGATGCCAGCAATATGTTTCAAACAAGTTGGGCCAGGAGAAACAAAAGACAGAGGAAGTCTTAATAAAACAAAGGCTGTCTGCTTTTAATAATCAGCCTCGAGAATATGAGGTAGGCATGAGGGTGTAAATCTGTAGTAATGTGCTTGTGATCTCTTAGAAAGCCTGAGAGGTAAATGAAAGAGTTGATGTTGCTGTCAAATGTAAAAGAGAAACATGTTTTTAGTCGGCTGGAATTCCCCTCAACAGTCTGACTTTAGTTTCGATTTTCTGCAACAAGAACTGTCCTGTGACAGCACCCTCCACTGGCTTCAGTACGGCACATACAGATACTGATGATAAAATAAAATCTTAGTCAAATATCTCTCCTGTACTGACAAAAAAAACAAGGTGTGCATTGTGGAGAGCGCTGTCGGACCTGTCGCTACAAAATCTCATTATATATATAAACATTTTGAGGTGTTGCGACTTTACAAGCAAAGAAAATCCTTTAAGTCCTTTAATTTTCAGTGCGGCAGAATCAGTCGCTGTGGAAGACTGTGGTTGCGACAGTGTTTGTATTTCTAAGCTTCACATAACACAATGCACTTGTGTTTCATGGTAGTCTGACATCCGTTCCTTTTCCCTGTTGCCTCTAGCTCCACCCAAGGTTCAGGTCTACAGCAGTAAGCCAGGAGAGTTCGGGAAAGAAAATACGCTGATTTGCCATGTGAATGATTTCCACCCCCCTGACATCAACATCCAGCTGCTAAAGGATGGAGTGGAAATCCCGAATGCCACGCTGACTGACCTAGCCTTCGAAACAGGCTGGCACTTCCATCTGACCAGGAGTGTGGCCTTCACACCCCAGAAGGAACAAAAATACAGCTGCAGGGTCACTCATGGAACGACCACAAAGGATTATGCCTGGGGTGAGTAAGGATCAGCCACAAAGTGTGTGTAACCTTCTCATAACCAAAGGGTGGTCAGAAAAATAAACCTGCATCTAATGTAGTGAGAGCAGATACCTCTCACTACAATTTAATATAATGACACACATCTTCATGTAGGTCTGCAGCAAAGCCCACAGTGGTAGACAATTATAGACATGATGCATCGAGTCCTTTGCACCTGACTTGATACCCAAAAAAGGACTAATTGTAATGAAATGCAATGTGAATAATGTTGACCATAGGGATGCTGCTTCACCATCTTATGTGACTGATAAAACCTCTGTCTGTTTTTATTTTTTTTTACAGAGTCAAACATGTAAATCAACCGGCTTCAGCTACAGCGGGGTTTTTCTTCACATCTCCAATCAACAGCATCACATTTTCTCCCGACTTTCATCAGAACCATATCAAGGGGACTTTTCACCGACGATTTTAATATGAAAGAATGCATGGGCTGCATCTTATTTCGTCATTTTTGTGCTGCAGTTGCTTAGAATACTTGCAACAAATGTATGTGTTTTCCAGTCTTTGATACTGAAAGGTGTGTGTATAAAAATTAGCTGATAAAATGCTTCTGTTTATTAAACCAATAATATGTGTGTCTGTATACAAACTGTTGTTTG
This sequence comes from Chelmon rostratus, assembly GCF_017976325.1. Taxonomy (NCBI): domain Eukaryota; kingdom Metazoa; phylum Chordata; class Actinopteri; order Chaetodontiformes; family Chaetodontidae; genus Chelmon; species Chelmon rostratus. The sequence continues at coordinate 1,847,546 of NC_055679.1, forward strand.
TTAAGTTTGACTTAAACTGTTTCCTGAATGAGGAGAATAGTGGTAATCGGTCAGATTAATTGTATATGAAAGGGGTGTTCTTCTTGGAATAGACAGATTTGATTTGCTGTTAAAGGTTTTTTCAATGTCCTCTCTTAAATAAAAGTTTCTGAAAATTCCTTGATGTCTGCCTCTTTTAAACACAAACCTCTCTAATACTTTTTTGAATTGATATTAATCAGTGTGTTGTTATAGCTTTATGAAGTAGGAAATGCTAACACTCACATTGTTCATCCATCTCACCTTGTTCATCCATCTAAAAAAGGTTTGCATTTAAAATCACAATGTACCAAGCAGACCTATGTCATTAGTAACCTATGTGTGTGTGTGTGTGTGTTTGAAAAATAACAAATAGAACAAATACACCATAAACAATATGAATTAGACTAACAACTCATCCGTCACTCATTTAACGTTAAACATGGAGGGATAGTCGATGAAACTGCGCAACAACAGGAGGCAACTTGTAGGACTAAACTCTACCTAGCAACACCTCCTCTTGATTTTTCTATTGGTGAAATTAAGAGCGTTGTAACCGCCTCCCGGAGACTCACTTGTAATGTAAACCTAAACGCTTCCTGTGGGCGGGGTTATCCGCCTGGTTTCCTGATTTGCGTTGAAACATTAACCCCGCCCAAGCGTTCCGTCGTTTATCAGTCAGCACCACACGGTACGAGGCCTTGTTACTTTCGTTTTGGATCGCTGTCCTTCCTTCCTTGACGCTCGTCTTTGAACATATGTACAAAAATTTCCAGTGAAAAGACCGACTGAAGGTGAAATCATGAAGGCATTCTGGGCATTTCTTCTTCTTCTGCTCTACGCCCTGGACCTTTCAGTGGCCAGCAACTGTAAGTAGTCGTCTGTAGCCTACCTGTGTATGTGCCAGTATATTTACAAATGGCGCTGTGTTGTTACATTGTAGGCCGAAAATGACGGGTAGGCCTCCGACTTGCCGTTCAGTTCACCGCCTACTTCCACACTAAATATGTAGAAATAACCCATGAACTGGTTCTCGTAAAAGTCAAGCAAAACGTTGGGAAAGTTAGTGTTAAGAATAGTCAGCACTTGTGGAGTTCAAAGGTCGAGGTAATGTCTTCGAAGATGGTGTGACGTCGTCAAAAACAACGAGGCTGTGACGGTCTGAAAAGCCTACCACAACCTGGAGGGGAAGCTTTTTGTTTCACGCATTTTACTGTCACATCATGATCACTCTGGTTGATAATACTGCTGCATCACAGCGTTGTAGATTAATAGTAAAAGAGGCACACAGGTAGACGTTGAAGAAAGTGGGTGAAATGTACAGTAATCTTTGGCCTTTATCATATCATCTCTGTACATGTGTGAAAGCTCTTCTGTCTCTTGGCAGCTCCACCCAAGGTTCAGGTGTACAGCCGAGCACCGGGAATGTTTGGGACACCCAACACCTTGATCTGTCATGTGAGTGGTTTCCACCCACCAGAAATCACCATCGACCTGATCAGGAATGGAGAGCAGATGGTCGGAACCCGCCAGACTGACCTGGCCTTCGAGGACAACTGGCAGTACCACCTGACCAGATCCGTGCCCTTCACTCCAAACAGCGGAGACAAGTTCGCCTGCAGAGTGACACATATGGGAGTGACCAAGGTGTTTATGTGGGGTATGTGTCTGCTCTCTGTCTTTGATTTCATATGATTTATTGCCAAGACAGTATTGGTCAATCAGGTTGCACAAAGTGTACAATCTAAGTATAATAATATAAATTAAATAGAAAAAATATTGATTTACACATTATCACACTATTCACATTGTACATGTACTTACACTGTGGAACTACATTACTATACTGTAAAGCCGAATGTAATGATTGAAAAACAAATCAGAATCAAATAATTAGAGATAAAAATGGAGGAAAAATATAGATATATCTTATAATCACAAATAAAAATATAGATTATATATAGATATCAATATACTGTATCACATCTATCATTTATGATGATTATTCATCTTTTTCTCATTCTGTCTCACCCCGTAGGTCCATGTTATGAGCAGTTTATTTTAGTACTTTCTTTTTAAGGAAAATTGATCACACCTATAACACACACAACAGTGTATATGAGTTACTACTAATGATAATCATAACTGTATTTTTTATAGGGCAGCTTAGATAGTTCTTCATAGAAGCACAAGAAAAAGAGACATAGCAATGTGAAGAAAAACCAGATGTGCTCACACCACCAACAAAGGAAACAAACTCATACAACAACATACAACATCGACAAACTATGCTTATGTTCACCCGTGGTGAGATCAGACTGGGTTTTGGGTTTTGTTTTTATCATCCTCTGAAAGATGAAACACAAATTTTCCATTTTTCATTCTCACGACAAAAAATAAATTCATCCAGTGTCAGTTTTCCAGACTTAAACTAATAAAACAAATAATGTTACAACTTTAATCACCATTTATTTTTATTAACTGAAGCAAAAATATTAAAATCAAAAATGCACTTAAAAAAGTAGACACAGACCTACAGAATTCGCTGAAAGAAATCCACAAGGCACCGTCCTCATGACGTAGAGGTTTAAGATTTGCAACATATAACCACAATGTTCAGTTCAGCCGGTCACTTAAACTGTCAATTAAAAGGAAAGATGCTGAAAAATAATTATATTCTTTGGGTTTACATTCTGTGTTTCTAAACCGTAACCAACCAATAACTGAATATATTTAGACCACTCCACATTTGCAGCATCTAAACTGTCAAGGTGTGAGGCAGTGGAAAGAGCAGGCTTTTAACATGTTTTTTTTTTTCATTTCTCTCAACAGAATCAGATATGTAAGTTCTACACTATCGCTTTGCCTTGCTGCCGGTATGTACCTCCTTCATTCTCAACGCTGTTTTCCCATTCAGTAAATAAGTACTTTGTGAAGTAACCGTGTAACCATTGTTTAACAACCACAGGTCTGCAATGCCTCAAGAATGCAAGAAGATTGGAATCTTCGATCGATGATTTTGGTTGCATTGGGAAGGTGTGAGCATGAGAATGACTGCACTTAGATTGTATGTTTTCAGAAATCAGAAATTAAAAATGGTAATAAAGCTTCATGAATGTGAGAGGGCTAAAACTCACAAGAACAAACCATTAACTTCTAGTTCATTAGGAAAACCACGTTTATAAAAGGAGCCAATTAATTCTGCTCACCCATCTCATATGCCAACTTTTTTTCTTTGTTTTGCCTCTGTGTCATGTGACCTGTGGAACAAGTGTTTTGCTGTCTCTGTTCCTGAACCTGCTTTCTCGCATCACGCTTAATGTCAGAGAGAATCAAAAACACAAAATCATTTGGTTTAAAAATCATTCATGGTGTCCTGGCAGAAGTCTGAAAGATGGATGGTCAATACTCGCAATCAATGGAGGAACTTTTTACAGACTCACAGTAGCTTTTTTTGTCTCAGCACGAAAAAAAAAAACAGTAGCAAGGCTGACTGTGCCACGCTGTCCGGGTCATGTAATACATCCAGGGTTTATTACAGAATGAAGTCTTAGTGGCTACATCTCAGCAAACACTGGATGTGTAGTCCAGCAGCAACATGGACGTGTGGCTTTATGGATTGCTTTTTTCAGTCTGCCGACCACTCAAAGCGCTTTACAACACGAGTCTTGTGACATTCACTGTAAGTGTTCCCATTATCAGACTGCTTAACATGCTCGTGTCATCTAGGTAGACTGAGCCGTGTGTTTGATTCAGAGGTAACTAACTAACTAACTGTGTAAAACCCAGTCAGTCTGTTAATGAGCAACCAGCCAGGAAAAGAGCATCAATACTTAGGTATAGAGTAAGTTTATAAATCATTTGAACATGAAATGACATCAATGTGTGAGTGCCTGCTCCATTTAATGCTCAAAAGTAAGGAGCATTATGGAGTCGTTATTTGATTCAACATTGTTATGAAAAACATTGCTTCATGGAGGTTTAAAATAACCATTTACACTGATGGAAGGAAATGTAAATGTTGGCATTTCTTTGTGTGTTTGATGCTTAATCTATATAGCCTCAAAGACTTTCTTCTGAACTGTTCTCATCACTTGATTCATGTGAATTGAATTCTTTATACACCATCTTGTGCACATTGTAGCTTATAAGATTTTGAAAAGATCAAGCTTATATTCCGGTGGAGATTTATTATGCAGAATGACTCCAAAACATAAGCACTTGCTTATATTGTTTTTAAGGTGTGTACACACTGGAATATTTCAGTATGACTCTGTAAATGTATTTTATACAATATGGTTGGGTAACTAAAGGGTTTCAACTTATTAAACTAATTTGCAAATAAATGTGGTAATGTGTTTTTGTCTGTGTGCTCTTATCAGAGGGCTAAGTTCCACTGAATGAACCCTAAAATGTCTTACTTTTACAGGTCTATGGAGGACCAAAACTGCCAAAAATTAGATAATAAATGAAGTAAATAAATGATTCAATAGATGAATTAATAAGCCATTAAATGCACCAAATGATATAAAAAATAAATGTAGGTATAAGTTTATACAGCTAGACAAGTTGATATTTCTGTTTTAATTTGCTTCTGTATTTCTTTACCTTTATAATTTTCCTATTTATTTAATTTCCCACTTCATTCATTCATTTATTAATGAATTTATAAATTGTTAAGCCTATTTTTTACTTTGCTCCATTTGCATTCCCCCCTATATATTTCCCCAAAACAATTTCATTCTCTATTTTCTATTTGCATTTCTTCATACATTTAATTTAAAAATGTCATTTCAGTTCGTAGTATAATATAGTATATGGCAGGGCTGCTCAATGTGCGGACCTCGGCCCTCACGTGGACCGAATGGCAAGTCAATCCAGACCCATGCCATATTGTCAACTGGCAGGTCACATCCAGCCTGCGGAATATTAATGAATTCAGAAATATTCTGAATCTGATTTTACTCACCGATGGAAAAGGTCCAGTCCGCCCTAAGAGTGATAGTTGATCAGCTTGTCAATAGTTTATAGCTCACTCACTCTGTGATTGTCATGGAGAATCACAAAGCTTGTCTATTAGACTCCAGAGGCTTAATTTGGGTTTATTTTTATTTTATTTTATTTTATTTTTTTGGCCAGCTGTCTCAAACAGAGTATTTTTGTTTCCTTCCTGGGATCCCGAGGAGGAGTTTTTTGTTGATATAAGGACTCATTCATTGTTCATTGAACTGTTGCTTTGGTCGAGATGGTCTCAAGTGTTCTGGTAAGAAGTAGCATATGAGTATCAGATCTGTACAGGATGATACTCTGAGACTGTCAACGGGACCTACTGTTTGCCAAGGCCACAGTCTGTAATGCAATGTCAAAATCAATAAATCCATTTAAATCAATTCAAACCAACTGAACAATACTCAACCATCTGCTGTCTTGCCAAAAACATCTTGTTTTGACATCTCATGGTTCTGTGTGATTTGGTCAACTTCAATTTTCGCCCCTTACTACTAGTTACAGCCCTTTCACATTACTTGAAATCTGCAGACCAACCTCTCTCAGACCCTTTTTGTAAGGTGCATGCTGTAAAACATAATGTTATGATCATCTGTGGCACAGGGTAGATGGGGTTTTGTATTGTATAGCGATATCATATTTAAAAAAAATGAACCTACAAATGAAATGAAATAAAATGAATTAGAATGGCATGTGCATCTTTTGCAGCAACAATGACACTCAATAACATCGATATCTGCACAGATATCAGATAATATATACTTAATGTATAAATGGTCCCCTGCTTCCACCCTCAGGGATGGTACAGTAACAGCAAGCAAGCTGGCTTATCCCAGACAGCAAGCACGAATGAACAGCCTTAACCTGTTATATATTTATACACACACACACACACACACACACACACATTGAACATACAATCATATAATAATCATATATTTTTAGTTTTATGTTTTCTCAGTTTCTGAGTACAGTTGGTACATAGACGTCACACGCTTTTATTCTGAAAAAAAAAAAGCTACCGGAAGTTGTTCCTGGGAGCGGAAGACGGGTCGCATGCGCATGGTTCAGCCCTTTCAGCTGAGAACTTCCAGCATGGCTGCCATAGGAGTTCACTTCGGATATACTTGCGCTTGTGTGGCGATATTTAAGGTGAGTTGGGCTCAGTTTCAGTGTACCGACCCTCCGCTCCTCTGACCGGTAAGAGCGGATTTGATCTCCGCTCCGCATCCCGCTGAAACAGCGCTGGCTGTTCATCTGCCAGTACTCTGTAGCGTTAACGTTACGTACGAAACCGGTGTATTAACGTCAGGTTATTTCATTTGGGATTGCTCCGTAACGTGAGTCAAAGTACAACTATAGATGTCTTTTAGGACATCAACCACTGCCAATCAGAGTTCTTCAAGCATTTTGATTGTTTCCGGTGCTTGCTGCTTTAATATTATTCATTCATTCCTTTGTTTTTAACTTGTAGCTGACAGAGACCCTTTCAAAATGTGAAGTTGTGCATCAGCTTGAGACACCCCTACAGCCTATATCTACCTCCGTATCACAGTATTGATGCTTCATATGTGTTCAGACTGCAACTGATCATTCCGCGTCAATTAATCTATCAATTATTTTTTAGCCATCCATCCATTTTCCGTCACTTGTCCAGGTCCAGGTGGCAGAGGCAGTAAGCAAAGCATGTTAACCCATACTTCCTTCTACCTCGCCCCACCTCCAGCTCTTCCCAGTGGTTCCAGGGGTTCCCAGGCCACAGGGCTCTCTTGTGGCTTCCCCCCATTCGGATGTGTCTGGAACACCTCCACAGGGAGGCCGGCAGGGTCCTGACCAGATGCTGAAGCATTCAGCTGAATCTTTTCTATGCGAAGTAGTCCAGTTACCCCGAGCTCCTCATGCTACCCCGAAGGGTGAGCCCAGCCTCTCTGCAAAGGAAACAGGTCCCTTAGATCTGAAATCTCATTCTTCCAGTTATTACCTAAAGCTTATGACCATCAGTGATGGTTGGAAGGTAGATCGACTACTCGGAAGGCTCAGCTCCCTCTTCACCAGGACGATCCCATACAGCATCTGAATTTCTGCTGGATTCGTTTGCCGATCTCATGCTCCATCTGACCATACTCATGACATTGAGATGCTTGACCCTTTGCAGCAACTCACTCCAAACCCAGAGTGATTTCCAGCAAGGTACCATCGCCTCAGACTCAGAGGTGCTGATTTTCACCCCTGCCACCGCACACCTGTCCACGAACTGTTCCAGTTCCTTTCTCCCGCTCCTAATCAATTGCTCTTAATCACGGATCAAACGTCTCGTAGTCACGGCCCTGAATCCCAGCGTCGCCCCCCACATGACACCCTGAGTGACACTGTCAGAAACGTCCAAAGTCCACAAAACACCTGAAGACTGGACTGTGCAAAATGTTTGAATTGATTTTCTGTATGTCACCTAATCAATTAATTAATTAGCTGTTTCTGCCCTAATGAGTATGTCGCCCAGCTCTTCTTACAGGAACAGAAAATGACTAGATAAATATGTGTGTGTGTGTGTGTGTGTGTGTGTGTGTGTGTGTGTGTGTGTGTGTGTGTGTGTGTGTGTGTGTGTGTGTTCAGGACGGGCGGGCTGATGTGGTGGCTAATGACGCAGGAGACCGAGTGACTCCAGCTGTGGTGGCCTACAGAGACACTGAGCAGGTAAAAGACAGGCTTTACTCCTCTTCATGTTGCTTCTCCTCAAGGGCCGCATGACCTCTGGGATGTTATGGGCGGGTCTGAAAAGCCAGGCCTGTTAGGAAAAGGCCTGTCTTGAATTAACCAACAACCTGAACCAGGATCAGTGTGTTTGAAGCTACTCTGAGCATTTTGTTTTGAAGCAAAAGAGAACCTTTGGCAGTATGTTGCAGGTCAGAAATCAAAATGATCTCAAATCAGCCGTCTCTGTTAGCTCAGTCTGTTGCTGTCCTTTGCTTGTGGTCACGACTACACGAGTGAGTGAATTTTCTTCATATGATTCCACTAAAAACTGCATAGATGTAGATATTCAAGATGCAACACACTATTAAACAACTTTGATAAGTCAAATAGGAGGAACCCAGTCAGGTGTTGAGTTTGTAGAAAGACAATAAGATCAGTCAGAGCTCAGATTTTGATTATGTAATGAAGTACATCCCATGGCAGTATGACCCTGTTTACACCTGGCATTAACATGCAGCAGCACTTAATACAAGTGTAAACGACCACCAAGACACATAGTTATCTGATCACTCAAGCCACATGTCGAGGTGGTCCGGGACGCATGTGACCACATAACATCAGTAGTGTAAACATGCTAATGCGTCCTGATGCATCCCTGACAAGGACATAACAGGAACACATCCCGTCATTGCAGGATGTGGTGGTTGTTATGACAGCACACCAACGCTTGAAAAAATGGAGAGGAGCACTGATGTACGTGGTCGTTGTCCTGCACTCTCTCTTGGAGCTGGAGATGCATGATAAACACAGGTGTGAACTGCGATGTGTCTCAGCTGTCCACTTGTGATCGGATCACCCAAGACAAACGTTAATGCCAGGTGTGAACAGATGTGGCAGAAATTGGAAACAAAGTCAGTTAGGCATGTACTGCGAACAGACTCTAGTCTTTGGGTTTCAGTCCGGCAGTTTTAGTCTGAATACGTCTCCATAGTGATTTAGGTCAGATTTAATCTCCTTTATGATACAGAATTTTATGGGAAAAGCATGAATTGTCTGGTTGTCTTTGCTTTATGCAGCTCCGCATAAGACGCAGGTAGACTTGGAATGTCCACGGCCGGTTCTCTGGTAAATCCCCCTCGAGACAGCTGGATTGTTATAACATTATTGACAGCAGCAGCGTGATGCAGCAGAAAGGCCTCCGTAGCTCCTTCAAAGAGCTGCAGGGCTAACATTTTGCCATTTGGGTCTGCTCGCTGACTGATTTCTCTTTTCTTCAGATTGTAGGTATCGCAGCAAAGCAAGGACGGGTTCGCAATGCCGCCAACACAGTTGTTAAAGTGAAACAAGTGCTGGGGAGGAGGTGACACACTTAATACTGTCTTATTTGAAAATCTTAACACTACAGTGTCATGACAGAGAGAGTGTTAAATGCATATGATCATGCAGTTCTAGACAGTGGACGGTTCGAGACATGCAGTATGTTACTGAACAAGTTGTTCAGAGTGACTGATTTTCATCATATGTGTCTCTGTCTCTCAATGGACAGCTTTGATGATCCGGAGACACAAGCTCACAAAACACAGACCAAGTGTCAGGTGAGTCCCTGTGTGCTGTCTGCACAGCACCAACAGCATCCACTACATAGGATGCTGTTGGTGCTGTCTCCAGTCAGAAGCATGCTGTCTGGTCTCTTAGTTTCAGTTTGGATCTGTCCTGTAAAGCAGTGAACGCTCAGTCTGAGACGTGATTGTTGTGTCCAGGTGGTCAAAAGAGAAGAGAAGCCGTATTACGAGATCACGGCAGGAGAACATCCGGAGTATGTGGCTCCAGAGGACGCTGCGAAGCTCATCTTCCACAAAATGAAAGGTAGTTTTTGGACAACACACACACACACACGCACGCTGAGATTCACACTTTGTTATTAACAGCACGTTCATTCCTGTTTTCACAGAAACAGCTCAGTCAGCTCTGGGCTCTGATGTCACAGAGGCGGTCATTACCGTCCCTTTTGAGTTTGCACATGCTCAGAAGCGTGCTCTGAGGTAGGCCACTGCAGCGGTTCTATTGTGTTGTGAGACAGAGAAATCTTCACATGTGAAGCTGTGCGTGTGACGCTCTGTGGGTGTTTTGCTCAGGGAGGCGGCTGAAGCTGCAGGGTTCCACGTACTGAGGCTGATCCACGAGCCTGCTGCTGCTCTGTTGGCCTACAACATCGGACAGGACTGTTCTTCTGGAAGGAGGTACAGCACTGACGCTGCAAACTGAACAAAATGAATGTATTATATCATATTTTAAGTAATCTCTGCAGATATTGATAGCTGGCACCTTTTATCCCTCCCAACATCATGCTTTTAGTTGAGTGGAGTACAGGCACATGTCTGGTTCACTTGTTATTTATATTATTTCCACTTTTAATGGAATAATTTCTTACTTTTTGCCCTCATATTGATGTGCACTGTGTCGACAGCCATGTCCTGGTGTATAAGCTGGGCGGGACGTCCCTAAGTGTGACAGTGCTGCAGGTCAATGGAGGAATATTCCGGGTTCTCAACACCCACACTGACCACAGCATCGGCGGGGAGAGCTTCACCCAGGCCTTGGCCCAGCACCTCGCCGCTGAGTTCAAACGGTAGATCCCGTGCTTTCTGCTGCTCCTTGAAGCTCTACAAGTAACTTCATGTTTTCCTCTACGTTACAGATGTGACAGTATCAAACATTCACACGACAGTTGTTATGGCCACAGTGAACAGTGTGATCACGATATTGCACCAAACTTTCCTCTAATAAATGAAGGTTGTAATGTTCAGTTAGTTGAACTTTATTGCAGTATACTGTCAGGTGTTTCTATTATTTTGTCCACTCTACTTATGTCAATGAGGCAAGGCCTCTGTTCCCTGTACCAGCACAGTGCCCAAGCTATAGCTCCCTGTATGCAGCCATAGACATCACCTGTCCCAGAGATCATGGAGTGATGGAGCTGTTCAGTATGCGTGTTTCAGCATGAGATCTGGGCTTTGTGTTTACTCTATAGATATTTGGAGAGACTCAGAAATCTTATCCTGAGCGTGTCCTGATCTGTGGTCCCTTTCCTTCTTGCCCACATATATCTGCACCTGTACAATGTGTTACATATGTACCTTTTCCATACCCGACCCTCCCAGCCACCCTCACGCTGTTTGTCTGTGCTTGTTGCAGCACCTTCAAGCATGATGTGAGCAGTAATGCTCGGGCAATGCTGAAGCTGATGAATGGAGCAGACATGGCCAAACACTCTCTGTCCTCATTGGGATCAGCCAACTGCTTTGTTGACTCGCTGCACGATGGCATTGACTTTGAATGCAACGTCTCTAGGTGAGCTGTTACGATGACACCAAAAAAAAGACCATAAAAGATGATTATGATGATGATTGTGATTGTTTTTTCTCTGTAGGATTCCAGCTTTAAAGGATAACTTTAGTTTTTTACAACCTGGACCTTATTTGTAACATTAAATACACCCATTTACTCACCCAGACAACTTTGGTGGCATTTGGAGTCGTTTTGAAGAAATTAGCCCCAGAGGAGCGGCGCATATATCCGTATAATGCGAGTACTCGGGGCATCCATGCGCAGCCTCTATATAACGCATAATCTGCGGCGAAACTCGTTCATATTCCAATATTTTGTTCTGATATGCTGGTGCTATTCCCCTCTGAGCCGGCGGTCGGACAGTTTAGCTGTAGTTTGGCACAGCTGTGGTTTGTTATTGCGTATTCGTAGCCGACCGCCGCAGAGTCAGCCGTGTTGTGGCTGGCTGCTCGCAGCGCCCGGCGTTCGGTAATGACATCATCCACATCAGAGGTAGTTGTCTAGAGATGCTGGATGTTGATAACATGCCACCACGGCATGTTATCAACATCCAGCAGAAACAAGATTGTAAGTTCAAACATTGTAGAAATCCATTCTAAAATCTAAAATGCTACAAATGCTACACATGTAAAACCAAAACATGCACAAAAGGTAAAAGGACAAACATCCTGATAAATTTGCTTCCAAACAGCTGCAGATACTGAAACCAGAAACAATGCTAAGTAATGAATGTGGCTCAAACTCTGCTTTGTTTAGAGCTGCATATTAAACATAGTGATGTTTTGCCTTTACGAGCAGGTTGGTTAAGCTTACACTCACCGGCCACTTCATTAGGTTCATCTGTACAATGTAATGCAGTCCAATACAGCAGCTCTACCATGAAAGGTAATAACTAAGGCTCAAACATCGAAAGGGGTTGTTTTTGCAAATTTGCATAAACTGAAAAACTGCAATGTGACATCGACTTTTTGGATTCTGACTGAATCCAAAATCAAACTTTGGTGGGGCAAAGCAGGAAAATGGCCCTCACACGTTAATGGTTTGTCCAGACATCATAAACCTGGGCACATATCTTCAGAGTGTGTTTGGGAGTAGGCCTACCAAAGATGATGGCCATAATATTATAAACACCTCTCAAAAACCTGCCTGACAGTATCAATCAAAGTTAGCATTGTTATCTTTGTTAAGGCACAATTAATGGCAGAGCTCTTGTATTGGATCACATTAGATTGAATAACCGGAGTGGTCAGTGAGTGTGTATTGTATTGTGCTACGGAGAATTTTTCTTCTCTATACATTCACCCTGGACAGAGTCAGGCTGGATAAATAGTTGTTACCAACATGACAACCTCAGTGTGCTGTTTTCTCAGAGCTCGGTTCGAGCTGCTCTGCTCCTCACTCTTCAACAAGAGCATCCAGCCAATCAAACCCCTGCTGGAGAAGGCGGGGCTCTCCACCAGCGACATTAACAAGGTACGTAAGTCTCCGCGGCCACGCATGCTTTCATTTATGCTTGAAATGATCCAACTGCAGTGATAGTTGAATGCTGTGGCTGAGAGTGACCTTTATTTGGATAGTGAATATGAGCTAAAGGAAATAAAAGCTTTGGCTCCATCAGTAATAAATGCCACATTCTTGTCACGTGATGGCTGGGTTTCAGGTGGTTCTTTGCGGTGGCTCAGCCAGGATCCCTCGTCTGCAGCAGATGATCCGGGAGATGTTTCCTGATGTGGAGCTTCTGAGCTCAGCACCTCCTGATGAAGTCATTGCTGTGGGAGCAGCCCTGGAAGCAGGCTTACTGGTTGGCAGAGATGGCCTCTCCCCCGAGGAAGAGTCTGTCACAGTGGATGTTTCTGCCTCGGACATACTAGTGAAGGTATACTGCTCAGTTAAAAACACATATTAAAGTATGATTTTCAGCAAAGACGGCACGTATCATTCCATCGTGTTTTGATTTGAAGATTTTCTAACATTCGTTGTGATCTTTTCCGTCTGGCTGGGTGGTGCAGGAGGTGGATGACTCCGGAGCCGAGGTGTTCACTGTGCTCCTCCCATCGGGCACGCCCCTGCCTGCTCGCAGACATCACATCCTGAGCGGAGGGGGGAAGCTGTCCTCGCTCTGCCTGGAGATTTACCAGAGATTTGTCACAGAGCAACCAGAGAAGCTCGCTAAGGTACAGAAAAGCACTCGCACCACATCAGATGTTGAGGAACATGCACTTCCTGACTTTGTCAGGTTGCCTCCGAGTTCACTGCTGGTGTTTTTATCCTCACATGTCAACTCTGGTACGATTCAGAATAAAAAATACAGAGTACAGTGTTGCACAGGCTGACAGGCATTTTAAGCACTCCTGGTAGTTTTGCTTTGTGTAAAAGGTCAGGTAGACGTTTGGAATCACCCACCAACAAAACTGGGACTCTGTGTAATTCAGAGAAATCTGTGCAGCCAGTTTCCCACCTCAACACCGAGTAACATTTCAGGGAAAACGAAGCTGTACACTCAAGTTAGAACAACTTCCTGTTTCATGGTGATTGATGCGTCATCATGGCAGCAGCTTTCCATGAGACGTCACAAGCTTCATTATTTGGCATCATCAAGGTCTAAAAACTTTGCTGAGCACATGAGGCGGATCTGGTTAACCTGCAAGGAGCAGTTAGCAAGAGTATAGGACTCTTGGTTCCTCAGAGATCCCTCAGAGATCCTCAATCCTCAGAGCAGAGACGGAGGAGTGAGAGAATATCAAAAAAAAGACTGGAGACTCGTTTGTATGTGGTACATGATGATTGGAATGAACCATTGGTCTGTTTGTGTGTATGATGTATAGATCATCTTGAGAGACCTGCAGCCCAGAGAGGAGAACCATGACATTGACACAGTGGTGACCATGAAAAGGTACCCCCCCCCCCCCCCCTTCTTCCAGGATGTGCACATGGCTCATTTGATAGGCCTGCTGTTAAATCATTGTTTCTGTGTGTTGCAGGGACGGTTCTGTTCATGTCTCCTGTGTAGAACAGAGCACCGGAAAGCCAGAGGTCATCACCATAGCAGCCACTTGCTGATCTGCAGTCCAGACGACGCACCTGCACACAGTGTCAGTGCGATGGATTGTTTTGTTTAGTTTCGTTTTTTTTATCCCGCGCAATAAACAGTATCAAACTCAGACCGCGTGCCCAGATTTATTACCTCCTGGACGCCAATCATGGAATAATGCAGAATGCACCATAGTCAAAGCTAATTGGTGGCAGTGTGCGCATACCGTCACACACACCACAAGTATCTAACATAAACTCTCACTTTCTGCTTATGAAACACTTGCTTTATTTTTTTAAGCACACTTCTAGTATCTTGTCTGTACAACTCAAAGTCTCTGCACACATCAAGTGCAGTAGATAGAAACGAAGACTCCATATATACATTGCTATTTCAAACCACTGCATATTGTTTGAGTCTATCTTTAATTAAATGAGCTCTTCTACCATGGCTACTTTGTAAGAGATGGGAGGGGATTTTGACCTTGCCCAGTCACAAGCAACTCAATGTGTACTGTTTTTAGACAAACATCAAAAAATGTGAACTGAACTAGCTGAACTTGCCTCACCAGAGCATCATGTGTGATCCCTTTCATCAGTCAGGATGCTCTGATGACGGCTCCAGCCTGAAAAGTGCAGCGTCTTGCAACACCAGAAATGAAATGACAAACAAAAAACATCCACGTTTCTTGAAATGTTTATATGGCATCATTATATTTACAGATGATGGCTGTTATACAGGAGTCTATCATAACATCTATTACACTCATTCCATCCTGTCCATAGTTTGTCCACATTCATATCAGGCGTGAAGCGCGGTTCCAGCAGCACTTCAGTCGTGATAGGTGTGAACATACCTGTGTGTCAGTAAACATCCCAAACCCTGCAGATAGAAAACACAACAAAAACTACACCTTTATCTGTGTAGTTTCTAAACGCAGCATTTTTCACTCCAATGTGCTGCTCTTTCCGGAAGATAAACACAGCCTCTTTGTTTTCTGGCCTTTAGCATCCGTATTCTGGAACAATGCGACACTTAAGGATCTTCAGGTAGTTCTGGACCTTGTTGGAATCTCGGCGGAAGCAGTAGAGGAGGTCGTAGTCTTTCATCGGGCGCCACTCGGCGCTGTCAGACGGAAACGAGGCCTCGGGGGCAGCCAGGCTGCTCACAGAGTTACTTATTATCCCCAACATCTGCATCTGGAGGAGAGAGGACACGCTTCAGCTCCACACAGTTATAACAAACCTGTTGACAAGACAGAAGCCAGAGCAGTGTTTCTCACTACACACCAATCTCACTGACTCTGCTAAAAATCCAAAACATCTTCCTGTTACCGAGAAGAGCAAAGAAAAACACGGCAAAAGCAGAGTCACGGTCTCGCTGACCATACATGATACTCATTAAATTCAATCCATACTTCTATTTTAAGATGCGATGCAGAGGTTATGATGTGATGAGTGTGCAGCCCTCTGTCACCCTCTGCTGAGTTATCTGGTAACTATGTTATTGTATCACATGTTGTTCCGTGAATCTGGGGAGGCCATCCGAGGGCGAGCGGTGGACTCTGAATTTGTCGTGTTGACGCAAGCACTCTGTCATCGGTGTTTCATCCTCATTTACTAAGATTACACAACCTGACGAGTAACTGCATGCCTGGAAGCTACATGAGACAGCAGCACAAGCATCTGCTGTGCTTATTGTCAAACTTTCATTACCATTTTATTGAGGTATGATGCATCGTGACAGAGTTATGCTGCAGCTTTGAATAGAAAACTCTTTGGTCCTAATTGTCTTTGAAGCTGAATTAGACATAATTGTGAACCTATAGAAAGGACTGGAACTGGGTGCTGTGAGGTTAAGATAAACTACCTCCCACACCATTTCACTTTCATTTCATTCATATAAAACAAACAGTACCTTCTCAGCCACCTTCTCTACACCTTTGCGCAGCTCGTGCACCATGTCGCTCATCTCGAGAGCTTTGTTCGAGCTGAAGTTGTTGAAGTCATGGTGAGCCATGCTTTGGTGGAAGTGCCACAGAGGATCCCTCCATGCCACCAGGAGCTTCAGAATCACCTCCGTCAGCTCCTCTCTCTGCAGTGACAGCAGGACACGTGGACCCATTAGATGTCATATATGTGTAGTTAGAATGGAAGTTCAATACTGAAAGCTTGGAATGATACAAAAATGAAAGTAAAAGGACAAAGAAAGAAAAAAAAACATTTTAAGTAACATAAATAATGCATGTAAACACTTGGAAATAAAAGAAATATATATAAATAACATGCATTAAAATATGGTTTAAACATCCATGTAGCAGTGTGTTGTCCAAGGGAAGGGAAATGCTATGAATGAATGAGAGAGCTTTATATTCTTATTGTAAATATGTAGACAGTGCATGCCAATGAGAGGAACTAGCTTTTATAAAGGTTAATTTACCGCCATCCTCTGAGCGTTCTCTTTGCCATTTGGGGTGAGGATTGTAGAGGTGTGACAGTTGCGGCTGACCCGGCCAATCTGATTCTTACTGGGTAGGAAGTACTGCTCCTGACAGGACAGACATGAATGCAAGAGTGAAATGTCAGAGGTCAGAAGTGGTCTAAATGTCAACTGTGGCTGGAGTACAGAAGTGATGAATGAAGTAGTAGAATGACCTGCTATTGCAAACAATCACAAATGGCAAAGGATGCATTACACACAGTATCTGTTTGTGTGTCTGTGTGTGTGTGTGTGCACTCAGTGGCCACTTTATTAGTCATATCTTGCTAAAACTAGTGCATCCTAATACAACGGTCCTACAGTAAATCCTCCCTCCATGAACGTTATCCTACTCCGGTAGGCTAAATAATAGAAACAGCATAATGCATCACAGTTCAACGGCACCTTCAATCCTCCAAAATGATCACACATGAATCAGCACCTCTCTGCAGCAGCTTCAACACAAACTGAACATCAGTCTTGATGACAGGAGGACTGTTATTTGCGACGTGTAAATAATAAAATGACCTCTGAGTGTTCATATGTCTGCAGTATCCTGGTTGAGCCATTTGTAAAGAAATGCTCCTTGTCTAATCAGTTAAATGATCAGAGATTAAATGTTTATAGAGCATCTATACAAGTTGTCTAGTTTAAGTTAGAATTTCTACACAGTCCAAATAAGACATTTAGCAATATGTTTGACCAAACCATTAGAAAATCCAGCTTCTTCATTAAACATTGTTTAAATAAAGCACTGTCAGACAACTTGCAGAGAACAAATTTCAGACTTACAAACTCGGAGTGAAGGTCATTTGAAATGCCGTGCATCCTGGCCGAGTGTTGGATGACCCGGTCAAACAGGTTAGCCAGGGAGAGGACGTGGCACCCGGCCTGGGCATTAGTGCAGATGGGTGCTGCCCCCACGTTGGTCAGTCTGCTGCAGAACAACAGACAGACCAACACCACCCACCCCGCGGAGACTAGGAGAGACCAAAGAACAAAGAAATTAGATAAAATACTGAGAAACTGAGAAAGTTTTAACCTTATTCTCAAGAATCTGGTATATGGTCATGTCTTTAAAACAAATAGGTATCTATGAGTTTTTAAAGATGTTTAAGAGAGACTAAAAAATCAAGGAGTGAATTAAATAAAGAGACAGAAACATGAAGAGAGCAGGATGGCATGCAGAGAGAGGACTGACCCTTCCTTTGGATTCCTTCATGCAAAAGTTTCAAATACCTGATCGGATGTTTCCAGGCATTCTGCAGAGCGTGGAGTCAGGGCGGAGGGTGCAGAAGCTCTTCTATTCAAAGACCCCCGCAGCTTCATATGAGGGTCCCTCACTGACCATCTCCCTCTTACACTTTAATATGAAAGGGAAAGACAGGGAGGGAGGGAGGGAGGCAGGGAGGGTGGAGGCAGGGAAAGGACAGTGATCAGACGCTACTGTCCTGTCAGTCACACGTAAGCACCACTACACAGTAACATCATGTGTATATATATTTATATATAAACCTGGTCCTTCACCGGACTTATTGTTCACACAAAGTGTTATTCATTTAATAATTTTTTAGGATCATGAACATTTCTGTTCTGCCGGCTACTTTTCAATTGCAGCCCCTTAGAAATATGCTCTAAAACAGTTGGTATTAACAAAATAAACTGCTTTCAGTATCTCATAGTAATTGTTTGTATTATTATCATTTCAGTAATATAATTGCTACTTAAGCAAGCTGAGCACTAAGGTCCCTTTATCTCTATGTCCTGTGTTTCTCATTTGTGTGTGTGTGTGTGTGTGTGAGTGAGACTATCATGTCTCATCAATGAAGTAACCTAAGGCGCTTTGCAAGAGCGCTGACATCATCTACGTAGGACGTCATTCCAACAAAGCATCATCTGACCGTCTGCACAACACATATCACTCGTCGACACACTCAGCAGGCCTCTCGGTACCTATGATGAACGTCTGCGTGCCCTCCAGCTCGAGGAAAATATACAGGCCGCTGAAAGGTCATTTAGAGCGCCGCGGGCATGAACAGGACGAGAAGAGGACGCTGATGAGTGAGCTTCATAGGTGCTCAATGACACCACAGGGCAGCAGCAAATGAATGTCATGTCGTTAGAAAGTCGGCTGAATGTCGTCAAGTATTTGTAACCTGGATCAGCTCCCCGCTGATGTGGGCAGCTGACTCACCTTCCTACGTGGTGATCGGGCATCATCAGCTGGCAAAAAGAAGCATTCTCATCCAAATGTAAAGATTACCATCTTTAAGATATAGACAGAAAATTATTTAGAGAATAAAAGCATTGACTGCAAGTAGACGTGTTGAAATGATCAGCAGCAGCAGTGGTTAAAGCAGGAATGAAAGTAATGGGAAACTGACTTAAGATGCAATAACAGAGCTTCCTTTCACGTTTTTCATGCTTTACTGATGGCAGTGTACTGACACGCCATTGGCTGAATTGTTGGCTTTACAAACTATTTTATATATTGTTTATATCTGTCAAATAAATCTGGATGGATCCAACACTGGATCCAACAAGCTATATTACTTCTTCCCACTGTTTTTCTCATTGTTTTCTAACATAGACACAAATATTTCTCAGCCATAGCTGTAGAGGTACACCATTCACACGAGTGGCCATAACCTCATGCTTTGAGGTACACCATTCACACAACGAGTGGCCATAACCTCATGCTTTGAGGTACACCATTCACACAACGAGTGGCCATAACCTCATGCTTTGAACCCCAGCAGCAATAATAATGCAAACGATGGTAATAATAATGAGTACTCCAAATTTCAAATGTAGTTTTCCAAAGACGTTGTATTTGTGAGGATATCCTCATTTTAAAATACCATAAGTTATTCCATAACACATTTCAATGCATTATTCACACTTCTGTTGTTTCAGTAACAATATTATTGTTGTTTTGTAGTGTGTACTATTTTATTGTAATAGCCATTTAAAAAAAGTTTTGGTAATTTGTTTTAAATTTGTCTACACTCAGTCCAAAACTGTCCCTCCTTTTATCAGTCCTCATCTTCTTCCTTTGTCCAATGGAGACGTTGTATCTAACATCTAACATCATCATCAACGCCACCTGTTCATTTAAGATTCTAACTTTGTGAAGTTAGAATGGAGGAGCAGTGGAGAAGGTTGCTTGATTCACTGCTCTGTGAGCTGTGGCCACCGTCTCCCAGTGCCACTCCCATCTTCAACAGGCTCTGTTTTTCAGGTCATGTGTCAAAAAGCAACGGACAAGTCAACCTAGTAGAGGTGCTAGATGTAAAGCCATGAGATTACCAGTCATTAAAATACAACCTGTAGGAAGTACAGATGAATGAATCACAGTAATCTATCTGGTAGTTAGTTAGGCAAGATGTTTCCCTCTGGACAAAGTGCATCTCTACAGCCTTACCTAACAGCTAATTAACCACATCATGTAATGAGGCATGGCAGGATTCTCCTATTGAGCACAGTGTGTTATTGTTTTAAATATGTATAGAAGTGTATGGGACTGCACAGTGGAGAGAAATCCACCTGACCATTCACCGGATTCACCATCTGATCTGTGATCAGGGAGATTCAAATAAATTTAACTAAGCAGGGCTTAGAAAAAATCATACAGACATCACAACATCCTTCACATATTCCAGGTCCTACAAACACCGACGTCACCTCTGTGCACATTAGGGAGCACCTCCAGACCATCCACACACACACACATAGTGTACACAGTCCAAAACTCATTCATTCACTCACTCATTCACAAGAAAACTCTTTCAAAGCACAAGTCTGTTTCTCAAAAACTGGACTCTACATACTATAATGACACTTTTTCATCACACATAGTATTAAAGCTGTTGTCTATTACAGACATATTGGTGTGTGTATGTGTACCTCTGCTGCCCCATGCTCACACAAGTAGGATATTTTTGTTGTTATGAAATATATAAAAGTTTGAGATAGTAATAATGAGAAAGTTATTGCACATACCACGACAGTATCTCGTTATAGTAAGAAAAAGATCTGTTTAAAAGAAGAATATTTTCTCGTCACTGAGACAAACTGAGCAGATGTTTTGTGGAGGGCAGGAACAGCGGTAACGCTGCCACACATGTTTCACTCACACACAATAAAAGTTTCAGTGATGACTAGATGCTGGTGCTCCACGTGACTCTGCTGCACGTTCACACACACACACACTCACATAATGCACTAGAACAGTGTTGTTGGGCAGACAGTCTCGTGTTGTCATATTCAGGCTGACCTGCGGAGTAACGGGGTGACATGCCCACGGGCCAGCACCCACACGGGCTCTGGCCTTTCACTCTGTTTTTGCAGCACAAGAACTTCTGTCCTGTGACGGCTGACCGGCAACTGAAGCCGCCATATTGAAAGAAAGTTTTGCTCATTAACGTCTGGTTTCTTTTCTTGTCATTTATACATGTGCTGGTAAGGTTGTAATGTATGTAATTGTCATTGTTCATTTAGTATAGTGTATTTTAGAGGAGATTCAGTTCAAGGATTCTCTTATTATAGTGAGGATAGGTGTGGCACCAAAGAGGAAAAACATTTTTGGTAATTGACTTTAAAAGGATTTTCAGTAATTCAGCTTAGACCAGCCAGACTCCTTGAACAATAGACCTGATTTTGATGGGAGTCTGAAGGCAGACTATGAATGGAGCCACTGGGGGCTGGACTGACATTTGCTATCATATTAAAACTACTGGCTGACATCACTACTGACATCACTGGGTGAGAATGGCAGACATGGATAACCAGATTAGGCTACTTATGTTCAATGCAAACACATCCTGAATACAACCAAAACCTGGATGCTGTGCAGTTATGTGTGCAGGTGCTCCCACAAAAAGTCATTAGTCATGTAGTTAATCAGTTAAACAAGTCAAAAAAAAAGATAGAATGATGAAAGTTGTAATAATCTACATCCTAAAATCCACTGGGCTATCAGTCTATGCCCCTGATTTATCTTCTCAGAGACAGGAAGCGCCTAATGTCCATCAGCTCCTCAAGGCCAAGTTATTGGGGGAAGCAGTAACCCTGATGCCTCTCCCACTGTGCTGGAAAAGAGAAAGGATGGCAAACATCTGTGTGTGGACTACCAGCTCTAGAACAGCAAGAACCCCAAGGACACATTTCCCTTGATCTGCATTGAACGGCCCTTGACATTCTTCAAGGTCCCGCTGGTTCTCAGCTCTGGACGTGGCTGCTGGGTACAACCAAGCACAATTCACAGAAAAGGACAAACTGAAGAGAGCATTCTGACTCCCTTTGGGCTGTTTGCAGACCTGGATGCCATGTGGACTGTGCGATGCTGCAAACATCATACTGAAATTAATCACAAAAATCTTTGAAGATCAGTTTTATGAATCATTGTTGCTGTGCTTGGATGATGTTGTTCTCTCTCCCTCCGTGGCAGAGTATGTAGGGTGTATGCTGTGCTGGGCTGCCTACAGCACAAGTGTCTCAGAGCAAATTGAAAAAGAGCTCCTTCTTCTGCCCAGAGGTGAGCTACTTTAACCACACTGTATCCAGGGATGATGTGTCTGCACGCCCTGGCAAAATACAAGTGGATTTGATTTGGCAGAGCTTTGAGGGTCTAAATGTAGGTTGGTGTTTCCTCCAGTCTTGGTCTATGCCAACTTAGCCTTCATTCTAGAGGTGGATGCCAGCTGCAGTGGAGTGGTACTGTGACTCTGTGAAACTGTAATTTAAGACAGATTCAAGAAAAATTCACCAAATGACACATCAGACCAGATCCAGCAATGTATCTCATTCAGATGCATTGATTAATCAATTAGTGGAAAGACAAAAGAACAAGTGGATGAAATCTGTAAGATTAAACAGTAAAATAAGACTTGAGGTGCTGTTCAGCAGCTAAGAGGGACGGGAAGCCAAAAGACATTATCTGGAGAAAAAAGATATCATAAATACATTGATGGGAAATCCTAAAATTTGATCAAACAGCAAGTATTCCTATGAAATCGATAGCATCAACCCAATACCACATGAAAAGTATCATGTTACTTATGATGAAGGAGAAAAGGATGTTCAGGTCGGGGTTCTTGGCCAGCTGGTCTGACTCTTTCTCACATCAGGAGCATACAGGAGCTCCTGAGCGAGCAGTCTGGATCCCACATAGCAACCTCAGCTGGAGCTGTCAGGCAGAAGGGTGGAAACCTCTTTACTCTGGGTGGTAGAAGCAAGCTGGTCTTTGGACAATGTGCCAGGGACAAGGCTCAAGAGCTTTTTCTGTGACTAGACTGAAGAGCAGAAGAGGTGCGAACTGAAGACACTTTTGCTTCTTCTTGCTTTGTAGTCTTCTGCAGGAAGACAGGAAGACAGGACAGTGTCAGGTGTTAGAGGTGCTACTCTTCACCACTCATCCCTCTAGATCTGTCTTGTCTTTTCTTTTGTTCCAATTTCTTTCCTATTTCTCAAGTTCATTACAAGTTTAAAACCTTGCAAACCTGTAAAAGCAGGTGAAAGACCTGGCAGTGAGTGCACCCAGTGCAGAAAGGCTGAGTCCTTACTGCAGAGGCCTGGGTTCCATTCCAACCTGGGGCGATTTTCTGAATGTCATCCTCTCTCTCTCTCTCTCCCCCACCCTTTACCTTAAAAAACCCTGAAAAAAGAATAATGTACAGTTTCACTGAGCAGAATGAGGAAGCCACGAGAGTCCATTCACAAAGACAGTCCATGGGAGAAGCAAAGTGCCACACTACCTCCTTCTGGCACCGCTGAAATGCTCATAGTATATTGTAAAGGAGACTTGTAGTCTTACCAAGAAGCAAGAACTTGCCATTATACTTCATATTACAATATTACTCTCACAGAAATAACATTCCCAAAATAAAAACCAACACAAAATTACAGAAAATGTGATGCACATTTAGTGTGCATCAGTTCCTGTAATATCACAAATCCATACAGGAATTCCATATTGTTAGTTCACAGTAATTCTACAGCAACATACTGCCACCACAGGCCTGAAACATAGGTCTCATCAGGCAAAATAAGTGAAACACCTTTGGATTTGGATCATTCGTGGAGGAAACATGATAAAATGTCCTTGCAGTGGAGAAGACGTGATGCAGTACCCTCTAGTGTGCCCTTCCAGTGGAGCAATGCTTTGCATGCAGCTGGTGCCCTTTTTATCTTCTTTGCTCCTGACCCTCAGACAGCCAGTCCACCTCTGCTCCTCACTGCTTGAGATAGCTTTGGTCCCTGCTGGATTTACCTCTGATGGCTCGCCATCCTTTCTGCTGGCGCTTGGCGCCCTCTTGTGGACTTTACGCCAAACTGCAACATTAATCCCACATTATAATTTAACTGAACGTCTGTTAAATGTATGTGGTTGCACCATAGGTTGTATAAGAAGACAACTAGCGTGCTAATTTATATACCTTTTTCTGACAGAAGCAGACCTGGTTATCAGGATAAACCGATTTCTCAAAAAAAAAAAAAAAAAAAACAGATAGACGGATGGACAGATGGTCAGAAAGTCCTGCATCTCTGTGCAAAGACAGTGCAAGAAATATCATTGTTTATAACCAAATCCAGTGTGTCTTTCACATGTTGCATGAGATCAAAAGTTTCACATAGAGCCATCCCTGGCAGTTTTGTCTTTGGGATGATCAGTGTGAATGTTAATATCGCCACTTATACCAAGATAGTCAGACAGCAGCTCAGTGAAGTTGTCCATTTTTCAGTGTAAAAAATGTAATTTTATTGGTGATATCATTCCGTAAAGGAATACAGATTTATCAAAATCTAAACCTTGATGACCTGATGACCTGAAATAAAATATTTTGTTTTATTGTACGAATATATTGTATTTCAACTACACAAATCTTTTATGATGTTATATGTGTACAACTTTTCATTGTCATCAAACCGGAATAATTCATGATCTTTGTTCTGCATTCCAACAGAGATGTCCTCAAGTTAGTTTAAAAAGGAACCTACAATAAAACTAAATGCGTCTTATTTGAGTCATGTCCCATGTCCCTTCGTACTGTTAAATCACTCACATCTGGAGGTCCCCATAGAGGTCCCGGGGTCATGACGTGTGGCCAGACGCTTTTCTATTAGACACTCCAGTGGCGACGTAAGCGTCTTTAGACAAGGGTGGCCTTGTTTTAATTCTCAGCACGCCCCGTTAACAGCACAGGGTTGGTGGAAAAAGCCTGGTAGGACCCAAGTTTCAACCCGTTTCTTGCGACACGTTTCAATAGACAGAGTAAACAAGACACAATAATCGATTTCTCTTTATTTGTGCTTATATGTGGATGAGGGGTATATAAAAACTTGGATATACAGTGCCACGTACCCACGCCTGACGGCAGCATGCATGACCTTCCGCGGGTCACGCAGAGAGAATAAACAAACGCCCCTCTCCCGCGCCGTCGTAGCAAGTTTGTTGACAGCGTAGAAGAGGAAAGATGGCGGCGCCCACAGCGGCAGAGCCAGCAATGAACAAACTGACATATGACGTTTTAAGCCCCGTTTACACCACCAGTCAAGACAGCGAGCCTTCTTCTGAAGATTCTGGGAAGCTACAGGACTATGTTGTAGATTTCCTCGAGAAAGAGGTCGGCGGCGACCTGAACAATGTTGGCGACCTGCTGGACAAACTGAGAGAGGAAAACGACGAACTGGAGGGGCAGGTGAATTAGCTAGCAGCTTAACACTCCTCCATGTGGAGCGAAACACTTCGACATGGACATTTCATAATTCTGCCCCTCCATAGGTTTTCAAGGGGAGCGTTGTGTTATTACAGTACAAACTGAATATACTGTATTCGAATAGAACAGTCAACAATCGAGCTGACCAACTCTGAGCAATACACAAAAAACACAAAGCTGCATTTAAACACGCACATAATAAAACTACACCAAGGCTGCTGGGTGAAATAAACTTCAAATATTCAGTCAGTTGCACTTAGATTGCAGGTGCATCAGCAGGTCTGGCCCTTATCTCTGAGTTTGCTTGTCAGGGGGGGTCAAAGCTATGCAGTAAACATACAGCTCTGTGCAGGCGGTTCCCTCAGGGCCAAGGGCTCCCACAAGAAGTGAGCTGATGACAGCTGAGTCTGTGGTCAATGACCAGCCCATCTTTGACCAAGTTTAAGAGACTTGTCCTTGTAGGTTAAAGTGCATGGACAACAACAAGATGAAGTTGGTGATTAAAGAAACGTGTATGGTATTTTTCTTTCAAGCTCCTACAAAAGATATGATATGTGGACACACTTACCTCAATAACGCTCTTTACCATCAGGAAGACTGCAGAAAGTACTCAGAAACTAGCTTTCTGTTAGCAGCTCATAGTCATTTTTCAGTTTTGATGGCTGTAGGGAAGATTCTCAAAGGTTCACAACATGACAGCCACCATCACCACAACACCATCAACATCAGTAATAATGCTATAAAGCATACTGAACAATGCTACAGTGATATATAGATATGTTACATGGAACCATATTAAGGCAAATACAGAACAGTGCAATCCAGTAAAGCAAGTGTTGTGTGGTCTGGTTGCAGGAAAGCAAAGACTGTTTACGGCTTAAGTTTGCAACTGACCACAATACCTGAGCAATCTATGTCCATTACTGTGTCAAGCATGAGCAGTGACTCTATAATTTGTGTCATTCAGGTTCTGACTGTGTCCAGTTCTGTGCCTCCCAAAGTTTCTGCAGCTCTGTCTGCTGCGGAGGAGGCGAGATGTTCCCTGGAGGACCTGCTGCAGAGAGAGCGACTTATCTCCAACATGCTGAACCAGGTAGAGATACCACCGAGAAGGCAGAGGGAAAAATACTGAGCAGTGATTTGAATGAACACACAAGGCAGCGGTGTCGTTACTCGCTGATAATTAATGGCATAAGGGATATCGCACGTGACTTGGATTAGATATGAACGCATTTTTTCATGAATGTCATGTTCCCAGACAGGATCTACACTTGACCTTCTACCTACCTGGATCAGATCTGAATATAATGCAGTCGCATTTACAGAAAGGCTCTAGCATGCACAAAATTAGAGTGATATTTAAAATTATTTAAAAGGAAATAAACTTTAGAACAAGAAAATTCTGTAAATGAACCATTCTTTGTAGTAAAAGAGATGATCTTCTAATGTCAAAATGTTAAAATAAGCATTAGTACCTCCCTCTCACACGCTAGATGCCAAATATTGTCTTAGTGTTGCAACTTAGTAATGGTCCTACTGAGAGTGACTCCCTGATGCTTTCATAGTGTTACTATAACAGAGAGATGAAGCAAGTAATACTCCAGATTCCATGACCGCCAGAGACGAGACAGTCCCTTCCCCTGTGACGCTCTGGGAGGTATAAACAGTTGTTTGTCATGGTTAATTGTTCTGTTTTCCAGCACCTACAGGGGGCCCAGCCTTGGATGGATAATCTTGGCCAGATGCTTAACCAAGTCGACACTATAGAGAGACACATGAAATACCTGCGGTGCCTTCAACATATAGAGGAACTCAGGTACTGTCAATGAGGTGGACGTGGACGCCGATGAGTTATCAAACACAAATGCAGAGTGACACAGCAGATATCCTGCTATAATAGACATGTGCTGACTGTGCTGTAATAGACATTTAGCATCCAGAATGAGGATTTGAAATGAATTACAGTCACTGCAGAGTGGAGGTCGTCAAGGGTCAACCTGGATCTGAGGACCCAAGACCCGACCTGGGACACGTATGGCTTCTGATAAGCCTTCTTAATGGTTCTAGTTTAATACTGCACGTTATGTATAATAGCTTAATACTGTGATCAGCGTGTATGTGTTTGTATGAGAGAGAGAGTGAAAGTGCAGGTCTGGAACTGAGGAGAAAAACACTCGTCTTGGGGAGCACAGATGATGGCAAATTAGCAATGCTAATGGTAACAAACGAGAAATAGTTATTACAGTTGAAAAGGGCAAACAGATAAAGTTATCTTTATTATGCTTGATGCAACAGAACTGCAAAGCTGATTCTAGTCATGTTTGTCACAGTCACCACGACTGAAAGTGGACTTTCAGGATGTAATAACGGTGTTGTTTCAATCAGCAAGAGAGGAATACAAATTGGATGTGTTGAACCAATTTTTTTGGCAAGGAGGATGGATTATGCATCATGAGCAGCTGCAGGGGAGAAAGCTATTAATGTTACATCAGGTAAGACACAAAGTTTTGTTTTAACAGCTCGGTTCTGAATGAGTCCGGCTCCCTGCCTGTAAATAACAGATGGATCTGGTTTGGTTCTAGTACATTTCTGGGTCTTTTGTGGTTTTGACACAACTTTTTGGACTGTGAGGACCTCTACTGCAGAGTGAAGAGTCATCAGTGGTCTCTTCAACATTGTCTGTCTGTCTGTCTGTCTGACTGAAGCACTAATGTGTGAAGTGTTGTGTTTCTGCAGCGCTGCAGTCCAGCAGTGTCTGATGACCAGCAGTGTCTGGGAGGCCATAAGAGCAGTGGACAGCATGGCTGCACTGGACACTGGACTAAACCAGTCTGGGTGTTCTCACCTCCAGGACTTCCTCCGAGAAACACTTCACTTCTGGCACAAGATCATCAAAGACAGACTGACCGGGTATACCTCCACCCAGTCCCCTCACACAGTGATCCCTGATGTCGCTCTAAATGTGGCCTGAGAAACGCAAATACGATGCACAGTATCACTCTATCATTGTTCTGTGTTCACTATTTGAGCTTAATCCTCCTCTTCGTCTCTTTCATAGTGAGTTTGATAAAGTATTGACTCAACTGCACTGGCCGATCATCTCCCCTCCTACTCAGTCTCTGACACCCACTGCCAACTATCAGGAGATCAACAGCCAGCTGGAGCTGCTGGTCACACAGCTGCTTGCCCTGCAGACCTCGTATCCTTCAGTGTGGGCTTCTACACACCCATGTTCTGCCCTCATCTATAGTTCATCTCTATGATTAACCTGGTTCTGGTCTTCCTCAGCCTCACTATTGGCTCTAGGGCAATATCTGTTGGGTGATCCGGAGTGAAATAGCTTAAGAAATGAATGGATGGTTTTGCATGAAATTTTGTACAGACATTCATGATCCTTACAAGATGAACCCCCCTGACTTTTGTGATCCCCTGACTTTTCATGTAGTGCCACTGGCAGGTCAGTGTTTTCAGTCATCCAGTGAATATTTTCACATCCGCCTGGTTGCTGTAAAACATGGTACATACGCTGCATATCCCAGTGACTTTGATGATTAAAAGTCAGGGGGACTATTCACTGAGTGCCACCTGCAAGGTTGACAGTTTTAGTTTATGACATGGTTTGGATGTGTTGCCATGAAATAAATTAGAAAAGATTGTGGCTATTTATGGTTGATCAAAACATCAGATCTTTAGAAACAAGAACTAGACTTGTTTTTAACTTAACTACTGTTTATTTTGGGAGTTATCCACTTGTTTGACAAGACACTGAAGCCCACATTGCTCTCGATGGTCAGATCAGCCCGCTGCTGTTGGTGTGTGAGTGAATGAATGCTCTGGAGAAAAATACAATATAAATGTAGTCTATTTATTTAGCTTTTAATTGATGTTTTTAAAGATTAGCTGCAAACAGTAGCTAAACACATATATATGACATACATGGATCTTCCAACTTTTAAGGCATGAGTATTAGTGTGTCGGTGAGTAAATTAATGACACTGCATAGAAAGTAGAGGGTGACAGGGTAATGACATGGAACAGGTCCCCTGCAGGACTCAAACCGAGGATGTTGTGGGATCAAAAAGTGCAGGGGCTCCAGTGTTTGGCTTCTTTAACGTCCCCTGACAGTGATGACCTGTTATCCCAGAGGGCTTTGGCCTCCTCTGTACCCTCCACGCAGCCTGTTTCTTCAGCCACGCTTGAGTCCCAAGCTGCCCCCCTCTGTCTTCCCATCCAGATCATGCTGCTGCCGCTCAGCAAGAGGTTCAGATACCACTTCTATGGGAATCGACAGACCAACTCCCTCAGCAAGGTCTCCCACACACACACAGAACATGCATATAAACACATGTACTAACAGGCCAGATCTGCAGTCTCAAGTATACTCATTCACATCTTCAGTCTATGTGTATCATCCTTGTAAGGTTAGACACATACACAGATAATTCACTAATGAACAATTTTAATGATATGCAGAATTCAAGCACTACTGCAGCTTATACTAAAGTTGTCAAATAGACCAAGTTTGGTCTTTTTTGAGTATATTTCAATTAGTCTGGTTGTTTCATTATTATGACCTTCTAAATGGATAGAATCACTTTTCAGTCCCAGAGTAGATGCCCATACTCTGTCAGAAATGTTTGCAAGTGGAAAGCACTGTGCATTCTAGGGCCTAGTACACAGAATTAAACATCCAACATTTACGGCCACTTGAAGCAGTGCTTGGTTCACTGTGCAGAGGTGACATAGAAGCCAAGGTCTGAACTAGTCTCTCGACCTCTCTTTCCATTCTTTACACAACTATTTCTGCCACTTTTCACATCAAAAACCAAGTGGCATATTTGAACCAACTCTTCAGTATCTTTATGACAGCCGTTCATGAACACTGCTTGACCACTTGTTTTTTTTTAGCATACCCCGACTCTTATTTATTGCAGTTCTTACACATACATTGCTTACTGTTCGGCAAGCTGTGCAGCAACCTTAAATTTTTGGTCCTTGCTTAGATGATGGCCTTATATAATTTTTTTTATAAGGACAGAGAGCTGGATCAGAGAGAGACTAGTTGTCCCCACAAAGGATACAAATAGTAAAAATGTCATCAGTCAAAAAATGGTATTCTTTGGCAAAGCTTTAGAACCTCAAACTCCTTCTCTGTCTGTGCTTTTTTCAGCCAGAGTGGTACCTCACACAGGTTCTGATGTGGATGAGCAACAGCTCAACGTTCATGGAGGAAAAGATCCAGCCTATCCTGGACCGAGCTGGGGCCACCATCAGTGCCAGGGTAAGCTGTCTACAATAGACTCTACTTGACTGCTTTGATCCCCTTTTCAGTCTGATTTGATCTAGACCAAAAGTACTGTCTTCCTTTTTCTCAAGAACATAGAATAACTTAATAAATCTTTGCTTTGGATGCGAGCCACATGTGTGCTGTGTAAGAGGTTTTATGAATGCATGTGTGGGAAAAAAGGGACCCAAGCCTGGGCCAGATGAGTTCAGGTCCACTTACACATCAATAGAATCACTCTCATAACTACCAGTAGTCATAGGAGATGTGATAGGTGTACTGTGTGTTCCCAAAATGTGCACAATAAGCCGAGCTGGTCCCGAGAGCAGCTGAATCAAAAACAGAAATCAATCTAACTCCTCCCAGTGTGGACCTTCAATCCAACTTCCCATCCCAATAATTGCTTTTGGCTGGCCAAGATGTTTTTGTTTAAATGTTGGTGCTTTCCAGCGTGCATCACTACCCTGTGGAGTTTATTGCTCTTTTCATTAACTGAATATACAGAGAATATCAGCATGCTCCCGTGGTACCAGGTACCTGACATCATTCTCATTCACTGATGTCTTCCATTATTATCAACTGATATCATGGGAATAGACATTAAACACATCCTTGTTCACCATTATATTTTCAGGCACACACACCTTCAGACTTCCCTCATTCTGTTAGCATTAAATTCTGCAGGTCACTAAAGGTCACAAAAAATAAAAAATATTTAATGACATAATGATGATGGTAAATGTATACTAAATGTGATCAAATAAATATTGATTGAACATAGGATACGTATTTCTTACACATGCTTGTGGAAAAACTGTATCATTTAATTTCATTCCTCATCTCAGGAAGGCTGATTCAAAGCTCTATTTTTAGTAGCTTAATGTAATTTAAGAGCAAAAATTTCCTTTTCACTTTTTTTAAATGTAAAATTTGTGTCACTAATGTGACGTGCAGTCATACAGCCTAAGATAACTGTAGCTTGAGCATGTGACCACAAATTTAATACCTCACATTTCATCAAGGACTTAAAACCCCTGCATTCTTGACGATGTGTTTATTAGAGCATGTCACGGCATAACACAAACCTGATTTCAAAAAAAGTTGTGATGCCAGGTAAACCATGAATAAAACAAAATGTGATAATCCTTTTTGACATGAACTCAATGGAAAAAATAAATAAATAAAATTTTAGAATCAGGGTTGTATCTTCTAAAAATCACACCAAGAAGTGTCAGTGCCTGCTGTCAGCTGGGTACAGTAATTGTTGTGTATGTGTGTGTGTGCAGGTGGAGCTGTGTCGAGGCCTGTTATCTCTAGTCCAGGAGAAGGTGGCCAGTGACGCCTCCAGGCTGCTGTATGATGATATGCTCTTCTGTCACTTGGTGGAGGAGGTGCTGCAGTTTGAGAAGGAGCTGCGAAGCAACCAGTCATACCCAGCAGCGCTGCCCGGCCTGCTTCACCTCCTGCTGGAGGACGCAATCCTCCAGAAGTGGCTCACTGTGGAAAAGAAGAGTAGGTTGTCAAGTGTGAGCCGCTTGAGTTCCCACCAGAGAACAAGCTGCAGCTAGAAAAACTCTGCTCCGATCATCTAAAGTGTGGGAGTATTTTTGAGATAACATGGCGCTCTGTAATCTCTGCAATTTGAAGATTGTGTACATCTGCTATGCACACACAAGACGGCAGCCACAGTCAGACTCTACTTTTTGTCCCTACCCAGGCGTGATAGATTTGCATTGACATGTTTCTGTTGGAAGTCCGCCCCCCATGCTAAAACAAACCTAAACTGCAAATTACTCCAGTGATGATATAAATCCATGTCACAACCATTTGAAGTTTAAAGAGAATGTGACCTGACCGTACCTTCTCTATGTACAGTGGCAGTGGAGAAGATGGATGCCATGCTGTCAGCTGAAGGAGCCTGGAGCTCTCAGTACAAAGATATCAGTGATATGGATGAGCTGAAGGCCCCAGATTGTGCTGAGACTTTCATGACTCTGCTACAGGTCATCACTGGTAAGACTTTTCACTGCAACAATTCTTTTAAAAATCACTGTCAGTGTGTTTTCTTATTTGGAAAAGCATTAAACATATGCACGCTTGTTTTGAGTTTAGGTAAAAGTAAATGAACTGTACAGAGCCACGAAAGGTCACAATGGGAGCATTTTTCTGAACAGTTTTTGTGTTACCTTGCAATATATTTTGCATTCTTATTGACTGACAGGAAGATGGCGCCGGGGATGACTGCTGCAGAGTGTTAGTGCGCATTGCTTTGTTATGTTTTGTATGTAAATTCAGTTTTCTGCTGTGGTACCTGGAGCTCTCTCTGCAGAGCAGAGCTCAGGCACATGTGGGAAACGACACCTGCTCACTCTTGTTATCAGTTTGACATTCTGGTCGAAGTGTGTTCACTTTTGTCCATGCTGTGAAACGCCAGAAGAGTGGCAAACTTGCCGGTGTGCGTCTCCACCGCCATTGGCCCTCCACTGGCACTGGAAATATTTCTTTCCAATGTGTGTTCAGTGTGTAACAGTGGTGTACTGGCCGCCTCGCGTCACGGAACAAATCCCAGTGGGCTGTCCAAAAGTCCATAAAGGGCCCCTGTCTGTCACTGCAGGCCCTCTCTGTGTGCCTGTCATTCAGGGCAGCATGAGAGCCTGCAGGTGATTCAGTTTAGCTTCACATGTCTCAGACTCCTGGGCCATCAGCACCAGATCCTCTGCTCTTCTCCCTGTATAGCAGCAGCAGATACACTTCCTGCCAAAAATTTTGATTTAACCTTTAAGTTAAGTTAATTACCCCCCTTGTAAAACTTGACATGAGGAACATTGACTTGACTTGGCACATTGCTGTGTTTCTTGGTGCATTACCACAACCAGATGTTGATGGAATAGTGGGAAACCACTGATAGGAATATATATGATGTCAAGCTCCCAAATATGAATGTTTCCTCGTGTGCATGCACGAGATACAAACAGAGGGGGACACACTTGAAACAAAATTAATCCATAGCACCACAGGTGGTCAAAAATGTATGTAGTACTGCATGTTGTTAGAGAATAAAAAACATTTAGATAAAAGTGTTCTGTCATCCTGCTGCCCTCAGAGCGGTACCGGGCCTTACCCTGTCCATCTGCACAGCTGAAGTTTCTGGGGCTGCAGAGAGAACTGGTGGATGACTTCCGCATACGACTCACCCAGGTAACAATGACACTGGTATTAATGAAGAGCAAAACTCAAGTCATGAAAGAAAGATGCGTCTGTCCTTGTCTTACTCTCAGAAGGAGACGCAAAAACCAAGATTCCCCTCAGTTCCCATCATTACAGTGGACTCTCCATTAATGCTTTTTACTGGACAGGAATGTTGGAACAATGAGAAACATTTGTTTCAAGAGTTCCTCTTTATCACCAGGATCTGGTTGAAAGCTTGCCGTCAGTTTGATGGGGATATTGTAAATGTTTGCCTGCTGTTAGATCTAACTTTAATGCGGTTTTGTATTGTGAGAATGGTAGGCATAACAAGCTGGATTTTCAGCCTACACGTTTTTGCTCAGTGAAAACTCTTTTATGCACGTGTTGTTCTGTTGTTCTCCATCATTCTGTCCAGTGTATCTGCCTTTTTATTATTCTGACTGATTGTATAACTATACACAGACTGAAATCAGTTTCAATTTCAAAAAGATGAAGGGTGAGGGGAAAATGAATGAGACTTTCATGTGGTTTTATGCTGCCTTGTCACAGACCAGATTCTGACTGGATCAGGTGCAAAATACGTTTCTCTGCCTTATTCTTGAACCTGAACTGCTTCACTTTTATCTTAAAAATTCTAAGTCTCAGAAGGAGTCAGCTTTTCTTCAGAAAAAGTCTGGAATGAGAGTCAGAGTCCAGAAGAGTTGAGTCCAGGGAGCTTTATTCTCTTTACAGATCACAAAACACGAGTAAGCTCTGCCGAACAAACTTAATTTCACTGTGGAAACTTCACCTTTTATGCTATTAGTGGGGTGTGTGGCTACATGGTCAGGCCACGCCCCTTTACTACTTTTTTACCTCTTTTTTTCTCTTAAATCTAATGGGGTCTTGTCAGCTGGGTTTACCCCTGGTTTTCCCCTGGCATCCCCGGCTTCTTGATCTATTTGAATCTGGGGATTTCCAGACAACCCCCTATGTGTGAGCGCTCACGCTTTTAGTGTTTTTATTGGTGTCTGGGCAGTCCCTGGGTCATTTTATAAAAATAGAACAAAACAGAGAGATCAAACACACCCTGACAGAAAAATGACTCATTAAGTAAACAGAGATATGACTCACATATATGACTCACTAGGTAAACAGAGATATGACTCACTAGGTAAACAGAGATATGACTCACTAGGTAAAGAAGTGACTCACCATGACTCACTAAAACAGACATAAGTGTTTACACCTTTTTCTAGTCAGACTCAAGTTTCCTCTTCATGCAGCCGTCTTCCCCATGCTCATGAGCACAAAGCAGACAAACGTAATCTAGTCCTCAGATTGACACTACAACAGAGCTGATAATGATGTTTTTTCTCTTTCCAGGTGATGAAGGAGGAGTCTCGCTGCCCGCTGGGTGCTCGTTATTGTGCCATCCTTAATGCTGTCAACTACATTTGCACCATCCTGGGAGACTGGGGAGACAATGTGGTGTGTGGAGTTTACTCAATGCATTTATGTTATTTACCCATTTTTGCCACAGCACCATCATAGACATTGTCATAAACATTCAGGCTTGTTTCCATGTTGTGTTCTGCTTGTAGTAAGCCACAGTTATTCCATAAATACCTTATATAAAAGATAGAAGCCAACCCAAATCTTGACCGATCAAGGGGGAGTTTATTAAAGTTCTTCTCATGTGGTTTTTATTATGTGTCAAGGTTGGAAAGCTTTGGTGGGCCTGGTGACGATCACGGCCTTAGAGGGTGAAGCCTGGCTTTGAATAATATAAACACATCTGTAAATGGTTTCTCTACATTTTTTTTGTTTAATTAAAGAGACCTTCATCCTTTCTTCAGTTCTTCCTGCAGCTGCAGCAGGCAGCGGTTTCACTGGGTGAGGAAGCGGTCCTGGGAGGCCTGGGGGTGATGGAGGTGGGTCGCCTGGCTTCTCTGGAGGGCTCTCTGTTTGAGGGTCTGTTGGCATTGCTGGACCGACTTAAAGGGGACATGATGGGAAGACTTCTGGAATGGACCATGAGAGAAATCACAGAAAAAGCCAAACCATACTGCCAAGACAGGTGAGACATGAGCCTGTTGATGAGGTCAGGTATCAACTCACTCCAAGGGACTGAAACAACTCCAGCTGCAGCTGGGTTTGGGTTGGCACATTACTCTTCATACTAGTTCCTCTTTTTATCCAAATGTATATTCTTTGTACAGGCCTGCTTTGAAACAAGAGGGTGGACCATGTACAGACATTGTGCTATATTGTGGTAGTTTCTATAATGTGTTCATCTGCAGATGTATTGACTGCTGTTTGGGACTGGTCTGCTTTGCTGCAGTCAGTATTTCACCGTATTTTGAGTTTGAACTTTTTACCTCATTGGCACATGTTGGATGTACAGTTCAACATAAAGCGCAGAGACTGATAAAGACTGTGTGCCAGAGACAATGTGCGCCCCAGTGCACAGTTCCAGTGTCAGAGATTTGTTGCTGGTTGACATGAAAACCAACATGAAGCAGTGAGCATCCAGTGTGTTCTGGAGTCTGTTTAACGCTGAATATTGAATGGAGATATTAGCTTTCCTTTAGCTTTTGGAGGCATTTGATTGGTCAGTACAAATATTGAGTGGGACAAATGTCCATGTTTTATATATTGGCAACATTAGAGGGCCATTTGTTAAAAATGCTCTATTTATTTTCATTAAGAAACCCCAGTGAGGGAACCATAGCATTCTGAAGGGTCTCAGTATCATTCTGTGAATGGTCCTTCAATTGGACCACTTACATGCCAGCCCCAGCCAGCCTCTGTGGGTGGGAGGTGGCAGGACAGGTTTAGCTGCAAAATAGTTCACTGCACACATTTGGATCCTGAGAAAGATTGTGTTTCAACAAAAAAGTAAGACCAAACCGAATGTGTTACACAGGAAGGAACACAGACTGGAATAATTATATACAAGGTATAACACACTAACTAAATCCACACAGGTGACACGGAAAACAAGCCGGAAATGAAATAGAACATGACACATGAGAGTGGACTTTTCAAAATAAAACAGGAAATAGACTAAGCACATGATTAGGATTTTCTGATGCCCCTTCAGTCTGAAATGAGAGTCGGAGTCCTGAAGAGTCGAGTCCAGAGAGCTTTATTCTCTTTACAGATCATAAAGCTTGAGTAAACTCTGCAGAACAAACTGAAATTCACTGTGAAACTTCACCTTTTATACTATTATCAGGGGTGTGGCTACATGGTCAGGCCACGTCCCCGTACTACTTTTTTACCTCTTTTTTTCTCTCAATTGTAATGCTGTTTCGTCAGCTGGGTTTTTTCCCTGGTTTCCCCCTGGCATCCCTCGCTTCTCGATCTATTTGAATGTGGGGATTTCGAGACAGACAAGATATGTGTGAGCGCTCTCGCTTTTGGTGTTTTTATTGGTGTCTGGGCCGTCCCTGGGTCATTTTCTAAAAACAGAACAAAACAGAGAGATCAAAACACATCCTGACAGAAAAATGACTCATTAAGTAAACAGACAAGTGACTCACTAAAACAGAGCTAAGTGTTTGCACTTTTTTCTAGTCAGCAGACTCTATTTACAATAGAGTCTTCCCCATGCTCATGAGCACAGGGCAGACAAATGCAGTCTTGTCCTCAGATTGACACTACACACACCCCAAAACCAACAGCAATGTTGGCAAAATAGGAAACCGCTCCTTCTGTCAGGAACAGTCCAGGGTAAATGGACTACAAAAAGAAAACACACATGGTGGGGGATTGTATATTAGACAGTATCATTATATTAGACAGTATGCAGGACAAGGCAGAGTTTGCACAGAATAAGATACAACGCAGCAGCAGAGCTCATGAGCTCTACACTTAGCAATGTGAAAATCAGAACAGTGAAGTCTGTTTGCCAAAACAAATCTGTTCCATCTCGGCAACATGAAGCATCTCGTTGAGCCACCTCCTGAAACTTGAGGAGTCGTCCAGTTTTGAAATGTTAATTTTCTTTTCATCAGATGATTGGAGTTCGGATCTGAGAGAAGTAAATCATATACAGACGAATCTCTGATGAGAATCCTATAGTGAATTGTGTGGGATATCTCATACTGTGTGATTTGTAGGTTGCCGGTTTTATCATGAAGTAGATGTTTTTGCAAGTTTGGTTTCAGAAACAGGCATCAGGTGTGAAAGAAAAATATAATTTCTATTTCATTGATGGTATGGATAGCCATAAGTTACAGAAGTGTTTTAGGAACTAGGCTTTGTCCCAGATGCTGACTGCCTTAAATCACGAGGAAGCTTCCAGAAGGAGACTGTTTGTTTTTTACTATGCAGAAAGATTGCTGCGATTTAGCAGAAAGAGGTAGAGGAGATTTGAAAGAGGTGATATTGCCTTTGCCTGCTATTTCAGTGCTCAATTTCAGGGTGGACACAGACTAGGTTTGGCACCGATTTATTCTCTCTCTTGCTTTTACTCTTTTATCTGTCTTTTACTTTCCTTTAGGTGGTTATCCCTACCATCCCAGCATGACCAGTCCACCATGTCCCTGTCCAGCTCAGCATGTCCCATGATGCTATGTGTGAGGGACAGATTGTTGAACCTTCATCAGGTCCTGAGTCTTTCTCTGTTCCAACTGGCCTGGCAGGGCCTGGCTGAGAGGCTTGACAACTTTCTGTACCAGGATGTAAGAGATTAATACTCACTAAAACTCCAGCATACTGTTAGTGTTTCATCACTGTTTGTGGGACTGTATAGAAAAAACAAACTACAAAGTAGACAAGATATAGTTAGGCTACTTGGACATGATCTATCAGCTTTTAAGGTAATAATAATAAGCTGAATTGAATATAAGTAGAATTAAGGCCTAAACTCTGTTCCCTCGAGCACAGTTTCTATATATGTTGGTCAGGACTGGGCACTTAACAGAAAATGTACACAGAACACATTATACATCTCTCACCAACCTATTTTAAACCCTTCACTAAGCCCTGATTCCTTAGTTACTGTTTTACTTTTTTGCATTCTCACACTGCACACACAGCCTTTACTGCGATGATTGTGGCAGATTTACCGTCGAAGTTTGCTGCAATGGCTCGGGGATGGACAGAAATCACAGTATTGATAGATTTCTAGCTATATGAGGTACATATGGCATTATACAGTATATACATATGTGATATATTTATGTATGTGATGTATTCACATATTCATAGCAGATAGTATAAGAACATGATACAGCACTATTGATCTAATAATCTTTCTGTCTTTGTGCTGTATTCAATGGAATGTAGGTCGTAAAGGATTTGCAAATGACTGTATTCTGTGTATTTACGTTTTACCCAGCATCCCAACTCTTTTGGAATGCGGGTCATATAATTAAACAGATTCAACATATCCATGTCTCTCTGTGCCAGGTGATCCTGTTTAATCATTTCAGTGATGGCGGGGCAGCTCAGCTTCAGTTCGACATGACCAGAAACCTATTTCCTCTGTTTGGTCACTACTGCAAAAGACCTGAGAACTTCTTTAAGCAGTAAGTGGTGTGTGTGTGTGTGTGTGCGTGCATGCATGCATGCAGGTGGGTGTGTGATGATCAACTAATGTGGATGCCAGTCATTGTCCAGTATGCAACTTACACAGCACACATAAAGCTGAGAATAGACTTCTCAGTGAAGTAACACCTTGCATCTAGCGGTTAAACGTTTGAAACAGAAACAAGCTGCGTATACGTACATTTCCCAGTATGAAGAGAACTATGAACTATTTCTTGTCTTCATTTTCATACCACTCATGTAACAGTTCATGCTTTTCTCAGGACATGTGGGATTGTAGTGATCATAAGACAAAGAGCTAAGTTAAAAAAAAGATGTGAACAAAACACCTTGCCACTAAAACTACAGTATGAGGAGTGTGAGGGAGGCAATTGAAGATGAAGAGCGGAGTGAACAGGATAACTGTTGTTGTCTCGTCTGCTCTGTCTGTCTCTCCACAGTGTTAAGGAAGCGTGTATCATCTTGTGTCTAAACGTCGGCTCTGCTATTCTGCTAAGAGATCTCCTTAAAGAGTCAGAGGACGAGACGAGAGATTGGACAGGTGCAGAGGATCCTCCGCCAGAGTCTGCATTGCACGAGTTGGGGGTTTACTGCTTGGCATCCTGTGATGTGCTGATTCTTCTCAACCTCAGAGCCTCCTGGCCTGGACAGTAACAGTTCTCTCTGGCAATATCTGTTGGTGTGGAGTGTGTATCAGATTGAGTCCAACTTTTTCTTCTTACATTTATTAGCTTCACTCTTTTTATAACCAAGACAGGTGATGTTTGTCAAGCTAGGACTGTTCACATGGCGGTTAGTAAGTTGATACTATGGAATTGTCATCATCATGTGAGCTATTACTTACCCGTCACCTCAGTCAACTGCAGTATACCACAACAATGCATTGTGTAATAAACTCCGCTGACCTGCAACACTCAAGCCTGCAAGCCTTCAGTTGCTTAATGAGTTTCTTAATTTGTATCACTTTATATGACACCTACGTCTATAACGCATTATAAAAATACTTCTAATTTGGTATAATCCAGCAAATTAGTATACTGTATAATTGTAGTTATACAAATAATGACACATTGTGAACAATTTGACTTATTGGGTGAAGTGTTGTGACACTATATATCTACCTATCTATATATCTATCTCTATATATATAGAGAGAAAGATACTGTTTAACCATGTGGAGATTCTGTCAATAGACCTCTTTTAACCTTCTTTAATGGAGAAACAGCATTTAAAGCAGATGACATGGTATTGTTGAAATGGTCAACCATGTCATTTAAAGAGCAGTCATAGCTGTGTGATCTCATAACATTACAGAACTTTTCTTCAGCCTTGCCATCAAAGAATCTTCTTTGAATCAGAAATTTGGCATCAGAAAAAACACACAGTGATGGTCAGGAATAGATAATTCTAATACTGTCTGCTCCATGCTCCAGAGCATGAGGAAGACAGGTGCATGAAGAGGATCCTTGTAAATAGAGACTACTAGAGTCTACTAACACTACTCTCAGTTAGTGAGTCACCTCTGTTTTGTTCTGAGTCACATCTCTATTTACCCAATGAGTCATGTCAATGTTTACTTAAGAAATATCTCTGTTTGCTTAAGGGATCATATTTCTGTTTACTTGGTGAGTCATTGCCTATCTCTGTTTTGCATGGCCCTCTGCCTGGCCCTCTATTTTGTTCTGTTTTTTTTATTACCTAAGAATTGGCTGGACACCAATAAGAACACTAGAAGTGAGATAACTCACTCCTGCCAAGTATGAACCAGGTAATCCCCAGACTCCAATAGATATGGATGCCAGGGGAAAACCCCAGATGACGAAACCAATAGAAATGAGAGAACAGGTAAAAGGGTAATATAGGGATGTGGCCGGACCTCACGCCAATAACAGTATAAAAGGTGAAGTTTCCACAATGAACTTCAGTTTGTTTGGCAGAACTTACTCTGGCTTTGTGATCTGTAAAGAGAATAAAGCTCTCTGGACTCAACTCTTCAGGACTCCGACTCTTCTTCTGGACTCTGTGGACTTTCTGAGGAAAAGCTGACTTCTCCTGAGACTTAAATTTTAAGATTAAAGTGATGCAGTTACGACTTAAGAATAAGGCAGAGAATCATAACTTGAACCTGATCCAGTCAGAATCTGATGCAGAGGATGTTGGATGATTAGCAGGGTTAATCCTTGCTTCTTTATCATGACGACATCATCGTCTTTTCATCCTCGTCCGAGTGGCTGGAAGTCGTACTGGGTTGGCTCCAAAAGGAAGGTCTAAAAGTGCATGTTTTTTCAATGGGAGGTTGGCTATTATAGTATGGCTCGGGGCATATCATCTCCACTGAGGGAGTATCCGCAGACCCCACAAAAATCAAAGCTGTGTCTAAGTGGCAGTGTTACCACTATGTTTCGCTCCTTTTTGCGTGTTGCCAGCTACTACTGTCACTTTGTGGAGGGCTTTACCAAGCTGGCAGACCCTCTGCACCAGTTGGTGGCTGAGCTGGCAGGCACCAAGTCCAAAAAGGGGTCAGGCCCTGGGTGCTGCATGGACATCTCAGTGTGAGGAAAGTGTAAAGGCTTTAAAGGCGACACTGGTTTCAGCTCCTGTGCAGACCTATGCCAACTTTTCGTGCCCATACATTTTAGATCGATCTTTTTTTAGATCGATCTTTTTTTAGATCGATGCCAGGCATAGTGGCCTGGGGCCCATCTTCTCACAGAAAACAGACAGTGGAGTTAGACCTGTGGCTTATGCCAACAGTGGTCTTCGGCCCACTGAGCGCAAAATGCTCTATGAAGCTGGAATTCCTTGCGCTCAAATGGACCATGGTGTTCCAGGAGTACCTTCTGGGGCATGGGTGCCTTGTCTACACTGGCGACAACCCATTGAGCTATCTCCAGTCTGCCAAACTGGGGGCCACTGAGCACAGATGGGCTGCTCAACTTGCGACCTTTGACTTTGATATCAAGAATTGCTCAGGCCGCAGCAACAGGAACAGTTTCACATTCCTTGCCTGGCACTGCTGTCCTTGTCAGCCTCTAGGAAGACACAGGCCAAGCTCTCGTGGCAGCAGCAACTCAGTCCTTGGTTTTGGTTCTTCCATCCTGCTCTGCTTCTGACATCTGTTCCTTGCAGGAGCCCTCCTGCGGGACATCCTTGTGTTTTGGTGGCGGAAGGCTCCGCCTACACGAGTTGAAAGGCATCAGCTTCCCAGGTCTGCCATGGCACTTTTGCACCAGTGGGATCACCTAGTAGAGAGAAAAATTGAGTCCCTTTCCACCAGGTCTTTTGTCCAGATGGGGGAGAAGAGTTGCCCCAGCTAATCTTGCCTGCTGCCCTCAAACAGGAGACTTTGAACCAGCTACACCAAGAACATACACTGCTTTATGTCTTTGGACATAAACACACAGACACACATAAACATACACTGCTTTATGCCTTTGTACTTTATGTCTTTGGACATAAAGTGGCGGGTCCAAGGGTGTGAGCGCGACCAAATTGCTAAAGACTCTGGACATGTGCCACATAGTTTTATTGGCCACTTGCATCCTTCTAGGTCAAACGAGATCATGGCCATAGACTTACACTGCTGGAGCCTTCCCAGGACGGGTTTGAGAATGTTCTGTTCATGATGGACCTAGCTGTCCCTACTGAAGGTTATTAAGTTCTATTTTGGGTCGCTGGGTTTATTGGAATGGGAAAACATGTTTGAACATAACCAGTTTGGGGGTCACAAAGATAGACAATTTATCAGACACAGCAGAAAAAGATGTGGTAATACCAGATCGTCTGATTTGTAGGGAAACAGAAGTAGGGGTAGAAGTGAAACTGTCAACATGATGTGTGTGTTGGAGCAAGATGCATTTTCAGAGCATAAGAAAGATAACCACCTTATAAGGTGCATTTTCAGAGCGGGGAAGGCACACCAGGACAATATAAGAAGATTGTATTCGCTTTTAGTTTGAGATCCTCTGAGCAGTGTAATACTTAGACATTCTCTGTAAGGAGTGATCTCCACTTTTTGCAAACAGCGTATTAAAGGCTTTTGATTCAACTATCATCTTCTGAGTACTCTTTTCTGCATCAACCAACTCGGGGAAGCAACAAAACACTGCTTCAACACTACCTGGGATCAGCGGGCCTCTACTGTGGCTCAGGTCATGCTTTCTGAGTGGTTTTACAAGTTTGGTGTTCTGAGCTGCCCGACTCAGACCAAGGAAGGAGTTTCAAGAGTTCTTTGATTCACCCGCTCTGCTGTCTGTACGAAGAAAGTTTCATACTACCCCATACCACCCTGCGGGTAACGGTCAGGACCCAGTACCAGGTATTACATTTCAATTCTTAATCATCCTTATTCCTATAATTTCATTTCATAATTGATGACAATAACAGCAGCTCAATTTAATCATCAATTTAATCATCAAATCAATAACTTGTCATTTCACAAAAGCTTAGCATACTAGGAATGCAT
This sequence comes from Chelmon rostratus, assembly GCF_017976325.1. Taxonomy (NCBI): domain Eukaryota; kingdom Metazoa; phylum Chordata; class Actinopteri; order Chaetodontiformes; family Chaetodontidae; genus Chelmon; species Chelmon rostratus. The sequence goes on from NC_055679.1 coordinate 1,891,315, forward strand.
GATAAAGTCCTTTACTCACAGTGTATGTTTGTCAGGGGAATAGAAATCTCAACTTCCTTGACATGGAGAACTTAATGTATTTTCACAAATTTAGGTGCCTTTGATGTTTTTTTCTGCATGATTCAATAGGGTTTTTAACCTTGACACCTCTTTACTTCATGCAGAACATACAGAATGTAGCAAGGGGGGGTGTGTGGGTGGAGGCCACCAGAACCTGACAACCTGATGCCACCTGCAGAGTTTCATCCCAGTAAATATCTTATGAAAATCTGAAGACCTCAATTACTTGACAGACAACACACGTTCATTTAACTGAGACAAGACAGAGACGTGGTGACAAAATAAAGCCAAACTAATTAATGGCAACTGGCAATCACTGCAAATGGTGCTCCACTGCAAACCGTGTCCTGGTGAACTTTAACACTACAGTGAGGGGAACCAATGTACTGTGCCTAGCCTCCGCTGTAAGCCGACTAATGCCACCAAAAAAAAGGGTTAACATAATTAAGGAAAACAATTAAAAATACACCAGTTGGTCCCGGCTAACATGCAAGGAATGTATGGGAAAAGCAGATCATTAATAAAGGCAAACACGAGAGCAGGGCAAAACAGCAGCTGACAATGACTTATAATTCAAAAAGGTCACGTTAAAGACATGGACTGGGGTCAGTCCTGTAAAATTTATGAAGTCACAAGGCCAAAGTTCTTCAAACTAAATTTGAAGTAACTGAAGTAAAAATTTACATAATTCCAATGCACAAACTCTGGGGTGAATTTCATGCTCTCTTGTTATTTTTAAGTTTCGTGCAGTCTGCACCCCTTAATGCACACAAACCAACCCATTAATAGCTACTTAGTGTGTTAGATATCCAGTGCATACTTACCATTTTATGATTTCACTGTTGTCAAAATAAGCACAACAGATAAGTGGTCTGGTTTTTGGCGTCTGTGTGCATTATGGTTCTTCAAGATGGACATGAATTCAACATTGTCTCCTTACTTGCTGTATATTGTTTCATCATCATATCTTACAGCCATTTCACAGAATCCACCAGACATTGAGATGCAAGATGGTCAATTATTGATGAAAAGACAGATGGACTGACCAAGTATTGATAGATGAGGTATTTAGTCTGATCAGCACCAGTTTCTGCTATCACAGCTGTATGTATGACACAATAAGATGGAACCCCAATTTCCCAGCTGCCAAGTTAACATGTAATCATGGTGAGAGTAACAATACAGGTACTGCCACTACTGATAATGTTCAGATGACAGAGTTCACAGTATATGGTTTAACACAGGCAAAAGTGTGCATAATTAAAATGGAGACCAACAATTAAGTGTAATATATATTGGAATGTCTTCCTCTAGAGGTGAAAAAGTACACATGAGCCAAACATTCATTAAATATTGTATATTTTCAACATCAACTATTTAAAGACAAATGTGACATTACCCATAAGAAATCAGTGCTGAGTTTTCAAAGAATAAAAACAATGAACAATAAAGAACTTAAAAAGAAGAATGACGATGACACACACACACACTTATATATATATATATATATATATATACATACATACATAAAAAAATCTGAAATGTTTAGACTGTATTCTGAAACTTTGCATGCAAGAGCTTAATGTTGCATTTTCACACACTGAGGTAGCTGGTAAAAAAAATACAAACCGCTCATATTAATATCTTTACAGTATGTCTATATACATGCAGTTAAAATACAGAATATTCAGTTTTAGGATATAGGTACAAGGTGTCCGTCATGGAACTATACACAAATGCTTTGGAAAATCAAAGCTAGAATCAACTACAACAACAGGAACAGCTGGTTTCAGGCATGGAACACCTGACCCTCTGGGAGTGAAACACAGGCACCTTTTCCCTCAAAGATGGGGTCTTGGAGGGGTCATACATTTCTTCCCCTACCTGTCGGAACCTACAATACAAAATGTCGAGGAACAAGAGAAGAGAGGATTAAACCTATATCCCACAAACCAGAAAACCTGGTGAAACTGCATGGTGTATTGGAGGGTAGGCTGTAAGACAAGTGTTATTAAACAGGAACATGTTAAGTGTCACCTTTTGTTGGCTTAGCCACTGTTGGCTTCTCTGACCACTTGTAACCATCACCCACAGAGTACCCTGTGGTAAGAAATAGGGTTAGGAACATGCTTTCATATCAGATACATTAAAAATAACTTTTGATTTGACTCATATAAGAATTTATGAAGGATCATTAAAAAAAATACATTTTAGAGACTTTAAAATAACACACATTGTTTCCTTGGAGCATCCCGAATTCTGGCCCTTGTCAATTCTACGGCAACAGGCTTGGTCTTCCTCATCAGGGGGGCTGCAGTATTGTGGGAGTTGTGTCTCTGTCTGGGTGCCCTGTCACAGTGACTAGGTCCTTGTCTAGCATCACTCCTTGAATCATAATGACTGGTTCTCAAGTCCTCCAGGTTACTTTTTCTGTCTCTCCTGGTTGGGAAAAAGCTGTTCTTCCAGTTATTGTTCACATGTTCCCTTGCAGATGACTGCATGGTTGCAGAAGATGTTGGGCCTTTTGGGTGAGTGCAAGAATAATTTAGTGTTGGGGGGTTGCTCAAAGAGCGGGACAGCTGCAGCTTGGATGAGGACAAATGTGGTCTGGGAGTAGATGTGCTCTGCTTTGACTTAGGAAGGCCACAAGGTTTGGAGGTTTCTCCAGACTGAGACATGCCTCCAGACTGAGACATACGGGAGGCAGAGATTAGTCTGGCTTCAGAAGTTTGTCCACTTGTGGAAGACAAGCTACCGATGGAAGTGGATGGGCCTTCCTGGCAAGGCAACAAGTGTTGTCTTGAAATCAGTCCTGGTTCTACTGCACTGGTCTGAATCATATTCTTTGTAGAACGATGTCTACCATTTGCAGGTTTTGGCTTGGACATAAACATTCTTTTTCCATTTCTATGCAAATGTTGTGTATTCTTTTCACAGACAGTATTTTTGGTGGTTCCTGTTGGGGTCTTTGGAGCCTGAGTTTCATCATTAACCTGCACGTGGACTCTAGGTTCTTTTACAAGTTTTATGTATTCAGTGGGTCGAGAGGACTTCACAACAATAAGGCGAGGAATCACAGGATTAGAATTTAAAGAGGAGTCTGTCTCCTTGCCCACAGACTGGGGTGGCTTCTTTGGCAAGTCTTCAGATGACAGTCTGGGGCTTTTAGTCTTTCTGTTGGCAGTTTGTTCAGCACTTTCAAATTCATTGTCCACAGATTCAGGTGAATTTATCTTTTGGTGACCACATGAGACACCATCTGCTGACGCTGAAGAGAACTGTCTCTTCTGGTTAGCCTTTTTGTAGCTTTGGTCAACGTCATCCTCTGTGTCAGAGTCAATGATTATTACACTTTCTGTGGTTGACATCTTTTGTCTGCTATGCTGAACATGCTCAGAGTCCCCTTTGGTTTCAATCAGTTGTCCACTCTTTTCTGAACTGTGTGACCACTCAGAGAGTACATCCTGCATCACTTCTTTAAAACGCGTGTCGTGAAGTGTCAACTGTTGCTGTGGCACTGGTGCGTCTGCAGGTGTCAGTCTGTCTTTTTCAAACTGTTCTTTAACAGTCCCACGCGCACTGTCCACAGTTTCAGGTGAACGTCTCTTTTTTTGATAACATTTGGCTTCTCCACTGCCGTCCGAGCCTGAAGAGAATGACCTCTTCCTTTTTGCCTTCTCTTTGCTGTTTTGCTCACTTTCATCCTCGGTGTCAGAATCGAGGATAATTATTTCATCCTTTTTTGACATATTTTGGCCGTTGGTCTTATGTTGAACATGCTTTGAGGCAGCATTGTCTTGAATCAGCTGTCTAAGTTTCTGCAAGCCCGACTTTTTCAGGCTCCTGGTTTGACCTTTTTGCACATTGGCAACCTCATTTTCATCCTCTTTAGACACAGACTCATCTGTCTCTGGGGGCAGAGTTGCTGGCCTCTTCAACAACTGCCTGGGCACAGTCAAATAGTTGCGTTCTGATCCAGATGAGTAATCACAACTGTCCTCAGTTTCACAGCTGTCTTCAGTGTCGGAGTATGACTCTCTCCGGTTTTGAGGTGTATGTGGTTCTCCCTTAGAGTCTAGTTCATGTTCGGTTGTGCTCCAGCCTGATGCCACCTCAAATCTATTCTTAAGTTGTACATTTTTTGCTTGTAGAAAGCTCTCGATTGTGTCAAACACCTCCATCTGGGAAGAAGGAGAAGCTGGTACTTGATATGTGTGACACTGTGTTTGCTTGTCTTCAGTTTCACCATCATCTGGGACAACATTTTCTGGGCGGTCCTGCTCCTCATCTTCTGGTTCAAATTTAAGGTCAGACATGCTTAAAGGAATGACTAGCCAGTCATCATCCACCTGATCATCAGTCTCATCTTTCAAAGGACTACATGAATTGGAGTGGTTTGTTTGCCATCTCACATGTCTCTGACCCTGTACATGCCCACGGCTTTCCAATGGTCTAAATGATAACTGTTTATCATTTGTTTCAGGTACTTGTGTCAGTGAAGGCCTCTCCACAGCCACATTCTCAATCTCAATCTGTGGATTTTCATCTTCACTTATATCTTCATACTGAAATTCTTCAAAATATGATGAAAAATGTAATTCCTTGTGCTCTGTGTCTGGGAGTTTTGCGGACAGCTGTGGCCTGTCTTCATCATCTGAAATGTCTTCATATTGTGGATTTTTTACAATGTTCACAGAGAGTGCTTCCCCGCCCTTACTTTTACACAGTGCTGCCTCTTCTTTGTCTTTTGTAGAAATTGCTACACTTACATCAGTTTGTAAATGTACAGAACCCACGTCATCCTTCACACATTCAACAATTGTGTGGTTGCACAGACGTTCACTTTGATTTGTAGGAGTTGAGACCACGTTACGAACCTGCTTGGAATGTGCGGCCACTTCCTTACGGGTAACACTGCATTGCTGTGCTTCAATGTTTTTTACTTGTTTTGTATTTCCATCTTGACTTTCAGTGAGTGATGTGTGTTCAAATGTTTTCTTTCTAGGTACAACTGAACTTGACTTGGATTGATGAATCTCTGAGACATCAGTCACACCTTCCACATTGTTCAACCCTCCTGCCTCCACTGGTTTTAGGCTCGTATCTCCTTTTCCCCTCTCTGTTGTGTGTTTGAGAGCCAAAGAAACACCAGGCATTTGGTCTGTGTGATCCAAATTCTTGTTCATATGTAACCAAAGAGAATTATATTCTTCTTGTGATGAGCTGCAGTTGAGCGATGAACGGGAGTACTTCTCAGTCAGTTCATCCAAGGTCATTCCAGACACTGCGGTGAGAACCACTGGACTCTCATCTTCATTCTTTGTGCAAGTGGCAGCAACTTTCCCCATAATTTGTGGATATTCTGCAGATTCAAAAAGATGAATGTTATCTATATCCCCATTCCAATATTGCTGCACTATGACTTTAGGAAAATTATCCATCTCTGCAATGGTCTCTACATTCTCCAGAGAAGCAATCAGCTCCTTCAGTGCAGTTAACGAATAACAAAGAGTGGTTACACCACTCTTTGTTAAGTTCTTATCACGCCATTTACTATAGAACATTTCACCATTGCTACAGACAAATGTTTTATTTTCACAGTCACCTGAATAAACATGTCTGACATCCTCATTTGCAGACATAGTCACATCCAAGTGTTCTTTTACTGACAATTCAAAATCTACCAATGCCCTCTTGTCAAAAGATTCAGTCTTAGGAGCATGTTTTGAGTTTCTTATATCAGAGGCAAGTGTACCTGTTGAAGGTTTCTTTGATGTAAATGTAGCACAATCACTGGTCTCTTTAGAACTCGGAGTTAACTCTGCATTTGCTCTGCTGCCCCTTGAACTGTCCTCTTTAAGTGCTTGTCCAAGTGTAGCAGTGCACCGTTTAACCACAGCACAACTGAGACTTTGCCTCTTCACAACTCTGTCTGAGGCAGAGGTTGTCGGGAAATGAGCAACACTATTCGACTGGATGGAGTCAGACTGGGGTGTAGAGTCCCTGATATTAGCGGAAAAATCCCATCCCTCACCGGTGAATGTGTGTCCATCATTTCTGTTTTGCTGGGTTAAACTGGCCCGAAAATGGGCAACCTTTTTTGCAATATGGTTCTGTATTTGGTCATCTGTAGGTGGTACCATTTCTCCAACTGGCAAGACTTTGTCTGTGGATGGCTGCCTGCTGAGAGAGGAAGAGGAGACCTGCTGCTGCTGGGGGTTGGCATGAGTTCCTCCTAAATGATGCAGATTTTGTGTTCTAGTCTTTCCACCATTACGCACAGCTGGTGGACTTCTCACTTGCTGACTCTTGCAGTGTATTTCACCTGACAAATTAGTACAAGTACTTGTTTCTTCTGAAGAAGATGAGGGGTTAGTAAAACAGGATTCAAACTCTTGATAATTTCCTTCCAGTAAGGCAACCAGCAATGAGCGAGATCTCTGCTTTTTGTTCTCAGACGCAGCATTAGTATTTGCTTTTCTCCTTATTTTGTAGAGACTGTTCTGAGGGCTCCTGGGTTTTGGGTACTGGAATTCAGTGCTTGTTATGCTTGACTGTGTCTCCATTTGGCGGAGTCCCTGGAGATTTTGTTGCAGTTGTGTTTTGCCTTGATGCCACTGACCAGGAATGTAAGACACTCTGAGGTCCCAAGGATATTGAGTGGCTACTATGTTTTTTTGTATTCCATTTGCAGGGTCAATCACTGGTACAGGTGTGGTGTTGTTGTCCTGAGGTGATGCGAGAGCACCATCATCACTCTGGTGCTGGAATGCAGGATAGGCTCCTGCTTCGCTGTAGGGACATCCAGATCGCATTGCATGTGGAGCTATCTTTGGACTTCAGTTAAGCACTTGTCAGGTCTAGGAAACAAAAACAAACAAAAAAATTAATAAAAAAGGAAAGTGGTTGGGTGGTTTCACATTCAATATGACATAAAGGCCTTTTCAACAATGGGAATTTTATGCGCATCCTCTGGTTCTCTTTTTGTTTCCATTGTACTGTCCCCACTTTGGGTGTGAAATCCTGAACCTAAATTTGGAGGTGGTGCTAAATCCAAGTTCCAGGTATTCTCAAGGGAAGAAATGAAACAGCTGGTCTGCAACACAACAAACAAACAACTAATAACACAGAAATGTGGTTAGATAAGAATTACAAGGAAGTTTTTTTTTCAATATACAGGCAATGCTCTGTACCTGAAACAATCCGCACCTCTAAGTTAAAGGGGGCCTACAAAAACTAGTATTTGTCCCATGTGGACAAATTTCTTTTTGCTTACTTTTATCATTCCCCTCTGGCTTGCGCTATCTGTGCTGCAAAACAAATTTTTTACTTCCTTTTAGCATTGGTTTCAGATCGGTTCCATTTTGGATCCAGCTTCAATTTGGTAAAACAACAGTGTTCTACCAAGATATATACTACATTCAAGTTATGATTAAAATGTGACAGCCACAATGGTCGATATGGTAAATTTTTTTACATAAGCCCATCGAATTCCAACTTGTCTGCAAGCAGCCCAAATTTTATGGAGGACTACATGCTTGGGCAGTATTGACCAAAAACACATTCATAATCAAGCCCCATTATACCTCGCCTGTGTAGCAAATGAGCATGTCAACTGCAGTTGCAGAACTCCATTACTGCCAGCGCTGGATCTGTTCAGCCACAGTCCTTTTGCCAACTTTACACATTTTGACAGCACTAAAAAAATTGATGCACAATCATAGCAGTTACAGTGGCATGTAGAAGTTTGGCCACCCCTGGTCAAAATGTATGTTACTGTGAATAGTTACATTAATTTAGTGGAAGATGAAGTGACAGAAGGCATAAAGTTAAAGATTAAATATTATTTTCAACATTTTAAGCAAGATTAGCATATTATTTTGCACATAACTGCACAAGTATGACCATGGAAGAGTCGTTAGAGGAAAATCTTTCCTGCATCCTCACCATAAAATTCAGCATCAGAAGAAACATCTAAAGAAGCCAGATGCTTTTTGGAAATAAATCCTATGGACTGATAAAGTTAAAATCCAACATTTTGGTCACACTAAGCAAAGGTATCTTTGGAGGACAAAAGGGGAATATTTCACACTGATGGCAAGAAATGGATTTGATTAAAGGGGCAAAACTGTCAGTTGTCAACCGGGAGAAAATCATCAAATTTAATGATTAAATGCATGAAACTGGCCTACCCAAAGAGAAAATTGAAAGGTCTGCTTAACTGAAAAATGAACTATTTACCCACAAATTGTAGTAACAGAACAAAAATAATAGGCATTTATAAACTGCACAAAAGACAAACTCATCCCTAAAGCCAAAAAGACAAAACACAACAACAAAGCATATTTTGTAAAATTAACAGTAGTGTGCTGTCAATTATTATTACAGTCTTCGATTGCATTTTGGGTAATCAATTTTCAGGCACAGCAAGTAGAAAAAAAATCCCTTTCCACTAACTCCTTCACTCTGAAAATAACAAGAAGCAACACAAAACATTACACTGCAACATCTAGAACTACTTTTAAGATACTATTGCAGCCTTTCCACGTAAACATCAGGGGTTAAATTCAAACCAACCTAATATACCATATCAGGTACTGGCTGTACAGATTACAACGACCAGCTGCCACTCTAAATTACTGCCCAAGCGTTTATTTCCGAGACTTGAATGTTCAGGTCACACTGACACTTGATAAATGACATACAAATCCTGCAAGAAAACAATCTTGCAAGAGCTCTGTCACTCCAGCCTTAATAATTGTGACCTAAATATTTATTGTTCTTGGACTTCCAACTAAAGAATTGGGCTAACAAATTTGGTGCCATGACCTAGATCGGCTGACTCTGAGGCCGCATCCTATTGAAGTACTCTGGAGTCGATCACTGACCCTTGACAAATGATTTTTGGCAGGGGGTAGTTTCCAGAGGGAGATGAGTCAAGACACACGCTACCTTACTTTAACTGTGACCTAAATAAATTCTATATCTGTGTACTGAAGAGTTCTCCAGTTTGTTCTTGGGCTTCCAACTAAAGAATCGGGCTAACAGCAGTTCTAACCAATTACAACAAACAGAGTCTGTGAACCAGAAACAAAACCAGTTGTTTGGCAACTGTTATTGAATACCTAAGATGTTTTTCCATGGAAGAGACCAAAGAAGAATTCTCATTGGTCCACCTCTCGTATTCCTTGTTCCAACAAGCCAGGATCTTGGGCATTATGGGATTTTTTTTTTCTATGCTCCAACTTTTCTTCATTACTGCTTTAGACATTAGGACAGGGGTCGGCAACCTCAAAGAGCCAGTTGGACCTGTTTCCCACGGTAAAGAAAACACTGGGAGCCGCAAAACCCTTTTGACATTTAAAATGAAATAACATATAGCATTTTTTTTTTTGCCTTTATGCTATGTATAAACAATCTAATCTGTTGCATTTATGAAAACAATGAACGACTGCAGAGATAACGAAATTACATTTCTGCATGCAATAAAAAACATTTTGAACTCTGAAAAAAGTAAAAGTAAAATACTCCATGTCTATTTGAGTCCTTCTTGTATTTATGACACCTAACGCCTAACTTAAATTATCCACTGGCAGCAAATTAAAAATGCCATCCTCTGTCTGTGTGCCATCATCCTTTTACTGGCGCATTCAGTCAGCTGTCAACCTGAATAATAAAAGAACTATTTCACTGAAAAGTAAAAAAAAAAAAACATGACTATATGCAAAATAATGGGCAATTAAAATATTCATCAAACTTGGTTAATGTGATTTCACAGGTTGGCGACCCCTGCTTTAGGAGATCTGTAGACAGCAAGCAGTTTTCAACTGTCCTAAGAGAGTCCTACCAGAGGATAAAGGATCTAACGGTTGTGGTACCTGGGTTCAGAAAATGGGACTTCTGCTCTATGGACCCAGTGGCCATTGACTGGTCAGAGACTCGGTTGCATGCAAGTCCAACCTCTGTACAGGGCAGTCCCAGCCCAAGAAGATAACTGAACCACACCCAGAAATCAGGGCTCCTTCTGACTGAGATCCTGCAAGAGCTCTGTCACTCCGAGCCCAGCGCTGCCTTAAAGGATATCTTTCGTTTTTTTACAACCTGGACCTTATTTCTAGCATTAAATACGACCATTTACTCACCCAGGCAACATTGGTGGCATTTGGAGTCGTTTTGACGAAATGAGCCCTAGAGGAGCAGCGCGTAGATACGTATAATGCGAGTACTCGGGGCACCCAAGCGCAGCCTCTATATAACGCATAATCTGCGGGGAAACTCGTTCATATTCCAATATTTTGTTATGATATTCTGGTGCTATTCTGCTCCGAGCCCGTGGTGGCATTTTGGGACTTTTGGGACACGAAAAAAAGTCTCCACCACTGCCCGGTTTATCATTGCGCGGAAATCCTCCAGTGTTGTGATACAGACGTTTATTGACACATCCAGACGCGTATCTCCTGGCCGCAAGTCCCACTCTGAACATTGTCCACAAGAACACCACCAGTTACCGTCTACTCGTGGATGTGCAGCCGTTTGTTGTTGTTTGGCCAGCTGTTCCTCTCTCTGCCTGCGCATCCTCTTTCAACGAGCTCCTCGTCCGTGTACTCTGGCTCAAAACGGTAAGGACGTCCATCATAAACAAAGTCATCGTCCACCACCTCAGAGTCGGAAAAATATTCATCCATTTTGTAAAAAATAACAGTCGCAAACTACAGCTAAACTAGCCGACCGCCGCAGAGTTAGCCGTGTTGTGGCTGGCTGCTCGACACGCGCAGCGTTCGGAAATGACATCATCCGCATCAGAGGCAGTTGCCTAGATGCCTAAAAATGTCGCAGGATTGCAAATCTGCCTCTTTGGGGTCGGTGTTAGCTAAAAAAAAATATTAAGACGGCAGAAAGGTTTTTGGCAGACTGTCAATGTTTTATGGGGACACAGCGACCTGAACAAAAAAAATGAGACGGCACCTGACCAAACGCCCACGGCTCCCCCTCCTCCATACGCAGTAGCACATGCTATGATGGAGGCCCTCGAACACCATATGCTACTGACAAAGCCTGTTACATGTGAGAGAGCTATGGCAGGACAGAACAGGTGGAGACCCAGCCACAAGTGAGACCACTGAAATGTTTTTTAGGCGGGGTGAAGAAGCTTCATTGTCCCCCACTGTACAAACATCACTGAAGAATGTGGTGGGATTGTCCAGTATGGCTTACACAGTCTGGGCCACACATGTCACTCAGTACATTGACAATGAACTAGAGCAACAGTAACAGGAGAAGAAAGACCTGGCTACTCTCCAGGCACAATTAGCAAAACCACAGTCCCCTGTTCTGTTTTATTTAAAAAAAAATGACTGGAGAGTTGGACGGACACCAATAAAACACCAGAAGCGAGATAACTCGCTAGAACCAGTACAACCCAGAAATCTGGAAAGTCCCTAAGATCCCAATAGATAGTGGTGCCAGGGGCATCTCAGTGGAAAATCCCCAGACAACGAAACACCAATAGAATCAAGAGTAAAAGGTAAACTGATAGTAGAGGGACGCGGCCAAACCATATGGCCATGCCCCCACTAATAATATAAAAGGTGATGCTCTGCACTCTGTGCTTTTTCTGAAGAAAAGCTGACTTCTCCTGAGACTTTGAATTTTTTCTTAGCTGAGGCTGAATGAATAATCAGAGAGAGGGAGAGAGACTGTTTTCTCTCTCTTCTTGCTGAGGAATGGAATCTTGACAAAAACTCATGACCCTATCCAATAAGTCTAAGTCCTATCCTTGTAGTAGCAGAGTGAATGGAAATAACTCCATTTTAAAATCCAAAGTCAGTTGGAAATAGTCTGAAGTGGATTTTCCGATGCCCATTCACAGACCAGATTCTGACTGGATCAGGTTCAAATTGTGTTTCTCTACCTGATTCTCAAGTCTTAACTGTTTCACTTTTATCTTAAAAAGTCTAAGTCTACGACAGTCAGCTTTTCTTCAGAAAATGCACAGAGTCTGATATTAGAGTCAGAGTCCAGACGAGTTGAGTCCAGGGAGCTTTATTCTTTTCACAGACAAAAAAGCCAGAGTCTGCTCTGCTGAACAAACTGAAATTCACTGTGGAAACTTCACCTTTTATACTATTATCAGGGCCGTGGCTACATGGTCAGGCCACATCCCTGTACTACTTTTTTCTCTCTCAATTCTAACGCTGTCTCGTCAGCTGGGTTTTTTCCCCTGGTTTTGTCCTGGCATCTCTATCTATTGGAATCTGGGGATTTCCTGACACTATGACTCACTAGGCAACCAGAGATATGACTCACAGAGAAGTGACTCACTAAAACAGAGATAAGTGTTAACACCTTTTTCTAGTCAGCAGACTCAAGTAGATGCACGTTTGCATAATTACACAATTGAATTTGTCAGCGAGCATTTTGCAAGTGATTGAAGTGAGAGTTTAGCAGGTGGTGGTGTACACTCAGCCTTTACTGCATAATTTACAGTTGCAAAAGTTGTCGTATTTTGAAGGAAGGAAGTATGGCAGATACAGCATCACCGCAGACCGCATCCTTTTACCGACCCTGGTTAAGTCAGAGCTGAAGTAATTTATTAAAAACCACATTCGGTTAGAAAGAGTAACTTTGAGTGAAATTTCATAGAGCGTTAGGAGAAAAGTGAGGGCAGAAAGAAACGGCTAGCATCATACAAACAGCATTATGCATGTGCGGTGACGATGTTGTTGTCCAGCTGCAGCCAATCCATCATCGACGAGGGGGGGGTGGCGCTTCAACTTTCTCTGATTCGCTTAAGTTTCGTTTTAGCCCCCGGGTGAAATGAAGGATTTAGCGTCATTAGTTGTCCTGCCAGTCGTGCTGACTACAAACGTCGTCAATACAAGCAAAGAGACAAGCGGCTACAATACCTCACATAGCAACAGCGCTACTTTCACTGCACTGAAAACGCTAACGTCAGATTTAATATGCGTAAGACTGAGAAGTATTCTGTCCCACGCATGAAAAAGTACATCCTTGGTAAATACAAACGTGTGTATGTGGACACGTGTAATGTGTCCACTAACGTTCATCGTTACTCACCGGGTCTCCACATTTCGCCTTGTTTAACGCGTTTCTCAACACCGCCAAAGCCTCCTCCAAAGCGGCGTAAAGGTCCTCCGTTATTCCCCTGCGGTGACTTTTCACGGCGTAAAACTCCAGTAAGACACTCAAATGAAACAAATCCCACTGAGAAATCCGACTGGTGTGGTTGTTATCCATCAACGTCCATGTGCCAAAGGAAAAAAATTAAGGGTTTTCCATGTCCAGTCTGCCTCCTCACCAACCTGCTTCAACTTTATCAAGTCAGTCGAGGGATTGGAAGCGACCGTTTATAAAAGTTCAGCGTGAGCTCTGATTGGTGGGTTTTTTGAAAGGGGTGTGTCTCATTGGGCAAAGACGACTTCGCAATGACACGAACTGCCCACCGCATACTACCCCGGTATGGACTGCATATTAGACTGCAGGATGAAACTTTTAAATCGTTTTTTTCTTTGTAGGGTGCTAGACCAGACACAGCTGGTTTCTGTTTCTGAAAAGCGGAAGTACACAAAAAACACTGCTAGGGCCACAGCACCACTATAGTGTGGTGGATTTTTTGTTTGTATTTTGTATATTTTTGTATATAAAGACTCTTGATTCTCTTGAATTTGTCTGTATTTTAATTACATTTTTGGAACTGGGTGAGCTCAGACATTACGGAAAACATCATCAAACAGACAGGTGGCCAAAAGGAGGTGCATGGCAACAAGCAAAATATGGACTTTGAGCAGAATATAGTGGTGGAAACCCCCAGAATATGATACAATTAAAAAAAGTTTATAAAGCAGCCTCAGTTTTGCTGTATTGCATGCTTATACAGTAAAATCTATAGAATTGTGCCAGACTCTGCTTGACTCCTTGTCTTGTCTTCGTCTGAATTGAGTTGAATTATTAATATGTGGAGAAGATCTGAAGACTGACTGGCCCATCTGAAGATTTTCCACAACACGACTCTGTGCTTTTGAACCCCCCACCTCTGTTAGGGCTCCTAACAGAAATACACAGAACAGCCACCAACAAATAAAGATCACAGAAATCTTTGCAATCTAATTGCTTAATTTATACTGTGGGCTAATTTAGCTCCCTCAAGTGAAAAAAAAGATGGTGCAGTAGCATGAAAACACGATGTGTGTGTCTGTGTATTTTGTGCACGTTTTCACATAGTGGAGAGACCCCATGAGTGATAATTCATAATCTCACATGTACACCTGAAGCAAGAGGCAGGAACATCAGTTAGTACCGCGCGTGGAATAAGAGGACCTCCACGGACCGACAATGGCCAATCGATGGTACCTTGCTTGCTGTGAGGAGGTAGAAGCCAGTATCAAGCACCATAAAGCTGCAGACACCAGTGATACAAGATTGGGAAAAGACAGAAAGAGAAAGAAGTGCTGGCATGATTCATGCAAGAAAGTGACAATTATCATCAGTCCATCAGGGAATTGAGAAAAATAGTAAACACAGAAGTGACAGAGACCAGTGAGAAGTGGGAATGAACCAATAGGGAGCAGAGGCCAGGCACACACTGCAGACGCCCTGACTGGATAGCCAGGAGAAAATAATCCATTCAAGTGTGGGCAGTATCCACAAAATGCAGTGAGAGAAGGATGAGGCAAAGTGCCAAGATTTGAACGTGACTAACAGGGGAATTCCAAGTGCCTAAAAGTAATGGGAAATATGCACAAGATGCATTGTCACACTTATGACCCTGCTACACAGAGTCATGCATGGAGGAGGCACAGACAACGTATGAGGACAGACCCCAAGAGGAGGAGGAGCCAGCAGTGACATATTTCACACCCCTTAAAGAAGATCTGGTCACACCTGGTCACATCCACAAACACTCCAACAACCAATTCGAGTTGATCCGGAAGAAACACGTCAGCCTGCTGACCCAGTCATCCTAAAGGCATCCTAAAGAAGAACCTACCATATCAGTAACCACCCATGAGAAACAACATAGGCTTATGATAGACTCAGGTGCAACATTTTCCTGTATTGGAAGTGAAGGCTCTTACGTCCCCATGTCACCGTTATCCATGAAAACAATCAGCTTCTCTGGGAAGAAACAAGTGACACCTTTAACAGATCCTGTACCTATGATGATCGAAGTTTGATGCTGAACAGACTGATACAAAATACCAGGAATGCTGAGATAAGCTGATTCTATTGATCAAGTCCTGACTGCCTGGGGTGTAAACACATAACAGATGTAAGGCTGGTAATATCAGCACAGCAAGTCAAAGTCACTGTGAAAATAGGTGCAAGATTACTCAGTCAAAGCCATTACCCTCTTGTAGGAGCCATGAAGGCGAGGTAAAGGTTTGATTATGCTCTTGATTTGTTTTGGTATTTTTTTGTTGCGATTGGTGGCAGTGATTTGTGGAATCTGGGTCACGGGAATATGGGCAGTGTCACTTAGTTGATTTAAGCACCTGTTCACCTGTGTTCACGAGGGAAACGGTTTGAGCGGGTCGCCGTATTTTTTGTTGACCGCACCATACACGTTAAGTCCATTGATCGCTGTTTGTTAAGTTGGTACGTGGTTTAAGTTGATTATCTTTTTTATTAAAGCACGTTTTTCTCAGTTATTTCTGTGTAGGCGGATCATTGCAGAAGCGCGTCAGACAAATAGACCATAGGCCCGTATCTCATCCTCTAAGCGGCATCCTGGTTCCTGAGGTCGCTACACCTCTCTGACCGCAAGCAATAGCTAGCATCAAACACACAATGGGTTATTGGAGGCAGGTGTTTTGGTTAGAACAAAGAGCCCATGCAATTCCCTGATTTTCCCATTTAAGAATTCCCATTCCAATAATAACAGGATGACTTAAGAATTGTAAACACTGTAGTCAGTGCAGAAACGCCAATTGTACTACACTCATACACATCAAACATACCACAAGACACACAGAGGTATACAGTAATTGATTTGTGTTCTGCCCTCTTCAGTGTACCATCCAGAGTCCCTATACTTGTTTGATTTGAAAAAATTGCACATGGTTGGTATGGATAAGTTCAGTAGTATTTAAATAAAATAAAAGAATGTAATATTGCACAAGGTATAGAATGTATGAGATAGAAGGATGTTAAACAACAGCAGTGCAAAAAAACAGTGTTACATTATACAATGCCAGAATTGAATAATCTGACGGCTGTTGGAATGAAGGACCTGTGGTAGTGTTCCTTCTCACAGAGTGGATGCAGCAGTCTGTAGCTGAAGAAGCTGCTGAGGGCTCCCATGGTCTCACGCAGGGGGTGGGAGGGATTGTCGATGATAGATGTCAGTTTGGCAAAATCCTCCCTCTCAGAGCTTCCACAGCCCCAGCAGACCACTGCGTAGATGCAACCACTGAGTCATAAAAAGTTTTTAACAGTGTCCTTCATACTCCAAAGGACCTCAGTCTTCTCAGCAGATGGAGACAACTTTGGCCCTTCCTGTTCAGGGCATCTGTGTTGATGGTTCAGTCCAGTTTGCTGTTGAGGTGAACACCCAGGTACTTGTACTCACCCACGCTCTCAATGTCCAAACCCTGGATGCTCACCAGTGTGATCTGTAACACCATCCTGCGGAAGTCAATCACCATCTTCTTGATCTTGCTGGCATTGATGTGCAGGTGGTGCAGTTCACACCAGTCGACAGAGTTAGTGATGACTTCCCTGTACTCCAGTTCATTCCACTGTGATACACGTCTAACAATGGCTGCATCATCAGAACTTCTGGAGGCAGCTGTCACTGTTGTGTCTGTAGTCCGATGTGTAGAGGGCAGAGAAAAGGAGAGAGCACGGTACCATGTGGAGCCCCTGTGCTGCAAACTTAAAAGAAGTGCAGCAGTGCATAAGAGTGAGGCAAAACACAAAGGTTTCAGACCGGCAAAGCTAATGTGAAGAGATAAGTTTTTAGCTTTTAGTTTGTGAAGAGATTCTTCTAAACTTTCTTTTGAAAATATTCAGCAAGCTGCTTCCTTGATAACTGTTGATAGTGTGCTCCAGAGCTTTGGGGTGTAATGGACAAAAGCTGCATCCCCAATTTTCTGTTGTCCTGTTGCTGGAAACCTCCAGTAGACCAGCAGCAGATGATCACAGTGTTCCTGAAGGCAAATAATAATCGGCAGAGTTAGTGATATAGCTTGGTCCCAGTCCATTCAGGGCTCTGTATACAAGGAGGAGGACCTTAAAATCAACTCTGAATGTTACAGGAAGGCAGTGCAGAGCAGCTGAAACTGGACTAATGTGCTCTCTCCTCATGGTTCCGGTTAATAGCTGAGCTGAGTTTTGAATGACCTGAAGTCTCTCCGTCTTTTTTTCTTTTTCTTTTTTTTTTTTTTGGGAGGCCAGTAAATAGTACATTACAGTAATCTAGAAATTTTTCATCACCTTGTTGATGTGGGACTTGAAACTTTCCCCAGATATTAAACTCATATCTCTTTTTGTTGTTGGGCCAACTAGTAGGATTTCAGTTTTGTCTTCATTTAACTTCAAGAAATTATTGCTCGACCATTTATTTATTGCCAAACAATAGTTAGTAATGGAGTCTATAGCTGCAGCAGTGTTGCTGCAGCAGTGTTGTGTGTCATCTGCATAACTATGGAAACATACATTGTGCTTTCATCAGTGTCACCAAGTGGCAGGATGTATAGTGAGAACATTAGGTGACCAAGGCAGCTGCCTTGTGCAACCGCAAAATAAATGTCATGCTCACTTCACAACTCCACTCCAAATCACAGACCACCGACACCTCCCCCCACCTAACTCAACAGCAGCCACACCTCAGCTCCCCACCGCTGTGGGAGTTCTGAGAGGGACAGAAGGAGAGCTGGCTCTGTCCTGGACTGCCCTCTGGACACCATTAAGCACGTAGGTGAGAGGAGGATATTAGCCAAGCTGACATCTATCATTGACAACCTCTCCCACTCCCTCAGCAGCTCCTTCAGCAACAGACTGCTGCATCCACTCTGTGAGAACGAACGCTACCGCAGGTCCTTCATACCAACAGTCCAACAGGAGGTTGAGGTATATGATCAGATGAATCAAATATCAAACATTTGTTAGATTAATCATGATAAGAGGTAAACTGCAAGGCTAAATGTGTGTTGACAGATAAAATGTTGATTTGAGTTTGAATGATTAACATGTTTTTGAGATTCTTAATGATTCGATTTTGAAACAGTTTGTAAGATTTTTGCTGAATGTTGGAAATGATTATTCTACCGAATGATTATTTGCTTATTTGTTAATGCAATTTGTACAACAAGATCTATAAGACACTGAACCCCTATTTCCTTCTCTTCTTTTTCTTTCTCTATTCGGCTGTTGGGTGTGATACTCCAAAAAGAGAGGGAGGATTGGATCTGAATCTGGATCTTCCAAGGGAGAGTTGAGCATCAATTGAGGCTTGTTGGTGATGGCACGTGCGAGTACCTGCATCCAAGCAGAGCAAGGCCAGTGCGATTTATCCACAAACTCTTTGAATAAGCATCTGCATTTGTATTTGTACTGATAAATGTATATACAGATAGTGTTGCTGATTTATGCCTGTGAATATTCTCATTCATCCAGGTCATTGTAAGCTTTTGGGCATTCAATCGTTCGCAACTGGACCTCGTCAGTCTTAGAAGACGTTTCGCCTCTCATCCGAACAGGCTTCATCAGTTCATGCGCACCAGACTAGATAGGACCGCTCTAGTCCAATGCAGTGGTGTTAGGTTCAAGTATTTATCCCCTGAGTGAGGCCAAAACCCAAAACCAAGAATGTCAACGACAGTTGTTTGCCTCGTTAGTGTCCCATTGTTGTCATTGGGAGGCTCCTGGAGCCATGTGTGAATGGCTTTGTTGTTTATTTTCAGAGGCTAAATCTTTGACTCTCTTAGGGAGAGATGAAAGGACAGCATTGTATGTGGGAGATAGGTGGTGTCTCAGACCTCCCCCTCTGTTCAGAGATGGTTTTTCAACCTTGATGGCTTCTCTTACTCCTCTTTCAAACCATCTGTCTTCTTTGTCCAAGATATGCACATTTTTATCCTCAAAGGAATGTGCTTTCTCCTTGAGATGCAAGTAAACAGCTGAGTCTAGACCTGAAGAGTTAGCCCTTCTGTGTTGTGCCATGCGTCTGCTCAGTGGCTATTTGGTTTCCCCAATATACAAGTCTGTGCAGTGATGCTATATTAGACTTTGCCAGAAAATGTGACAATAGGAAATTTCCAAGATATTTGGTGGATTTGTAATGATAAGGCATACATATTTCTACCGTATGGGTGGATAGGATGCTGCTATATGGAAACATCGAAACTCTCATATGAGGTTTTAGCTATTCAAAAGGGACATGCACCTGAGGAGGATAAATCTAATGAGGTCCCTGGAAGTAGAAAGAAAAGAGAACTGGCACAGTTTCATAATCTGGAGTCCTATCATTGGAGGATAAGTCTAGGAGAAAAATGGGTAATTGGAATATTCCCATGGTATGGAGTGACATTTTTGGCTGATCATCACTTCCTGTTTTATTGTGAAACCCTAACTCTCCTCTCGTTTCAGACCCTGACTTCCTGGTGTGTTTTCCCGCCTGTCTGATTGTCGACCCCGCCCTGATTGTGTCCACCTGTTCATTGTTACCTCATGTGTATATATAGTCGGCGTCTCCCCTTGTCCTGTGCCAGATTGTCATGTGCCTTGTCTCACGTCAGTCCAGCGTTTACCATAGCCATTGTCTTGTCATTGAGAGTTTTGTTTTGCCTTGCCTTTTAAGAACTAAAAACCTTAGCGTCCTTGTTTTGTATTTTTTGAGCCGTTCGCCTTTTGTTCCACCTTTTGTAAATATCACTTTTGTTAT
Source organism: Chelmon rostratus (assembly GCF_017976325.1). Classification (NCBI taxonomy): domain Eukaryota; kingdom Metazoa; phylum Chordata; class Actinopteri; order Chaetodontiformes; family Chaetodontidae; genus Chelmon; species Chelmon rostratus. Next base: position 1,911,278 of record NC_055679.1, read on the forward strand.
TAAAACTTCTACTCCCATCCTGTCTGTGTGCATTTTGAGTCCCGACTCTCGTGCCTGGGAAATTGTGTCAATGACTAGTGTAATAAATGCATTAAAACTCATAAGGGATGTATTTGGTCCATCAGAAGGAGTTAGAGGGTCAGCTAATTCTTGGCTGCAAGAAAAATTAGGACCATTGGGAGCTGTATTAGTTCAAATTTTGGTAGCAGTTATTCTTTTCCCTTTCAATTAGGAATGAACCAGATGAGGATGATGAAGAAGTGAAAATAGACGAGGAGATGATTGAGAAGTATCCATTCTGAATGTCTAACTTCACTATGGTTTGATCATTTGGTTTGGTGATGTTTTAATTATTTTTATTGTAATTTCTTTGTTGATTTGAATATTTTATCTGCACTTGTTCATCTGACTTTGTTATATTGTAATGGAATTAGTATGTAAATGTGTAACCACAGAGGGATGAGTGATTTGTAACAGCAGTGTTGCCTGGAAGAGAGGCGGGAGTCAGAATGGATAAAAGGGGGGAAATGGATAATATAAATTTATAAATTGGGAAAAGAAAAACCAAGATAATAAAAGGAATTCTGACTGAGTGTCATTTGATCTGTTTTGGGGGTGAAAATAGTACATATAGTTGATTCCAGAGTCAGACTTTGGACATATCTGATCTATAATCACAGAATCACAGATGATGTTTAAATATAGTGAATTATTTTGTATCTGATGTTTTTGCAAGATACTGGTTGGTGTTCTCTATCTTTCCAGGACAACGCTGGGGGGACCAAGTAGAGAGTGATTGGATGTTCAGGGACCCCTGTGTTCTAAATGGATTCAGAGACTCAAACAGGGACAGCAAAAATGGACGGTGGCCCCGAACAAAGGACATTGCAGTAGTGTATATTCTGTTTCAGGATATCAAGGACTGTGAACTACATTTAGGAAGCTTTTAGGGGTTAGGATGACATGTTGATGATGTGTAATGGTTGATACATGAAGTTGATTTATTTTGACATTGATGGATATTTGGGTCATATTCCTATACTTTAATAAGTTTGATTACACACATATATTCTGCTAATAGTTAGATTGCATGCACATGCTTATATTAATGATAAATGATGATTAATGGTGATTCTGATATGTTGATCTTATTCATATTTTCTGCTGATGGATTGTGTGACTGAATAATCAACAGAAATTCTACTTCTCCTGGTTAAGTTTTTCCTTTATTATTCATAGAAGTGATTTAGACGAGGAGTGATTCTTTGTGTGCAAAATATATCTAAGGCCAGTGTGACCTAGAACAGGAGGTTTTGAGATAGAGGCCTGGCATGGGAGACATCTTGGGGCCCTCGACTTAAGATAGAACAGGTTGGCGTCAGGGATAAGGTTGTCTCTCTAGATTTGTCCTTGCAAACAGGTTGCTGGGCCGTTGACGTTGGATTCTTGAAGATGAGCAAGCAGAGGAGAGAGCGCGCCCGACGGCAACGAGGAGGAGCCAACGTCTGTTTCAGCATTTCCTCATGTTCTGTCTATAAAATACTGGGTCAGGGAGAGGTAGTGTGTCAGACTTTGTGAACTGACCCGACTCTGTTGTGGATCAGGGAAAGGTTAAGTCGAGACCCAGAGCTCTGTAACCTTGCACATTCTACTGATGTTAAAATAAAACTGATTTTTTGGGACTCAACAGCTTCTCCTATTGCTTCATTAAAAGAACCCAGAGGACCAGAGATTTTTGAGACTGTCCTCGATAATACACAAAGTTTATATATTTTGATATTTTCTATATATATCTTCTAGTTTGTTTGATGTTTTTATAATATGTGAACATTTATGCATTTATGATATTTTGTAATCGTTTGTTATACATTAACGGTTAAGAGAGGGTCTTTATTATTATTAGTTTTTATCCCTGCATGAGAAATATGTAAGCTTATGTTACTCTAATAGTAGATATTTGTGAAGTTTAATGACCGATTGGCATGGGGTCATCAAACTAGTAAGTGTTTGATAATTGTTAATTTTAAGGAAGTTTCCTTGTCCTGATTGGCTTGAGGGTGAGGTTTCTCTGTTTTGGATTTAGTAAGGCTTCCTGGTCTTTTTCCTACCTTTTAGGAAGGGTGGTTTTTCTGACTGGGAGGTAGCAGCTGATCAGTGGGTTCCCTTGCTGCTACACCAGCAGAGTTACAAGTTGGTGATTTTGGTTATTGAATCCATAGGATGAAGTGTATTTTCCAGTGTTTGCTGGAAAAGAGTGTGGCTGCAAGGAGATCTGCAGATGAGGCTAAGAGTCGCCAAATCAGAACCTAATTCTTTAAGGATTACTTTATCTAGTCTGAAATAGCCTAAAGTAATGTGCATTTAGGACTTAAAATAGGAACTTAGTGATTAGCTGATCCCACAAATGAAGATTTTAAAATAGGTATTAATAGATTTCACAGTTGGATATAGAAGGGGTTGAGGAGAAGTTTGACAATCAAGCAAATGTGATTAAGATCAACAACGGAAACCATGAATGAATCTGTTAGTACTCTTTTTGTCGGCACTCTGAGACATCCCGAAGGGGGGAACTGAGATATATGATCAGATGAACCAAATATCACACATATGTTAGATTAAGCATGATAAGAGGTAAACTGATGTTTAAACTGCAAGACACTCTCAGTCGTGGTCTGTGAGATGACACAGGACAGGCCAGCAAGAGGGAGTCCTGATGTGGAAATGTATACTTAGGGGACTGTTCAGATGTGAATCCCCAATAGAGGTGGACATATATGGGTGAGAGTGGAGGAATGCAGTCCTCAGTAAGACACTGTACAGAACATGGCCTATTAACATTTCTTATTCGTGAGTTAGGTAAGATATGGGTGGAATAGGACAAACCATTATGCTATATATTGTATTGTCTTTATGATAACGGCAGAGTTTTTCTGATCTGACCCCGAAACTCTCTCAGATGGCCGGCATCTGTTCTGATACTGCTTGTTATTAAAGTTCTCTTCAACTCAAGCTTGTATCAACAGAGTCCTTTCTACATCATCATCACACCACTGCTCAGCAGGACCTGGCTGATAAACATCAAGGTGGACGAATTAGGCTCAGCGTCAGTCTTGCAGTTAATGCAGAAGAAATTCTCCCATAGTTACATCTTTTCTACAGGGTTTACTGAGCTCATCTGTGTTCACATCAGCAGATATTCTGGCTCTGATTGAGGTTATTTATAAGTTGTAACACCTCTGTTGATGGGGAAAAGTGGTGACTCTTCAGAGGTGGATCAGGTGCATCAGGAGGTAGCCTTAATGTTGGCAAAGTGATGTAATCCCATTATCAAACTGTAACTGTAAACTGTGAACACCATTAAGGAAGGCAGGTGATTAGGGGGAGGTGCATGGTGAGGTATATGATCAGCTCAACTAAATATCAAATATATGTCAGATTAAGCATAATCAGGGTAAACTGATGTTTAAATGTAGACCACTTTTAGTTGTGGTATGTGAGGCCACATAGGGTCAGATCAGGGAAAGGGACACCAGAGGTGGTGAAGTTTATAGAGGGGCTATTAGGATGTAAACCTCTCAAAGAGGTAGATATAGCTTGTCGCAAAGGAAAACATTCCTCAGTGGCACATATGCCCAGAACATGATCTGGTTTTTGAATTAGGAAAGATATGGGTGGAGTAAGACAAAAAGCCATGCTATATATTGTGTTGTCTGTATGTTAAGGGCAGAGTCTTCTGATCTGACCCTGAAGCTCTCTCGGATGGCCGGCATCTGTTCTGATACTGCTTGTTAATAAAGGTCTCTTCAACTCAAGCTTGTATCAGCGGAGTTTTTCCTACATCATCATCATACCACTGCTTGGCAGGACCTGGCTCATAAACATCAATGGCAACAGGCCAAACATGGACTCTGAACAGAATGGTAGAAATCCCCAGAATAGGAATCATTAAAAAGGTCAGCAGGGAGGACCCTGAAACTAAGCTCCACCTGGAAGAGGCACAGCAGAGGTATATAATACCTGAGAATCTGCTTGTACCTCTATTTCTGTGTTCATGAACCAGCCTCAGTTTTGCTGTATTGCATGAGTATATAATAAAACCTATAAAATTGCACCAGTCTCAGCATCAGTCTTTGTCTTATTTTTTTTTTATCCTAGTTGAAACCGAGTTGAACTATTAATAATCAGTGAAAAGCAATTTGACAGTTACATGTTGTGGTGAAGATCTACTGGCCCATCTGAAGATTTTCCACGACAGCTTCGAAGTCAAGGAAGAGGTATGCTCATTGATTCAAGTTAAATATAGTAATATAATCTATTGCAGTGTGATAGTACTACTACCCCTACCTTCAACGAGAATGTTATGCTGTTGCCTAAGCCAGAATGGGGTGAGGCCAGCAGTGATAACTATGCAACCTACCTTTCAATCACGAGTTCCATCTCAGACCTTTCTTCTGATGATGAAGAACTGAAATAGGATATAACGGCCAGCCTTGAGAGTAATGTGTAAGCGATTAGGCAGTATGACATTGTTAAATGAGTACAGTAGATGCAGATGTGACAGGAACAGGGTAAGCATAATTTGAACCCTGATTCCAAAGAGGTTAGGAAGCTGTAAAATGTAAATAAAAACAGAATGCAGTTAATTCCAAATTAACTGAAAAACAACAGTGTTTTACAAGTGTTCCTAAACCCATATCGTAATATCCTTCATACAAGCATGTGTTCCCCTTTCATACCCAATCATGATACTATCACCTGTTACCAATCAGCCTGTTTACCTGTGGAATGATCCAAACAGGTGTTTTTGGAGCGTTCCACATCTTTCCCAGCCTTTAGTTGCTCCTGTCCCAACTTGTTTGAAACATGTTGCTGCATCAAACTCAGAATAAGCAGGTATTTACAAAAATCATTGAAGCTGATGAGGTCAAACATTAAATATATTGTCTTTGTACTATATTCAATTGAGTATATGTCTAAAAGGATCAGCAAATGATCTCAATCTGTTTTATGTTTTGCACAGCATCCTAACTTTTTTGGAATCGGGGTTGTCTAACCACACAGAAACAAATAAATAGCCTGTTCTCTAGATTACTTCCTCTCTACAGATGCTTATTTACACTTCTCTTTTTCCAAATGAGCACATTGTTCTATGCCTGTCTGAATGTTCTTTTTCCTCTTTAGACAACTGCAGCTAACAGCAGGTCTTGGGGCTCCACACAGTCCTGAACTCTCCTCAGCAGTATATGACTGACGAGCAGCAACAAGGCAGGAATAACAGAATGAACAGCAACGTGGATACAGCTGAGAGGTAAGTGTACAGGTTTAATAGCACCAAAGTTTATTTGTCCTAACATCATTGACGATACAGTTCCAGTTTGTCCAACAATGTTTTTATAGCTTCTCATTTGCACAGTGGCGTTGATCATACGATCTGGGTGACTGGGCATTGCTCGGGCTGATCCAGGAACAGTGTCTGGAACATGTCATTGTAGAAGGAGGGGTGGTAGAGGCAGGCCCGGGCGCAGTCTGGACTGAAGTTCAGCTCCAGGATCTGAGGCTGCATGACCCGCTCACCTGACCCAGGATCAGAGTGCACACAAATTAGATAAATAAACGAAGATCACAAGATTACACAGAGCAGAAACAAGTGTTGTAAAAGGTGTTTCCTATACAAAGACACCAACAGGTGAAAGAACTGTATATTTAAATAGACATGTGTTCAATATACCTAAGGAAAGTACTGAGTTACCCACTGATGTTGGAAAAGGTGTGGCAGGAGAGGTTTTCTGAAGCTATTCAGCATTCAAACGAGCAGGTCTGATGAAGTATACTGGCCCCCTAAAGAGAGCTTTAGTCGGTCCCCTCCAAATCAGGTAATAGCGGTACAATTATTATGGTATGGTATGGGATAATTGTTTCATTGAAGGTCATCAAACCTATTTATCATTTATCTGCAATTTAACCCATGTCTGAAAGACAAGAAGCCGTCACACCTCCTAAGCCTCATACAAGTCACACTGTAGCAGCTGTTGAGTTGACGAATGATGGATTTTCTGTTTTTGAAATCCACTTAATCCATAAAACAAAGATTGCATCTTTTCAAATAAGAAATAACACATAGCCTCGCTTCAAGGAATCTTGGGGGTCAAACGAGGACGGATATGTAGTGTGAGTGCACGTTGTGCTTGCAGAAAAGGGGCCAAAGCACCGGACAGGGATTAAGAGAAACGGACAGTTTATGTCAGTATTTGCCAGCAAACTTCTGGTCACACAGCCAGTCATGCCACCTGTTACTTCACTCGCCTGCCTTGTGACTTCACAGAGCATCTGAGCGTCCGAAAGCCTCTTTCTTAGAACGGAATCATAGTGTGGGGGTTGAGTGACTGCAGGCCTTCTGACAATTTTTGTAATTTTCCTTAATCAGCATTCGGACAATCACAGCCTCTTTGGCCAGATGTGCAGAGTTGAGAAGGTATGCAGCGGTGGAACAGCATATATACTGCAGATCTATCGATGTACTTTACATGCTGGCAGTTCTCAATCCACCTGCTGGCCTGTTGGACAGTATGCTGGTGGAGATATTCTGGTCAGGTCATCACTGGCTGAGGGTTGCAGTGCTTCATCTACCAGTGCAAGAGGAGGATAAGGACAGGCCGACTTGCAAAGCCGAGTGGCAGCCTCCAAGTAGCCCAGAGGCCGCTGTATCATCATGTGTTTACTGAATGTCAGAGGTATCTTTATGGTCCTTCCTCTCTGCTGTCTGTGGGATGAAGACAGTATTTTTTTTTCTGAGGGGGTCTATATATTCTGGCACCGGTGTTCTGGGCAGAGCAAAGGACAAAAAAAATTCTTGTTTGCTCAGGCTAAAATGGCTAACATAAAATAAGATAAGATAAGGCTTCATTAATCCCCAGCTGGGAAAATTTGGGTGTTATGGCAGCAGGCATTAGCAGTAGGAAAAATCACAACAGAAAAGAGAAATACAAAATATAAGCTGAATATATACGTATATGTCGATTTTATACAAGAAACAATGAAAAAATATGTAAAAAATATATATTGCCACAAAGAACTATAAAAATACTGGCATAAAAATACACTGCCAAAAATTGTAGAGAATTTCACAGTTTTAACAGAAATTGCACATGGTGGGTATGGATAACACACTGTGTCATACAGGGGGTGGGAGGGGTTGTCAATAGTAGATGTCAGCTTGGCTAACATCCTCCTGTCACCTACATCCTCAGTGGTGTCCAGAGGGCAGTCCAGGACAGAGCCAGCTCTCCTGACCACTGTTTTCAGTCGCTTCCTGTCCCTCTCAGAGCCTGGTTTTCAGGCCCAATACATCCCAGTCGGGGATGTCAAAGCAGTCCCTCAGTGCCATACTGGACACCTCTGACCATCCTCTCACATGCCTAATGGTTGCCAGTTGTTTTTTTCACCAAGGGTATGTAAGCAGATGAACCAGGTTGTGATCAGATCTGCCCAGTGGGGGGAGGGGTGAAGAGCTGTAAGCATCCTTGGTGTTTGAATACAGTAAGTCCAGTGTTTTATTATCTCTGGTGTGGCATTTGACACCCTTCCTTTTACCACTCTCTGTTGCTTGCCTGTCCACTCTCAGTAGATGAAAACTGCTCAAAGCGACCTGCATGCCCGAGTTTGTTCAGCCATGTCTCGGTGAAGCACATGATACTACACTGCAGTCTGGTTAGCGCCGTTAGCTCTTCCATCTTATTCGGGAGAGATCTCACATTCCCCGAATAAGAGACGGTATGGATGGTTTATACCGCCTGAACTCCAGCTCTGCATCCCCTTCTCCATCTCCTTATCTCTCTCCAGCCTTTCTGCTGGGAGTACACTCATGCTGCTGACAGATATTTGGGTCATATTCCTATACTTTGATTAGTTTGATTACACACATATATCCTGCTCATAGTTAGATTACATGCATATGCTTACATTAATGATAGTTGGATCCTGATATGTTGATCTTATTCATATTTTCTGCTGATGGATTGTGTGACTGAATAATCAACAGAAATTCTACTTCTCCTGGTTAAGTTTTACCTTTATTAATAATAGAAGTGATTTAGACGAGGAGTGATTCTTTGTGTGCAAAATATATCTAAGGCCAGTGTGACCTAGAACAGGAGGTTTTGAGATAGAGGCCTGGCATGGGAGACATCTTGGGGCCCTCGACTTAAGATAGAACAGGTTGGCGTCAGGGATAAGGGTGTCTGGTAGATTCGGCCTTGCAAACAGGTTGCTGGGCCGGTGACGTTGGATTCTCGAAGATGACCAAGCAGAGGACACATCGCTGGAGCCGACGGCAATGAGGAGGAGCCGACGACTGATTCAGCATTTCCTCATGTTCTGTCTATAAAATACTGGGTCAGGGAGAGGTAGTGTGTCAGACTTCATGAACTGACCCGACTGTTGTGGATCATGGAAAGGTTAAGTCGAGACCCAGAGCTCTGTAACCTTGCGCATTCTACTGATGTTAAAATAAATGCAGATTCTACTGATGTTAGAATAAAACTGATTTTTTGGGAATCAACAGCTTCTCCTCTTGCTTCATTAAAAGAACCCAGAGGACCAGAGATTTTTGAGACTGTCCTCGATACTGCACAGCGCTAACAGCTGTTCCCGGTGTAAACAATGGAGACGTGGCTGAATGGAGTCCGCAAAAGAGTACAAAGCAAATCACTAGTCTCATCAGTTGTACATCCGTAGGTACGCACGATCGACTGAGACTAGCGATGGAAAAAAACACAAGAAAACCCCAAAACTAAGAAAAGTGGTCGGTGCTGTAACAAGCTGCTACTCATGTGGCTTGCACATCTTAAGAGGAAGTGCATCTCTGTCTCTGGCTCACCTGCCGTGCAGTCACCACAGACTTTTTTCTCCGTTAGAGAGATTAGAGATACTCCGCCAATATTTGTTTTGAGGTTAGGTCGATTCATCCAATGTTCCATGCATGTTTTTGCTGATATAGTAATTTGGTTTACTCTGATTAATGGTTAGAAAGCAGTGCTGGTCTGAGTTTGGACAGTACTGGGTGTTATTTGATCAGTAAGTCTCAGAGACTTAGACTTAGAAGGGACTCTTCGGGGGAGTTTAGTTCTTTGGATTGTGTCTTGCAGGCTCAATTTGAGGTGTAACAAAAATGTAAGTGTTGTTTTCTCATGCTAATAATCAGCTGTCTAATTCTGGCCTGCATGCAGTGTTTGGTGTCTTGCATGTTTAACAAAAACCTAATATGACTCCCATGTAGTGTAGTCCTGACAACAGAGTGGCGCCAAAACTAGAAGCAGTGACTGACCAGGTGTGCAAGTACACAGGATGTGAACTTCTCTCTCAAGATCTCTTTTGTCATTCTTCAACATTCCTTCCATCAAAAAGTAAACTGTTAGTAAACCATGTCTTATCCCCATTAACAATCATTGCATCTTGCCTCTCTCTTTTCAGTCCCCCTTTGGTTGTGGAATCAGGTTGAGTACAGAAAGAATGCTCACCATTCTGCCCCTCACTCCACTTCAGCATGAGGTCTACAGCATAGATGGCCCGGGATGATGGATAGGGACAAATACCATAGGGTGCTGGTCGAGACGACGCTGCCTGGAAGAGCTCCCTGAACGCTTTAAACAACTCCGCCTGTGAGAGGTAGGGAAAGGACGTTACAGGGTGTTACAGCCCAGGAACTGTTATTGGGTTTGTTTCTGTGATCAAGATGTAGCTTTAGTTCCATATTTCTAGAAGTTCCTGGAAAAGTTCCCACAACTGAAAAGGGCTAAAAGTTTTCACTTACTTCCACCTCCTTCCATGGATATTGTGGGTACTGATCCTCAAACATGGGAATGAACTCATCGTAGTGCACCTATAGACAGAGATTCAACTGCTATTACCAGACTTTAACAAGTGCATCTAACTGATCTAATAGTGATCCAATCATTCTCAGCGTACCCTGACCCTTCTGTTTTTACAGATTATGTTTGGACATTGTTGTCTTCATTTGATAGTTAGTGTAGTGTCAGATCTGAGGGTTACATGACAAGATTGTGCCACTCCACTCTGTCCACTCTGTGCTCACTCTGTGCTCACTCTGTGCTCACTCTGTGCTCACTCTGTGCTCAGGGGCATGAGGGAGACAGACACATGAAGAGGATTTCTGAACATGTTTCTTTACTCTTAACTCTGTATACTTAAGAAATCACATCTATGTTTATTTAGTGAAATCTCTGTTTACTTAGTGAGTCATATGTCTGTTTAGTTAGTACTATCTCTGTTTTGCTTGGCCTATGTTCTGTTATATAAATCTTTTTAAAAAATGTCCTAAGAGTTGGCTAGACACCAATAAAAACACTAGAATAGAGATAACTTGCTAAACTTAGAACAAAGCAGTAATCTGGAAAGTTCCTAAGATCCCAATAGATACTGAGGCCAGAGGGATCTCAGTGGAAAATCCCTAAAGGCTACAGTGGAAAATTACCAGTAGAAATTAGGTAAGAGATTATTAATTATGCATTAAAGGGGAAGACCCCCCTCTATGTAAACACCAATAAAATCAGTGTAAAGATGTAACTTGATAAAAAGGATGTGGCCAAACTGTGTGGCCAAGCCCTCTGACAAGTGTATAAAAGGTGATGCGCAGAACAGAATTTGGGCATTTTTGGCAGGACTTGCCTGGGCTTTTTGATCTGTGAAGAGAATAAAGCTCCCTGGACTCAACTCTTCTGGACTCTGACTCTTTTTCCAGACTCTGTGCATTTTTTGAAGAAAAGCTGATCTCTCCTAAGACTTAGAATTTTTAAGATTATAAGTGATAATATTAAGAGTTAAGAATTAGGCAAAGAATTATAATTTGACCCTGATCCAGTCAGTATCTGGTCCTTGGCGAGGCAGTAGGAGATCCCCGTCAAAGTTGGCGAGCCAGCCAGGAGGTTGAAGTATTCCTACAGTCTCTACCGGAGCAGATCGCCGCCTATATCTCAGACCCATAGGCCTTCAAAACTAAGGTAAGCAGAGCATTTTTTTAATATCTGGAGTCTGAATGATGGTGCGATCTCGCCCGGGAAGAGCTGACTTCACCTCCAAAAGAACCTAGTATGTATGATAAAAACTTGTTATCACTTGTTGATTTAGATAAAAAGTAATTTACACCCTGAAAGTAATAAAAACCCAGAGTCGAGCGGAGAACTAGCGGAGTTGAGTCCAGTTGCATGCTGCTAATCTGTGTTTTCTTTTCTCTTTTCTCTTTTCCTTCTGATCTGTGTCTTTTAGTTTTGCTTTAATATCTGTCAGCTACCACGGTGCGGATGAGTGAGTGTGAGGAATGAGTGAGTTTCTGCTAAATGTTGCTATTGTAGGTTGGGTAGTAGTGTGCGTAACGTTTCTTTGCTGCCTGGTCTGGCTGTCAGTGTAATGGTAGTGCCTGTGTAGTTGCCAAGGTCACAGAAAGTGTGTCAGAGGTGTCTGCACTGTGTTATCTAAGGTTTGCAAGGGAGATGAGAGAGAGAGGTGATTAAGTATACCCACTCTGCCGCTTTCAAAGAGGGAAAGGGTTGTATGAGGGGGCTAGCGTTGATAATTTATAGTACTCGCGGATACCGCTTTCTTATCTGTTAAGACAGGGGAAAGGACTGCACGGGCGAGGTATGGGCCATACCGAAGATACCGCTTTTCCGCTGGAAAAGGCCTGCCTTGGTTCGAGTATGGGTTTAGAGTAACAATACCTTACGATACCGCTTTCAGAAAATCCTAATTACAGGAAGAAAGGTCTGCCTGGGTAAGTGTATTTGTTTGCGCGCGCGTCGCTTAGGGAAAGCGACCAGTCGTCCTGTGGTGGCGACCTGACTTGCAAGAGACGTCAAGGTTGACGTGTGCAGCTGCGGACTGTTAGGGAACAGTAGCACAGTAGCTGTATGTACATAGTGTGAATATACTGCGCAGATAACTTTGTGTGTGTGTGTCTGTCTCTGTGTAATCGTTGGAGCTAGAGGTGTATGTTGTAAATAAAAGGAGCTAGAGGTGTATGTTGTAAATAAAAAGGCTTGTATATTGTGGCTTCATGTATGTCTGTTTGTATATAATCATTGTAATTGTTGTAACTGGGGACGCCCAGATAAGGTTTATGATATGTGTGCGTACGAGGTGTATAATAGCTTGTAAGACAGAAATTGTGTACAAGTTAATAAAGTTGGAATAGATGATAAGATTTATTCATACTAGAAAGGGAGTAAAGAAAGAACAGAATTGATAGTGTAAGAGAGATAGAGGAGCAATCCGCTATCGGACACACTGTGTTTGAGATATTAACAGTGTTGGCTTTTATAGTCTTTTTGAGTGGAGTAATGTGGAAAATGATTGAGGTGTATTAATGAATACAGCATAAAGCTGCTAGAGTATTGAATAGATAAAATAGATAACTGTTTAAAGTTAAAGCAGTTGTTAAGGCGGATGGAAGATGATAACAGTAGTGAAGATGAAATAGTGTCATTAGAACATTTTGATAAAGAGGGTGATCCTGAAACACAAGGTATCAGGACTCATTTTTGGCTGGAGCGTACATACAGAGATAAAAGTGGTGTTGAACATCAGCAGGACGAGTTTTTGATATGTTTTAAATTGTGGAAAATAACAAATTTTATTAATTTGTCTCAAATAAAAAGAGAGTTTCCTGCTATAGATTGGGATCAAACACTGCATAGGCTTTGGACCCCGTTCTCACTATCTCTCCTGTTAGAGAGTCTCTGTAACGACCCCAGAGCAGTAGCAACTGTGCCGCTGAGGCCTTTCCTAGGCCTCACTGAACACACACCCTTAGTAGGGATAGAGAGAGTGTCTGACAATCCACAGCTCTGCATATCTGTTGTCCCGAGGAGAGTGCAGTGGGAGACAGGTCTGTTTGGCTGGTTGATCAAAACACCCAGAGAAGACGGAGCTGAAGATTTAAAGTTTGATTACAGATTGAATAAAAAATTCAAGGCTGGTATTACTGCTGGTAAAATAATTGTGTTAATAAAAACTAAAGCACCTAACGAACCAGAAATTCCTAGATCCACACCTAGTGAAGCTAGACAAGGATTCATGGGGGCAAAAATAACAAAGGGAGTCGGTGCATCAACGCCACTAGAATTGGTAATAAGACAGCAACCAGATCACGAAAAGCAGATAAGACACTGCATGAAAAAATGGCATAAAAGAACTACTGGACGGCTACGGTGGCCTAAAGAAGGAACCTTCATGGCAGCCTGTTGTGATGAAGTGGAAGCAAACATTAAACACCACAAAGCAAGAGATGTGAGCAACAGTAGGTTAGGTAAGAGGGCAAGAGAGAGAGAAGTGTTAGGGTGGTTCAGACAGGAGGGGAGAAAGCAGGTGCTCAAGGTCACACAGCTGCCTGTGAGAGAAGAGGAGAAACAGCCAGATAAGAGAGAGTCAGCTGAAGAGCGGCCTGCACAGCCATCAGCACCGCAATGGAATGCTCAGCCGCCTCCATATGCATCTAACACTGCTGCGCCACCACCAGGCCAGTATGTGCTGGGACCAGGACTATGCCATAATGAAACGCAAGGTGAAATTAAAGGAGAGCTACAAGGCAAGTTCACCATGACCTGGAAAAACCCTGATGAAGCAGGAGACAGAGCCAGCGATGTGTGTGACTCCAGCATGTCAGAGAGAGGCGTGTGTGGCCAGCCACTGAAGAAACTTAAGGATCAACTGCCAAGACACAGTCAAAGTGCTGAATCAGAGGCAGACCGAAGAGACTACAGAAAGGCCCAAGAGGAGGAGCTGAGTAAGGAGAGAGAAAAGGAGTTACACCGTAGGTTGGAACAGAGGGCACATGAAGAAGTACAACAGCTACAGCAACAAAGAGCAACAGTTGGATTAGAGCAACATGGCCTGCCAGCCCTAAGTGTGCGAGCCACACCAGCGCTACACAGCACTCCAAAACAAATGAACCCTGAAGCAAGACTCAGACAACTCTGGCAAGAAAAAGATGAATCCATGCATGAGCGACTGCACACCCTGGTGGAGGAAGTGGACATGCTCATTGAAGACTTGTCAAATACACCCGCAGAGCCTGATCCTCAAGCAGTGACAGTGCAATTATCAGGCACTATGACATCAAACAATGGTGTGGCACAAATGCAACAACAACTTAACAACATGGAGAAAGCCCTGCACTCACTGGTGGAGCATCAAGAGCCAGAACAGCTACATAAACAGAAACAACAAACCAGAGGTTTCGTGACGAAACACCACATGAAGCTTCGCAGTGGAAAACGGCTCAGTCTTCCCAGTTACTATGATGAGCAGACTTCAGATGAACATGCATCAGATGAAGATATGCCACAACCCATGTGCCCCATTATAACAAAGGCTCCAAACCAACGACAATATGTGCCATGGTCTTTTTGTGACATGATAGGCCTTGCTGATAGGCTACCAGACATCACAGAAGGAGCAAACAAATGGATTACTGCTCTGGAAGAGAGCACAGCTGGAGTGACATTAGCTTTAGGAGACATCAAAGCATTACTTATGCACATTATTGGGAAACATGCTGCAGAAGAAATTCTGTCAAACGCAGGATTGCAGAACCTGATAACTGGCAACAATGCTGACCACGTTGGCTTCAATGGATTTCGGAACAGAGTGTGGACAGAATTAAGAAAGCAATATCCAGAGAAGATGGACCCATCCAAGCTAGAGGGAGAGACTCTCAAAGCCGATGAATGTCCAGCCAAGTTCCTACATGCCTTCCAACGAAAGTGGCGAGAGGAGACTGGCAGTGTGTGGAATGCCAATAGCACCACCGAAAGTCTGTTCAAGGTAATGGTGAAGAAAGCCATGCCAATGGAGGTGCAAAGACGTTTGGAGACTGTGGTGGGCCTGATGAAAATGGATTGGCCACTGTTCTCAGAACACCTGATACACCATGTTGAGAATATGCGCAAAGGAAAACAAAGAGAAGAGGATGCACACAGACAGTTGAGCAACAAGTTGACGCAGTTGCAGCTAACTGAGCTGAGTTCCAAGCAAAAGAAAGACAAAGCTAAAACTCAAGCTCCAGTGGTTACAGTGGAGCAACCTCGATCACAGCCCACATTAGAAGCTGCACCTCAACTTCCTGTGACACAACATGTTCAACAACCACAGTTCCACACCCAACCATCACATTACCATACACCTGCCCCACAACCTCCAGTTCAACCAACCACAATACCAGTACAACAGCCACCTGCAATCCATGTGCATGTCAACCAACCTGATCCCAATGCAAACTGTCCCAGAGGACAACCAGGACCCCGACGAGGTCTTTTCCGACGTTCCACTTGGCAAGGACGCCCTCTACAGCAAAGTGATCGAGCTCAGTCCCAGTCCACGCCTCAAGTGAATTTAGGACCTAATGAGAGAGGTGTATGTTGGGGATGTGGCCAGAAGGGACACCAACGCAAAGACTGTCCAGACAATCCATGGACTGGACCAGCTAAATATTGGCCATAGGGAGGCCCAGAGAAGCCAGAAGGGGAAATAATGGCACCAGCAGTCTCAATGCAGCCTCACGATGAGCCAACGATACCTGTCACCATACAAGGCCAAGATTATAATTTCATGGTGGACACAGGAGCTACATATTCATGTATAGGGAGCCCTGGCTCAACTCTCCCCCTCTCAGGCTCATCAGTAAAAACTGTAGGTTTCTCTGGGAAGACTCAAATTATTCCCCTTACACAACCTGTCCCCATGCTAATAGCAGGAAAAACTGTTGTAGCACCACTCTTATACTCACGCCAAACACCAGTTAACCTCTTAGGTAGAGATATTTTGTGTCCACTAAAAGCTAAAATTATGTGTACCCCTGATGGCATTTGGTTGGATCTGCCTGATGAACTCTCTGCGACAATGATGCCATCATTAAAAGCTAAAGATGCAACAAAACCAGATCCATCAGCTGCATATTGGATTCGACTATCACAGAGTTCTCACCTGGACCAAGAATGGATTCAATGGAAGGAGTGGACAAAAAGCCAATTACATGAAGCGAGTGAGCCACAATTGCCATTACACTGTACTCTGATGTATGATGAACAACAAAAACATATGGACTATGATGAATGTTGGCAAGAGATGATCAACAACAGACTCTATTACCTGAAAATCCAAGACATTTACATTGGCCCACAGGGAGCTGCAGCAGCGGTAGCACTCTCACCTGAACTACAACAATGGTTCCATGTCCCAAAGTCAACGCCCCACGTAACTCTTTTAGTAGCTAAAGGCTATGAAACTTATGAGTTAGGACCAATGGTGAAAGCTGCTTTACAAGTTTCTGAATGGCAACCAACCAGCAATAAGTACTTACACGTTTCCCCAGAAAAACAGTATATTAGGATATCACTTAAAGTCACTGATGAGGGAAAGGCAGAAAAGGTTTTTGTAGCTAATAATGTCCCTATGCAGATGTTACTCACTGAAAAACATGAACAATTGCTAAAACAAATACCTTCCCATGTATGGTCTCTACACAAAACAGACGTAGGTTTTGTTAAATCAGCACAACCTGTACAAATAACGCTTAAGCCTAATATTGTACTACCATACAAAAAGCAATATCCACTCAAACACCATGCTGTAGAAGGAATCAAGCCACAAATTGAAGGCTTGTTAGCTGCAGGAGTTCTAGTTAAAACTAGAAGCCCCTGTAACACTCCAATTTATCCAATTCAAAAACCTCATTCTACTGATTATCGTCTAGTTCATGACTTGCGCGTTATCAATTTTATTGTTGATGCAGAGACCCCTATAGTGCCAGATCCACACACATTGTTGTCAAACATTCCTCCAGATACACGCTGGTACACAGTCATAGACTTGACTTCAGCATTTTTCAGTGTCCCTCTACACCCTGATTCACAGTATTTGTTTGCATTTACATTCCAAGGTCAACAGTACACTTACACACGTTTGCCTCAAGGGTTTGTAGAAAGCCCAACAATCTTTAACAGAGTTCTAGCAGAAGACTTACACCATTTAGACGTAAAAAGTACTATTATTCAGTATATGGATGATATTCTACTTGCCAGCCCAACAAAAGCACAATGTGAACAGGATTCTGTTACGCTGTTAAAAGCATTAGCAAAGGGGGGACACAAAGTTAGCAGAAATAAGTTGCAATTCTGTCAGGAAGAAGTAGAGTATTTGGGTAGACATTTGAGTGGTAATCAGAGAAAAGTAGCCTCCTCACACATAGAGGCTATTACCAAAATGCCAAAACCACAATCAGTAGGACAAATGCTGTCTTTTCTTGGAATGGCAGGATATAGCAGAGCATGGATTGTTGATTATGCCATAAAAACAGCCCCATTACGAGCATTAATTCGTGCCACAGGGCAATTAGACTCATCAGCATCCTTACAATGGACTGATGTTGCTGAACAAAGTTTCGAAGCAATCAAACATGACTTACGAACAGCTCCTGCACTTGGAAATCCAAATTATAGTAAACCATTTCATCTGTATGTTGCTGAGCGTTCAGGTTATGCATGTGCAGTATTGATGCAGGATGCTCCAATTGGGAAACAACCATTGGCATATTATAGTACTAAATTGGACAATATTGAAGTAGGGCTTCCACCTTGCTACCAAGGACTGGCAGCTGCTGTCTTTGCAGTACAAAAAGCATCGTCTATTACAATGGGACATCCTGTAAATCTGTATACATCCCATCAATTACATGCTCTATTAACAAGTCCACGTTTTGTCTTATCACAGGCTAGACGAACAGGATATGAGGTAATCCTATCCTCACCAGAACTGACAGTTCTGCGTTGTAAAACTGTTAATCCAGCAACACGTATGGTCCTGCCTGATGAAGGAACACCACATGATTGTATTCAAAAAACAACAGCTTTTATGAAACCACGAGATGATATGTATAATGTACCAATACCAGCAGATTTGACTTACTTTGTTGATGGTTCATGTTTTCGTGATGCTACAGGTAACCATGCTGGATATTCTGTGATCCAGTTACACCCTGACAACACTTTTACGGAAGTACAAACGACAAAACTTCCTCAACCATGTTCTGCACAATTGGCAGAAATCAAAGCTCTAACTGCTGCATGTGAATTGGCGCGAGATAAACGTTTGAATGTTTATACCGATTCAGCTTATGCTTACGGTGTATGTCATGTTAATGGTAAGATTTGGCAACAAAGAGGTTTTAAGAGAGCAGATGGCACTCCTGTAACTCATGGTGCAGCCATTTCCGCTCTATTGGAAGCTATCCATCTGCCATCCGCCTTAGCCATTATTAAATGCCCAGCTCATCAGAAAACTGACTCATTGATAGCCAAAGGTAACAACATAGCTGATGAAGCAGCAAAACGAGCAGCTACTGAAACAAGTATTGGACCTCTGCTAGTAGCAGAAGATTGTGAGCCTCTCACCACAATGTCTTCATTAATTGAAGCACAACGTCATGCTGGTGTTTATGAACAAAGTGTTTGGCTCAAACGAGGTGCTGTCAAAAATACTCAGGACGGCCCTACAAAAGACTTATGGCGCGGACCACAAGGTCATTTTGTCTTACCTACAACATTGCTTCGCGTGGCTATTCTTGATGCGCATGGCCAGGACCATTGCGCAAGGGGGGAAGTATTAAGACGTCTTCGACCTGTTTGGTGGTCACCATTTTTGGCAGTCACAGTGGATAAGACATTGAATGATTGTGTTGTATGTGCCAGACATAATGTCAGGAAAGCTTTTTCAGCGCCTATAGCCCGCGCCTATAGCCCACATACCACCACCAGATGGACCATTTAGACATCTAATGATGGATCATATAGACTTGGTTGAACGTGTGAGAGGATACAGATATGTGCTTGTGGTGATTGACAGATTCAGCAGATGGATTGAAGCCATACCAACAAAAGGGCCGGATGCTAACTCAGCAGCTAAGTTTCTACATATGAACGTCTTCACTTCAACTCAGTCAATTCACCAGAGTATCCCATAATGAAGCCACCATTTAATGTTCGTGTTAAACAGCTGTTCACCAATCAATGGCAGTGGACAGAACAGAGGAGGACATGCCTTCTACTTCCAACTCAACTGAAATTTGGCCACCTGTCCAAGGCCTCCTACCGCTGGGGAATCGGTCCCGTGACCCACCACCGCCATACTGGACCCCGAGACCACAAGTTCTGGAGCAGCAGCCGCTGTCACCGGGAACCGAGGCTCATTCCTTTCCTCAACCTTCTCCATTCCCATTCCCACCTGATGTCCCGAGAACCCCGCTGTTGCGTCCAGCTACCTTCGTGGGAGGACCATTGCCCTACGTCCCTGTACAACCATTGGGATCTGTGGTAACTTCAATGCAGCCAAACCCCACCTGGCCGCCAACTCCACCATTGTCTGGAATGCCTGCAATGAATGGCCCTGCTGCAGCTAGAGCTATGCAGTTTGAAGCTTCAATGGAACGAATCATGAGGCTGGGAGAGCTCAGTAATGATGAGTACCTTGCCTTGCGTGCTACCTTCCCACCTGAACGTCGTAAATTGCTGCAGGCCATACGTTTTGGTCTGCGATACCAAAGCAGGCGCCTTCAACGCCGGAGAGCTGCTCGTCAGTTGGTTTATCCGCAACCTTTGCCATACCTTCCTGACCCAGAGGAGTAATCCTAAGCGTTGGATGATTCATATGGTCATTGATCTGCCCCAATGACCAGTTTTTTTTTCCTTCTTATTGCCAAGCGGACTAACTTTTTCCAAACTCACAACACCTGGACTTTCATATAACTTTTGTCTTATCCTGCTGATTCACAACTACTACTGATTTAAAATTTATATATACTCAAGAATGTGTTCTGATTGACAATCATTTATTATGGTGATTTTGTAACATAACATTTAGGTTAATAGTTTGCTGCATACTAACAAGATTGTTAAGAAAAGTGCCTTGTGATGATAACATCTCATATTCACATGCAATTGTGTTCATTTGTTGCTTATTTGCTCTAGTAAAAACACTGGATGATTTTATCATACTACTGATTCCTATAGTTACCTCTTACTAAGACTATCTTTTATGTTTAAGACTACTGAATTGTTTTAGTATGCACAATTTACATTGTGTCAAAATACCGCATACCCTCTGCTGTCGTCTCAGTATTTGGCGCATTGGATCTGTGCGGTTAGTGTTTTGGTTGCAGAGGAGGTTAAACCTGCATGTATTATGAACCAATGTATTCTGCTTTTACTTTCTCGTCGTGATGCTGTCATCACGAAAGGGGGGAAATGTAGTGTCAGATCTGAGGGTTACATGACAAGATTGTGCCACTCCACTCTGTCCACTCTGTGCTCACTCTGTGCTCACTCTGTGCTCACTCTGTGCTCACTCTGTGCTCACTCTGTGCTCAGGGGCATGAGGGAGACAGACACATGAAGAGGATTTCTGAACATGTTTCTTTACTCTTAACTCTGTATACTTAAGAAATCACATCTATGTTTATTTAGTGAAATCTCTGTTTACTTAGTGAGTCATATGTCTGTTTAGTTAGTACTATCTCTGTTTTGCTTGGCCTATGTTCTGTTATATAAATCTTTTTAAAAAATGTCCTAAGAGTTGGCTAGACACCAATAAAAACACTAGAATAGAGATAACTTGCTAAACTTAGAACAAAGCAGTAATCTGGAAAGTTCCTAAGATCCCAATAGATACTGAGGCCAGAGGGATCTCAGTGGAAAATCCCTAAAGGCTACAGTGGAAAATTACCAGTAGAAATTAGGTAAGAGATTATTAATTATGCATTAAAGGGGAAGACCCCCCTCTATGTAAACACCAATAAAATCAGTGTAAAGATGTAACTTGATAAAAAGGATGTGGCCAAACTGTGTGGCCAAGCCCTCTGACAAGTGTATAAAAGGTGATGCGCAGAACAGAATTTGGGCATTTTTGGCAGGACTTGCCTGGGCTTTTTGATCTGTGAAGAGAATAAAGCTCCCTGGACTCAACTCTTCTGGACTCTGACTCTTTTTCCAGACTCTGTGCATTTTTTGAAGAAAAGCTGATCTCTCCTAAGACTTAGAATTTTTAAGATTATAAGTGATAATATTAAGAGTTAAGAATTAGGCAAAGAATTATAATTTGACCCTGATCCAGTCAGTATCTGGTCCTTGGCGAGGCAGTAGGAGATCCCCGTCATTAGCAGTTAAAGGATAACTTTCATTTTTTACAACCTGGACCTTATTTGTAGCATTAAATACAACCATTTACTCACCCAGACAACTTTGGTGGCATTTGGAGTCGTTTTGAAGAAATTAGCCCCAGAGGAGCGGCGCGTATATCCGTATAATGCGAGTACTCGGGGCATCCATGGGAAGCCTCTATAAACGCATAATCTGCAGCAAAACTTGTTCATATTCCAATATTTGTTATGATATGCTGGTGCTATTCCCCTCTGAGCCGGCAGTTGGACAGTTTAGCTGTATATTGGCACAGCTATGGTTCGTTATTGCGTATTCGTAGCCGACCGCCGCAGAGTCAGCCGTGTTGTGGCTGGTTGCCCGCAGCGCCCGGCGTTCGGTAATGACATCATCCACGTCAGAGGTAGTTGTCTAGAGACGCCGGATGTTGATAACATGCCACCACAGGCTCAGAGGGGAATAGCACCAGCATATCAGAACAAAATATTGAAATATGAACGAGTTTCGCAGCAGATTATGTGTTATATAGAGACTGCGCATGGATGCCCCGAGTACTCGCATTATACGGATATACGCGCCGCTCCTCTGGGGCTAATTTCTTCAAAACGACTCCAAATGCCACCAAAGTTGTCTGGGTGAGTAAATGGCCGTATTTTAATGCTACAAATAAGGTCCAGGTTGTAAAAAACGAAAGTTATCCTTTAAGAGGGACAGGAGAGACAGGAAGAGAAGGATGATTACTGCAACAAAGGTCCCCTGGCAGAGCCAAACTGAGCACAATGTGGTTGCATGGTACAAATTGTAGACCACCAGGTCACCAGGATGCCAGATAATGTCAGTTTATTAAACAAAAGTTGAAATAGCCTTGTTTTAGAGGCAGCTAAAAGTTCTGACTAGAAAAGATGCCTATAAAGATGTTTATTATATATGTTACTCTTTTGGTGACATTAAATTTCATAATCAACACCAATGTCATAGTGACCACGTTCTTGTGACCACAGATGGCTTTCACAGATAGGCAGTGCTAGTATGAGCTAACAGGCAAAGCAACAATAACAAAGTACCTGCTTAAGCTGCACACCCTCTGCATAGTTCATGACGGTGAAGTGCTTCTGGTAGTCATCAAAATGGTCCAAGGAGAAAGGTCTAGATAGTAGAAATAAAGTTATCCATTATTATTGTCCATTTAGCAGAAAGGGTTCACTGTCTGTATTGATACTTGATTATTGCTGCATTTTACCTTGATCACAAACAAAATGAGGACATGCCAACTGCGAGTAAACTCTTAAATTTGAGTGTTTTCTTGACTACTACTCACTACTTTGGTCCAGACTGAAATACCTTGCTACTACTCACAGTGATTACCAGATTACTAAATTATTAGATTATGTTTGGTCCAGATATCCATAGTTCCCATATAATCCTTATGATTTTGGTGATCCCTTCACTTTTCTTCTTGTACAATACGTTGTTGTATCTATCATTGGTTTGGTTTTCTTTACAACAAGCATTACAGCCTCACAGTGCCACTATCATGGCAGTAGACTGTAAAATTTTATTATCCATCTCGAAACAGAGATCCAGGACACTGGCTGTGAATTCAAATTCACACTGTGATTAACCCAATCCAATGATCAATTATTCAGTTATTTGGTGAAGTGTATATTTTTTAATATTTAAGTTGAGGGAAAACACCATGTTCAGTCAGTCTTACTAATAACAGTGTTGCTGAGTTAGCACGTTTCTTTTTGTCCCTTGTCTTTCATTGCAGCTGCCTGCAGTGTCAGAAAGAGACAAAAGAGACAATCTAAGAAAGACTGTCAATGAAAGATCCAATTAGGAATTTGGAGGCTGCTGAGATTAACAAATCTGTGTATTTGACCAACCTATTAGCAAAGCGCAACCAGAAGACGTTGTAGGCATAGAGACGCAGAGGCTGCACAGAGCGTAACATCAGCATGTAGCGAATGTCAAACTTAACCATTCCCACTTCCTCTCTGTTGAACAGAACTGGATCTTCAAGGTACTTACACACCACCTACAAAAAAGACACACATACACACAAGCACACAGTTAGAAGTAACAAAACAATAAAACATCTTGTCTGAGTACTGAATGATGGACAATGCAGTTGTTGCCATGATAGCATGGCTGGCTTGAACATATTCAGCATTGCATTGAGTGAAAACACCTGAATAGTGGTAAAGTATCTTCCTAAGCTTTCTGCTGACATAATTTTGCCTTGTGATTCGTTATAGTCACTGGCATATGTGTGTTGCTACTGCATAACTAGGATTCAGCCATTATATTTATAAACTTAATGGAGATCGGAGAACAACTAATGGACCTAATACAACCAGCATCTTTTAATGAAAAGGATTAGTAGGAATACGTTCTGGTATCCTGCCTATTTTATATCCATTAGTCAAGATCAGCAATTCCTTTCTTACAGTATGCTTTAAGTACTTTTTGATTAACTGTTACAAACCTTCAGTTTAGTGAACTAAAGTCCTAAAAGGAGAGAAAAATTCATACTTGTGGAGCGTTTCAGGTGACAATAGTGTCTATTTGTATGTGTGCTGGTACCTTTGGTGTACTCTCTCTTTGTCTGATTATGTAGTCCAGGTTGTTGGTGATGTGTGTGTCAAGTCCACGGGCCAGGTTCCAGGGCTTACAGATCCAGTGGTTATCCTCTCCCCTGAAACACACAGGAATATTAGCCAGTCTAAAATCGAACGACAGGGACCGTTATGAATCCGAGGCATTTCATCAGCAACAAGAAAAGCATGCAACTTCATTTTCAGGTGACGCCTCATAACTTGAGTTTTTAATTAAACTTCATCTTGTTCAGTGCTGATTACTACTACTTAAGTACTATTTCAGATCCAAATGAGCGCTAACTAAAAATCATTAGACTCCAACCTTTGTTGCCTCAGCTGATAATGCTTGATGAACTCTGGCAGCTCTGTTTGAAGGTTGAAGGTTTCTGGTAGCCAATCAGGCGCTGTGCCACCTTTCACTCTGCGGGCCACGGCAGCCAGGCAGTCCTTCACAGTGACAATGCTCTCACAGGGAAACTGGTTAAGCATCACATGAGGTCGCTCCTCGCTCAGCTTCCTGTCAGAAAAGAAGTTGTTACTTATGTGAAAGTCCATTTGGAGTTTTGGATAGGTTCCAAGACGACTGATTGGATTTAAAAAATATGCTTTTCCTTTACAAACGTGTGAAGCTAAAAATCTGAGTTTGACTTTAATTGGAGACTCATTTGGACATGAGCCAATTTCTTCTTCTTTGTCTACTTTTCAGGTGGCAAAAAAAGCTGCCCATCGCATCCACCATCTGGTAAGGAGTACATCAGACAGCAAGCTGACCAAATTATGGTCCCCACATTTTCTGACAATTTCAACATAAATACAGGTTAGTGACAACGGCTGTATTGATGTGTTGTTGTTCCTGCAAAACAGCCTCCACTTTGAGGTTAAACATAGCTAGACACTCTGCAGAGTGCCAGCCCCTTTCACTTCCGTTCAGTCCTCTCATGCTCTCTGTGGTCTCCTATACAGTGCTTTAATACAGCCAAATTCACAATATAGTTCATTTACACTATTTTCTGTTTCTGTAGTCATTCCACTGTAGGGGTATGAAAAGGGGATTTAATCACAGCATAAATATGTACAGGTTACATGGATTGGATTTAGCTACTTTGGCATTGAAAAGGACCAAGAAAGTTAAATGTTGTCTCCTTAAATTCACTGACATAGAGTCCCCATCCATCACTGGGCTGGCTTTCATTGTTTTAGAAAAACTCCATTTGCACCATGATAAATGTATCTCCGACCACATACCAACTGTACAGGGTTGGGGGAGTGGTGGAGGCATAACACACAGAGGCTGGTGTAACCGGTGTTGTTTTTTATCCACCAAAAAAGTGATGTCAGGGTACTACTGACCCCCTTTGGTTTCAGCCCAGTTGATTTTGTGTTTGGACATATCATTCATGGTCTTTTGAAGCTAATTAAGTTTATAGTTTACATTCTGTAAATGTAGAATAGTTTGTCCACTTTAACGAGCCAAACACTGCTAGTTTAGGGAAATGCTCTGCTGATACTACAGAAAGAAGAGATGATGAGGCACTTTACATGATGCATTTACTGTAACTGTGTATTACTCCTTCTAAAAAGGCTATTTACTAGCAGCCAAAGCATTGTGTGAGAAGCAAACATAAACCATTATCTTCTTAATTCTGAATAACATTGAAGACTTCATGCAGATATTTGCATTCAAGTTCAGCAGTATAACCAATGTAGATGCTAGATGGAAATGACTCTCAGGCCTAAACTTAGCACTGATGATAAACTGGACATGCCTGTGGATACATGCAGAAATCTGGACAAGAAAGTAAGATGGTGTAATAATTAATATGTAGTGATTAATATATGAAGGTAAATGGTGAAATAAATAATAAATAATGAAGTGGTATTATTATGGTTTGATTGTTAAAAAAGGGGGTTTTAATATTATCATTTGTAATCAGACACAAATCTTATTTCAGATTTGTTCTACCGCATCGTTTGAAATGTGTTCGTCACACAGGATGTGAGC
The DNA here is from genome assembly GCF_017976325.1 of Chelmon rostratus. NCBI lineage: Eukaryota > Metazoa > Chordata > Actinopteri > Chaetodontiformes > Chaetodontidae > Chelmon > Chelmon rostratus. Next base: position 1,937,095 of record NC_055679.1, read on the forward strand.
GGAGGAAATGAGCGAACGGCCTTGAACTTGTGGTCAGGCGACAGCGAGAACCAAATGTTTTTCATAACACAAGATGACGTAAGAGCTGAATACTGTCAAACCTGCACAGCTGCACAGCAGGCTGTGACGTGGGATTAAAGAGCAACGAGAAAAAGTTAAAAGCCCTACTTGTCTGGCTCTGGAAATAAGTTTTACACCTTTTAATCTTTGGGCTTGTCGAGATGATGCAATGGAACAGCTGACAGGGAAATGAACTGCAAGACTGAAGACTGCGAGAGGGGGTGTTAAAGAGGAAGTTTTTACAATTCTTTTTTATTTCTCTGTAGTTTAATTATTTTTACTTTGGAGAACGGTTCCCATTAATTACAGAGGCAGTCTTCGAGTCTAATGATGCAAAGCTTAAGAGACAACGAAGTGCTAACATGGTGTATATCTTCAGCTGCGGACAGAAACAATGACAAAAAATACCAAATTAACAAAATGAGTGACATGGAGGACTCCTCCGTAAGTGATGTGCTGGCAGACAAAAAGCAAGATCTAACACATTTGATGGATGGATGGATGGATGGAAGGATAGATGGATAGATGGATAGATAGATAGATAGATAGATAGATATAGTATATGCAGTATTTGATTCTTTTCTTGTGTTTTTGTCGTTACAATAGTGCATCAATAATAAGAACTGCACTATAGTCAAACAGGAAGTGTTTATATTGACAGATTTAACGTGGATAATTTGCCATGTGTTTAGACTCTTTCAGTAGACAAATTCAATATGTACTGGTCTAATTAGTAATGTAAGCTGAAATGCCAACTCACACTGGGGGAGAGTGTATGCCTGTTTGGGGTTGATTATATGGTTTGTGTGTCTGAAGTGTAACAGTCACTGTTCACAAGTAAAGAACAAAGTAGCAACCTACAGAACTGAGACTGACTGAATCAATTCATTGGTTTGTTTTTCATCCTTTAGGGTCGGGCCCTATTACTTAGTATAAATATTGATTATTTCTGTTACTCTACTTATTAATTATTTTACATTCTTGCTGTGAGGGTATTTTCCTGCTTTACATCTAAAAGGTAATATGGCACAGAGTGTACTGCTTTGTCAATGGAGGAGCATTTGCAAACCTGAAAAGAGCAGGTCATGGCCTGTCTCTTTCTGAACGAGTTCTGTCTCCAGACGATGGCTGGTCAATGCAGCCGTCCGGCCTGATCTGTCTCTGATATGTAGTTCTCTACCCTTAGACTCAACAGGCTGTCAGAATGTACTGCATGTGAGCTGTGGTCATACAGTGTGACTTACGTTATCTTACATAAGCATAGTTTCTCGCAGTTTCTCACAGATCCAACAGGATCCTCACATAAGCATATACTCTGGAGCACAGGAAAACAGGTGCATGAAGACGATACCTTGTAAATAGAGTCTACTGACTGAGAAAAAAAGTGTAAACACTTACGCCTGTTTTAGTGAGTCACCTCTCTGTTTACCTATTGAGTCACATCTGTAAGTCATAACTCTGTTTACCTAATGATTCATTTTTCTGTCAGGGTGCGTTTTGGTCTCTCTGTTGTGCTTTGCCCTCTGTTTTGCTCTATTTTTAAAAAATGACCCAGTGACTGCACCGACACCAATAAAACACCAAAAGTAAGAGCTCACACCTAGGGGGTGTCTTGAAACCACCAGAAGCCAATAGATAGAGAAGCCAAGGACACCAGCTGATAAGACACCGTTAGAATTGAGAGAAAAAAAGAGGTAAAAAGGGAGTACAGGGATGTGGCCTGACCACGTATCCACTCCCGATAGTAGCATAAAAGGTGAAGTTTCACAGTGAATTTCGGTTTGTTTGGCAGAGCATACTCGTGCTTTGTGATCTGTAAAGAGAATAAAGCTCCCTGGACTCAACTCGTCTCTCATTTCAGACTCTGTGCACTTTTTAAAGAAAAGCTGACTCCTTCTGAGACTTTTTAGAATTTTTAAGACAAAATTGATACAGTTAAGACTTCAGAATAAGTCAGAAAAGCATAATTTGAACCTGATCCAGTCAGAATCTGGTCCGTGACGGGCATCAGAAAATCCTCGTCAACTAAACACTACTCAGTCCTCTGTACTCCTCTGTAAAAGGAGTACTGAATACTGCCACACACAATACTTGGAACCTATAATAAACGTGTGGCATTTATAAACCTCTATTAGTGGTTAAACCTACAATCACATACTGTGCATTTTTATCTCTGTGGTGTAATATCTGGCACTAACCATAAAGACCGCTGGGCTCTCGAGCAAGTTGAGTAGAAAGTTTCAGTGTGAAATAATACATATTGTTCAACGTGTTTAAAATCTCAATTTTACTGCTCACTGTAGAGTAAACTATTGAGTGTTTATTATGCATGGGCACAGCCTGGCTCTGTTGATGGACAGTCAGATTGGATCATCTATGATGATTCTGCTTTATATTTACCAATACCTCATAACTAAGCTAAATCCCACAGCTTGAATTTTGTATTGATTACTGAGTAATGAAAGAGTACTACTGAGTCACCATGAATTTGTGAATGTATGTTGTGCATTTGTTTTGTTGCTCACCTGTAGTCTTTGATGTGATTATAGCACCACATGATATCAGCCTCCTCCTCTTCCTCTGTTATCTGGAAGCGTGGATGCGTCAGGTTGTTTGTTACTTGTGACATCTCGGAGTAAACCCTGAATAAAAGCACAGAAGGATGAGACAGGTTACACTGTGGATAACAGTGAAATAAGGGCAAAACAGAAGAAGGCCACAGCAACCCCTTTTCACATAATGTGGTGGGTTAAATTTATAAAATATGGATGAATGAAAAAAAACACACACAAAAAATGACTGCCTCATGGTTGTATGCCTCCACCAACCAGTCAAGTTACAGCTTATATCCATGACTGTCCAGTGAGTGATATATGTAGTGAAGACTTTGAAGGAATTGTGGTGGATTTCTTTATAAACATCTACAGGCCTTGTCATGTCCAAGAACGTACCAGCAAGTCCAGGTTCATATGATGCCCATATTCCAAGATTGTATTTTTGGAACTGGGACACCAATAATTACAGAAAACACCATCAAACAAACAGGTGGCCAAGGGGGGGGGGTACTTGGCAACAGACTAACAATAGACCCCAAGCTGAAATGTTCAAATAGGATAAATAAAAAAGAGCAGGCCTCTGGGACTGAGTGGTCTGACACTGACATCCACAGAGCCACTATAAGAGCAACTATTCTGACGGTCAGTAAAAACACTGTTATCTAATACCTGATCAACTTAAGATATGTTATCAGAGCTTTTACAGTTGAAAATATGCCTGGGATTTGGTTCAGGGGGGATTTACACTGTATAAATGAGACGTTTTCCCTGAGGTGTTGTTTACTTTGCTGACAAAAGACGAAAAACACTAAAGAAAACACTAAAACAAAGGAAAGTGGTCAGACCTGCCATAACTGTGCTGCCTCGTTATCTTGTCCAATGGCTGTTTACCTCAATGTTGAGCAGCAGCGATGAGAGACTTACTTGAGAATTTTGTCCTCAGGGCCAGTGTGTGGTTGGATCTCTACAGGAAGCTGCTCCTTGTTCTCCCGTATGATGGTCTAGGAATAACACACAGGCAGGACAGTGAAGGCCACACAGTTTCTTTTATCAGTGACTACCTGCCCGTAACGTCTGTGCCCTCGCCTTCCTGCCTCTGAGCGAGTACTCCCACAGGCCATTCCCACAGCAACTTTGTTTTGCCTTTCACTCCTTCACAAAAACGACTGAACTCTGAACAGACTTTTTGTCCCGTACACTCCAGGGAGACTTCAGAGAAGGTGTAGTAAATATATTGTACATGTATGCTGTAAAGATATTTAAACATGATTATAGGTGTATTTCTGTCATGACTCATTACATGCAAGGTCGGGAACGATAGGAATGAAATGTACAGTATGTCACTCACACAATGCACTTTCATATGTGGAAAAAAGGGGCTGGGGCATATGGTTAAAATTAATATTATTGTGTCAATAACAACATCTTTTTAAAATATCTACATAATCCGTGTGTGAGCAACACATCTTGAAAACTAGTATAGGGTGCTCCTGTAACCTTCCCTTCAGCATAAGGTTTATCACAGGTGAACAGTTTCAAATAAGAAGTGAGAATTCACTAATTAAAGATTCATTTGCATGGAGACACAGTTCGAGTATGCAAACAGTTGCTTATTGTCTAAATCAAACTATTACTGACCACCAAACTGCACTTCAAACACTCTAGTAGTCATTTTACAAAACACAATTCACCTTAAATGCACAAAAAAAACAAATGTACGAATCTATGTGCATTCTATACAAAAGGTAGACAAGATCAAAATCCAAACTTTACATGACAAACGTGATCTGGAAACGCTGCCTTGATATCAGGCATTCAGGCATCACATTCGAAAACTGTTTCAGGAGGAATGTAATTGTTTTAAATCATCAAGTTTCAAGGTTTCAAGACTCCTCCTGGTGTAGCTTTAACTCAGACTAATCCCCAGCTGCACAAATCACCTTCTACACACCACAGTTTCTCTGGTTTCCCCTAATTTACATAGTTTCCCTGAAACAAAGGTGGGCTTCCTGCATATTTCCACACCCTCTATTTTCATCACCATTATGTTCCGATGTACATTTATAGTGTTGAGAAGAGGGGGTTCTCTGCAATTACAGTTGTCTTCTCTGCATTTTAGTTATTGTTGACGCTGTTTTTATTTTCTGGCTATCGACCCTGATGCTCTGAAGTTGAAGGGACAATGGTTAGAGTGCACCGCTCAAACGGTGTATATCTTTACCACCGCGCCAGAAAACAATGTCAAAAATTCCAAACAAAAAAAAAAACATATGGACTCCTTGCAATCTCTAAAAACCAGTGCCACAATCTAAGCTCTGCTTGAGTTCGTAGGTATGCAGAGAGCGTGGTGTATCCTGACGAGTAGCACCGAGAGTCTGCTTTCTCGAGAGACTGATGTCAGCGAGTTACTAAATTTTAAAGAGGTAGCAACCGGACAAAGGGACAGAGAAACTAGCCATGTTTTCCCTGTGGGCTATGGGCCCGCTAGCATAGTCCAGGTGATCTGAGGGTGCTACAGATGGCGGATTAATGAATGTGCTGTCGCTGGTGGGAAAGCCTACTTCTCAACGTTTCCTGCCTCTTGCTTCAATGGTCACAAAAAACAAAATACAAGAATATACAAAAAATATACTCAAACAATATTACAACAATAACAAGCAGGATTTGAGAATGAATAATCAGAACTAGAGCACCAATGGCGGCGCTTCAAGTCTAACTTTCATTAGAAATTCTATCGGGGTCAGGTTCTTCTGTAAAGGTGGAATCAGAGTCCTGCGTGTAGTTTCTTTTCATAGGAGCGAGGGCTCTGTGAGCTGTCTCTCTCTCAGAGTGAAAACTCGGTGGAAAAACAGCATGAGGAAGAAAGATCTGTAGTCAGCACTTTTTGACTAGCTGTTACAATATTAACAATTCAAGCTGCTACGCCACAATTTATTTCCCACACTTATGACACCCTGAGTATTTCTGCATTCCCCCAGTTCAACGCTGTCTGGGGAAATGCAGCTGCAGTAACAGCTGGCTGGGAAGACAGGTATACTTTGGCAGATGTCTTTCTTGCCACACATCTTGACATTCTCGGCAAATGATGCGTTTGCCTTTTTCATCCCTACCTTCCTGTTGACTCACATGGAGCCCCTGCTTGAACTCTCATGAAATTTCCTCTTTGGTTACTGTTACATTTTGGTCATTAACTTACCAGTTCAAACTGTAAATGCCAACTGAACAGGTGGAGAAGTGTGTCCTGTGTTTGTCCTCACCTCATAGTATGAGTCTGGGGGCTCAGCGGTGACGCTGCTGGCCTGTTCTAGATCAACAGGTATCCATGGCAACAGACAACATCGCCTCACCAGGGGGTTTGTCTCTCCGTACGTGTAATCTCGGGTTACTTCGTCTGTGGAAATAATAAAATATACAATATTGCTGTTGGGAAATTTCTCAACTCTTTCAATCCTCCCTACTGTCGGTGGCTCTCAGCTCCAAACCCATCTATCCTTATTGAAGATGTAAATCTTTAAAAACAGCTCACTAATATATAGAAAGAAGGCTCTGTAATTCCCAAATCAGCTGGTCATTTAGTTTTTAACAAAAAAGGCGGACACACAATTATCTGTATTCAGCAGCAGTGGTGTGGAAAACTTCACTTTGATGAATAAAAGGATAAACCCAATGAGCCTCAGTTGTTGTTACTTGAATATATAAGTTCACTACAACAAAAAGGTCTTGGCTAAGCCAAATATGGGGGCTCTGAAATGCTTTGCTGCTGCAATGCTTTAGAGCAGGTCCTCTCAACGATCTCATGTGACACAGACTGACACCACCGCTTTCTCTTCACCAGGTCCGAACAAATTCATTTGAAAACCTTTAATAACACCCAAACACAATTTCAGTTTGGTTGGACAGATGCAGTAGACCCAGAGCCAGACCCAGGAACAAAAAACTAAACTCAGCTAGTGAGCAAATCCCAACGGCTGCAGAGAAAACTATTCACAGGATTGGCAACAAAGAAGCTCATTTAACTGTGGCAGCAAAACAATACCTGTGATCACTTATTCTTCAAGAGATAGGAAATGGTAATCAAGCCCTGTCCAGTAAACTAGATTCTAAAAGGAAATGACAGAAAACAATGACAAAAAATGAGTAACATGGAGGACTCCTCCATAAGTGATGTGCCGGCAAGGAAACTGTCAGACAATAAGCAAGATCGAGCTTTTTGCTTGTTTTGATCATATAACATCATATAACATTCTATTTTTTATCAAGTTTTATTATTTGACATTTTCATTTAATTACTTATATACTTTTTTTAACATTTATCTGCCCTTTGTCTCCTGGACTCTTCATCTTGGCTACTGAGCCCCAAGCTGAAGCAATAAGACAGGACCCTGAAATAAATGGTTTTAAAGTGGATCGGATGAATCATAAAATTCATCTCCTGGCAGACGATATAATTTGATATATATTTTAAACAGCCCCTGGTAACTGCCTAACCAAATTATAGACACTTCTATACAGCTATTGCGTTTCAGCTATTTCAGGATATAACTTGGTGCACTTGGAAAAGAGTAAATAATTGGTTCACAATGGGTTTTGATTATACTGAGTTTCAAGAAACAAGCTCATTTAAGTGGCTTCTGAGTGGTATAAAATGTCTTGGAATAACTGAAGATAATGACCCTATAGATTTGTAAGAACTCAATTACCTCCCACTGCTCTAGAATAAAAAGTGATGTTTCAACAAGGAAAATTAGTCTGTTCTGCAGAGCATACTCAAGCTTTGTAATCTGTAAAGAGAATAAAGCTCTCTGGACCAAACTCTTCTGGACTCTGACAGTCATTTCAGACTTTTCCCTGAAACAAACCTGACCACTTCTTAACCTTATTATTATTTTTTTAATCATTAAAGTGATACAGTTAAGAATTAGAAATAAGTCTTAAATAATCAGAACCTGATCCAGTCAGGAGCTGGTCCTTCACGGGGCATAGGAAAATCCAGGTCAACAGGTATTAATTATTTTTAAAATATATGTTGTAGGAGAAAAAGCTTCCACAGATGCTAGACAAAAAATAAAGTTACATAATTACTTACTCTGTGGTGCATGAATCTGTGTTGACGATAAGAAAAATACACAAAAACCACCAGACTTATTGTTTAAAGTTCATACTTCCTCATCACTATCTGTGTGTGTGGTTGTGTGTCTGCTTTCACCTCCTTCCTGCAGGTCCTGCAGAGGCCAGAGGACAGAGTAAGCCAGCTGGCCCTGAACGTAGAAGAAGGGAGCCATGCCACAGCTGGGCTGGTCAGAGTGCTGCACCTGGGAGCCAAACTCATCCATGACGTACCACACGGGAACCTTCTCTTCTGCAGACTGCACAGGAAAACAGGAGGAGAGTGAAGTGGACGCAGGACAGGTACATGACTGTCTACAAATGCTTTCTTCCTGTTTTAGCCTTTTTTGTGTTCCAATAAAGGTGCACTTGTCTAAAGAGACTTATGTACAAGTACATTCAACCTTTACACGAAGAAGGGGCTTTAGTCAACAGGAACACACCAAAGAAATTGTGACAGCACCTCAGCAGCTGTATGTGTGGACCTAGGTAATGATGAGAGTGTGGATCATGGTTTCTAACGTACACCCTGGGAGAGGTGATAAGTCTGGTTGTACTTCCACATGTGCTCCAGCACGAGATCCACTGTGTCTGGGTCTGGGGCCTCACCGTGGAAGTCCACCCCCATGAGGGCGGCCATTCTAGGCAGCAGGCCGGGGACCTGCTCCAGCTGCTGACGGGCATGGTCCACACGGTACGTCCAGGCGTGATCCACCAGAAAAACACTGCAGACAGCATAGGACATATGGACGGAGGTCCATTTGTATTTAAATGATTATAACCATCATTTTTTTAAATCAAGTATTAATTATTTGATAAATAATTACGAAATAAATAATCATGTGAATATATCGTGGAAAATATGTAAATGAAACAGTGATTTGTATAATAATTTAAGATATTAGAATTTCTTAGGACTTTTATTTCAATAAATCTGATTTTATTTCAGAATAACATTTCTCCACAACACTTTTTATATCATGTCATGTTATTATGTCATTTATTATTACATGTCTTTTGTATCTATTGAATACTGCTCTGGTTCCATAAAATAATGCTAAATCCTTCTCCCAGGGGGGCTTTTTGGTGCTCTGGCGACCTCACCTGGTTGGTTCTGAGGCTTGCAGCCCGCTCTCCCGGGTCACGACCACCTTACTGCTGATCACTCTTCCAGGAATGTTCTTCTTCTCCTCATTCTCTTTTTCCTCGTCCTCATCGTCGTCTTGTTGCACTTGCATGATTCCAAAGACTTCCCCAGCATCATAAATCTAACAGACAGAAAAATGACAGGATGCAGTTATCTCATGTAATCACCAGCCTCCATTGCAGATTTTGGTAATTTAAAATGTGCATGTCATCTTAATCACACAGCACCAGTGCTACTTTGCATATAAATATATAGAAGTTATTGTTAGTGGCCCACTTCAACCCGGCATATATCAAATACCCTAAGAGGCACTTGTTTCATATTTCAAAGTTACTTTCATTGCTATTCTTCTCATAATTCACGTACCGACCTTGCACACACTGAAGTGGGCATATGAACAAACTATCAAGGTAAAAAAAACATCAAAACAGTACACCGATTGGTGCCTAAATCATATGCCGAATTTACCCCAGAAACCTGTAATTTGGTGCATCTCATTGCTCATGCTCTGTCCGTTGTGCGTATTTGCCAACAACGAAGGTAAGATAAAATCATCAGATTTTTTTAGCCGAACTGGCAAAAGTCCCTCCCTTGCGAGAGACTGGAACGAAGTAAAGTTAACATGTAATAACATGCAGTATTCGCAGATGTTGGGTATCGAAACGTAACGTTAAAGACAGTTTATCACAAATACAGGTCATAACAGTTGTCATAACTTGCTAGTGGCCTAATGGTACTTCAAACCGGCGTTGTTGCAATGCTGCCACGTCTGTGCAGTGGGTACCGACGCTAGCAACACTGAAGAAAAAAAAATGCATGACAAAATATACGCCTGTTAAACTGCTGATTATTCCACGAGTGGAGTACAGTCTTTGATACGTTAGCATCACAGTTTATCCGAGATTAACATGTGTGGCACGTCAGTTTGACAGACGAAGGATAGTTAGCAGGATAGTTAACGTTAGCAGAAGACACACCTCGTTGGTTATTTTGTGATGTAGGCTCCTCCAGTAGATTTGGGGTATTCCTGAGGACTGCAGGGCCCCGGCCTGTAGGGCCACAAACACTTTGAACTCCTCGTCCTCCTCGTCTCCATTCATAATTAGAGGGTTTGTTGACATTACTCTAGCAAGATGTCACTCACGTGGAGGTAGAGTGATCAAACCCGGAAGAAGTAGTCTGACAGCTCAGCCTGCAGTGCATTGTGGGATAGTTTTAAAAAGCTCCATCTATTTCTTTTATTTGCTGGACGAAGTTTTAATCCATTTATCCATATTTTGATAATACTCGATAATATATAAATATGCAACTCTACATAGCTGTTTTGGCTAATTTTGGTCCCACATTCTGTATTTACTGTACGGTTGAGTCTGTTTTATTTCCATAACAGCTGAAAGTGAACAAGACAAACTAGAAAAATTGCATTCACTTAAGAAAATGCAGTATGAATGCTGAGAGCTGAAACACGTTTGACAACATTGCTGGAAATGTGAAACAAATTGCCTGAAATTTTTAAAGGTATAAGGCAAAGTACAATGGTATTTGTATTCGTTTCTATTGGAAATTTTAGTATCAAATGAATAATACTATATATTTGCGTCACTGTGACACAAAGACAACATTCAAAGTTTTAACTCATCAACTTCATTAATCTTTTGCAAGTACCTGCTTTTTCTGAATTTGATGCAGCAACACATTTCAAACAATTTGGGACAGGAGACTGGGAAAGTTGTGAAATGCTCCAAAAACACCTGTTTGGATCATTCCACAGGTAAACAGGTTGATTGGTAACAGGTGATAGTATCATGATTGGGAATGAAAGGAGCATCCTGCAGGCTCAGTCGTTCACAAGCAAGAATGGAGCAAGGTTCACCACTTTGTGAACACATGAAAACACATGAACAATTTATGCATTAGATAAATCATCAGCAGTACACGGAGATCCTCAGAATAATAGACTTTTAGCTGAGTTGGTCTGCTAAGTAACTGAGTACAGATCCTTTTATATGGTTTTGCTCTGAATGAAAATGGAAATGCTCAGCTATAAAGTAACACAGAGATACACCAAATATCCACATGTGGCTAAGGCTGGAGCTATCGGCAGCCAATCTTGCACATTAACATTCTGGGTTCAGACCTAGGCTTATGGCCAAGGTGTCCATTCGTCTGCCAGTACTTGTGTTCCACAGTCAAAGTTCAGCGCATATACAGAGTGATGCTTAATGAATAACATAGACAATATGATAATGACATTCAATCTATGTATACCATAGTATAACATGGGGTCAGGAACACTTTGTGAAACCGCTGGAAGTAAACACAGTTCCATTGCAGATTATTTTTAGCACAGCTTCACACTTGGTTTAGAATCAGGGTTGTACATCATTTTTATGTTCATTTCCTGTTACTATTTTTCCCCTCTTCCTTTTTCCCATTTCTCTATTGTCATGTTTTTTTCTGAATCTTCTAATTTGAATGTCCTTTGTTTTTGAAAGGTTTGTAGGTTTATAATAAATGTTGTCAAGAATTACCTTATTTTACCTCCTTTTTTGCAGTGTTTTTTGAAGTACTTTTATGCTAAGGTTGCCAGGGGCTGACAAAATACAATATATTAACAGAATTAATCATCTGTTCTGCTGCCACAGTGACTTTAGTTCCTTTTACTGATCTGTAAATGTTGCATGTGCTTTTTGTGCGCTGGTAAAGGTGGAGCTTTTTTTTTTTTTTTTTTTTTACTATATATACTGTTTGCGTAGCATGCAAATTTTACTCTGAATAATATATATCAGAAACATAATGTTACATCAGAATGTATTTATTGATTATATTTTGTACTATTAACCTGAATCGACAAACAACTAAAGTTACAAATGCAGTGCAGTAAAAATATTTGTGTTCGATTCTGCAGTTTCCTATTGTGTTCTTGTGTTTCCCTTCTGTCTCCTGTCTGTCTCCTGTCTGTGTTACTGCAGGGTATGGCAGGAAGATCTGGTCCAGCCCCCTCCTCACCTCACCTGCCCTCAATCATTCAATCAAGACTCACCTGCTGTCACAGTATATAAGCACCGGCCTTCCACCCAGTAGTCATTGAATTGTCTGTTTGTGGTAACGACTGAGACTCCTGCATCAATCCCTGAGTATTTTTGTCTGTTTTTTCCTGTCTGCTTTCCTGCATTCCTGACTCCTGTTCTTTGTGTTCAGGCGCCTAACCTCAGTTTGCTCCAGCCCACGCCTCGTCAGTCTGTCATTCTGGATTTGGATTCCTCTCCCACCTGTTCACACTCAATCATCTCGTCATCCCCTTTGTATGTGGATCTACAAGACTTGTCTGTTGCATCATGAAGATTCTGAGTTTCAGCATTTCAAGATTCAAGATTCAAGATTCAAGATTCTTTATTGTCATTGAGCATGACATGTCAATGAAATTTTCATTGCAACCCCCATGTTAGAAACAAGATAATAAGAAAGATTAGAAATAACAAAATTAAGATAACTACAATAAATAAACCAACATGCAATAAAATATTAAAGTAGTAAGTGCAATTAAAAATATACCAGAATGAAAATATACTAAGGCAATAAAAATATACTAAACAATAAAATATACCAGTGAAATGTGCCAACAGAATAAAATATACCAACAGAATAAAATATACACAGTGAAATATGCCAACAGAATTAAAATATACCAGTGAAATGTACTAAAATGTATCTAAACAGTAAACAATAAAATAAAATATACCAATGAAATTAAATGTACCAATATACTAAAATGTATATAATTTAGTTAAGCGTGTGTGTACTTAAATGTTAAGTACACAGAAGGTGCAGGTGGAGGTGGAGGTGTAAAGTGCGGTGTGCAGTGGTTCACAGTTCTCACAGTCTCTCACTGCAGTGAGGGGCTGCTGGGGGTGATAGCTCTAACAGCTCTGGGGAAGAAGCTGTCCCTCAGTCTGTTAGTGGTGGTGCGGATGTTCCTGTACCGCTTTCCTGATGGAAGCGGTACAAACATTCTGTGGCCCAGATGGCTGGGGTCCGTGGCGATGGATCTTGTCCTCTTCTTGACCCGGCCTTCATATATAGAGTCTAGGTCAGGAAGGGGGCAGCCCACGATGCCCTGTGCAGTTTTAACCACCCGTGCCAGTTGTTTCCTCTCCTGTGCCGTGCAGCTGCCATACCACACTGTCACACTAAGGCAGAGGATGCTTTCAATTGTGGCCCTGTAGAAATTGACGAGCAACCGAGAGGAGAGTCAAGCCTGTTTCAGTTTCTGAGGAAGAAGAGCCTCACAGTCGTGAGTAAACATGGTGAAGAGGGCCGGGCTGAGCACACAACCCTGTGGCATGCCCGTGCTGAGGACCAGAGGGGATGATGTGATGTTCCCTATTCTCACCACCTGAGGCCTGTTGGTGAGAAAGTCTAGGTCTGCCTCTTCTCTGAACAAAGTCCAGTCTGTGAGCTCGAAGCAGTCCTGAAGTGCAGAGGAGGCCCCTTAGTCCATATCTGTACTGTCCTGGTGGTCGGCTTTCTTCTGCAGGCCAGAGGATTGTCGGCAGGAATGAGAATTTCGGTCCAGTTTCTCTATTTGCAAAAACATGCAGCAATTTGCCTCTGAAATGAGTGTGGAGTAGACGTAGAAAGTAGCAGAAAGTGGAATTTCCCCCGCTTGTCCCGCCTCCCTCTAGCTGATTTAAGACCCTCAACCTTTAGGAATCGGTAGCAGTCCCCAGGCCTTTGCAAGGCGAGGAGATCTGGACACAGACAGGATGTTTTACGACCTAAGAGACACACGCTCATTAGCCTAGCATAGGTCATTAAATCACAAAACTATAAATACGTCTTTAACAGCTGTGGGGACGATGAACAAGAAAGGTAAGACAGAGACTTTATTGTCCTCGAAGGAAATCCTGGCGTCCGAAGTCTGCCACAAACGGGCAAACACTCGCATCAGTGTCATACAGTTCGTCGTACATTAAATAAGTGCTTTCACAGCTGTGGAGAGGATGAAAAAAGACGAAGAAATTGTATTTCTGCTTGGATACCAGGTCCTGCCAAGCAGTGGTGTGATGATGATGTAGAGAGGACTCAGCTGATACAAGCTTGAGTTGAAGAGACTTTTATTAACAAGCAGTATCAGATCAGATGCCGGCCATCCGAGAGAGCTTCAGGGTCAGATCAGGAGACTCTGCTCTTAACGTTTCTTCCCCATTTCTTTCCTATCTCAAAAACCAGTTCATGTTCTGGGCATTGAGCTACTGAGCCATGTTTTCCTTTGCAACAACCTACTGTATATCCCCATTTGTAGGAGATTAACGTCCTAATAGCCTCTCTATAAACTCTACCACCTCTGGTTTCCCTTTTCCTGGTCTGACCCTTCGTGGCCCTACGTGGCCTCACATACCACAACTAAGAGTGGTCAACGTTTTAAACATCAGTTTACCCCTGACCATGCTTAATCTGACATATATTTGATTGATCAGATCATATACCTCAAGGCTTATGTGTCAGTACACAGCCTGAGTCTATCGGTCTGCAGACAAACAGATAGGTGGAACTGGAATTATGCACACCGCGACCACCACTCATCCAGTGCTACCCAGCTGCAACAGGGTGGAGAGACCTCCGTCTATACCAGGCATGTCCAAACTATTCCATAAAGGGCCGTGTGGCTGCAGGTTTTCGTTCCAACCAAGGAGGAGCACACCAGGCCAGCCAATCAACATCAAGGGATCACTGAGTTATCAGCTGAAGACTGAGCTCAGCTAATTAAGCTGGTGTGCTCCTCCTTGGTTGGAACGAAAACCTGCAGCCACACGGCCCTTTATGGAATAGTTTGGACATGCCTGGTCTATACGTTTAAAGTCTCAGTTTAAGAGTTAAATAAGATAACCATGAACCATGAACATGAACATGAACCTAGCAAGGTGTTTGCATTGGTTTCCACACATGACAACCACTTTCGCAAACTGGAGAATGGCTGAGATTTTAATTTTCATTCAGCATAACTATATTTTTTTCTCTTATATAGTCAAAACTTTCATTTTGCTTGTATAATATGTACATATATATAGTCAACTTTATTTAGTAATTTGTTTGTTTTTTTTTTTGTTGCTTTTTTTCTTCCCACTGCTATTACATGCTGATGTAATGCCCAAATTTCCCCGACTGGAGATAAATAAAGTTTTATCTTATCTTATCTTATGAGGTTTTGTTTGATTTTTTTAAATGCTGTAGTTTAGAGTATAATTCACTTTGATTTGGGAACCATGGACTCTCTTTAGAGCCTTCTTAAAAACCCTTAGAGGTTGTAGTCTGATGTGCCAGCATTGTAATACTCATAACATGCAACGAGCACTAATCAACAAATACATATCTGCATGAACTCAGTAAATGGAGACATACATTTTGAAACCTGACAAAGTTTTATGAACATTTAACATAACACAGTTTTCTAGACTACTGCTTATTTCCATGTCAAGTTAGTGGAGATATGGCGCCCTCATTGTCACTTGCCGCTGAGAGTCATACAGGTTGTGTCTCTGAGACTCATACAGGTTGTGTGTGTCTGAGAGTCATACAGGTTGTGTGTCTCAGAGTCATACAGGTTGTGTGTCTCAGAGTCATACAGGCTGTGTGTCTGAGAGTCATACAGGTTGTGTGTGTCTGAGAGTCATACAGGTTTTGTGTCTGAGAGTCATACAGGCTGTGTGTCTGAGAGTCATACAGGTTGTGTGTGTCTGAGAGTCATACAGGTTTTGTGTCTGAGAGTCATACAGGTTGTGTATCTGAGAGTCATACAGGTTGTGTGTCTGAGAGTCATACAGGTTGTGTGTCTGAGAGTCATACAGGCTGTGTGTCTGAGAGTCATACAGGTTGTGTATCTGAGAGTCATACAGGTTGTGTGTCTGAGAGTCATACAGGCTGTGTGTCTGAGAGTCATACAGGTTGTGTGTGTCTGAGAGTCATACAGGCTGTGTGTCTGAGAGTCATACAGGTTGTGTATCTGAGAGTCATACAGGTTGTGTGTATCTGTTCAGACACTGTCCGAAGAGGCAGGGGGAGGGGGACGAGGGATCAACTTGCGACTGTGTGATCTAACTTGCATGTTGTGTCTTAATTGTAAATTCAGGGGCAATTCTGGAATATTTTGGGGCTGGAGCACCCACTGGCCAAAGTGAGGAGTCAGACACTTGCACAGCAGCCACAGACATGGTCTAAATACTCCTTTTAATCTCGAGAAGTCTTAACTGTTGAAATATGCGATTGAAAATAAAACCACTGCAAAATGATCAAACATGAGGTGATCAAGTGCACGGCAGCATGTTCAAGAGTTTTATCACGCTCGTGACTGCAGCAAATGATACTGATACTGTCGGTCTGTGGATTTTTATCTATTTATTTATTTTTTGTACAGCCCTGAACAAACATCTAAAAGACAAGAAATATCAGTGCAGAAATGCCAAAAATTGCCAGGTTGTTTTTTATTGAACCGTAGGATGTTCTGCTCATTGCATGTCTTGGTTTCCAATAAAACAAAAACAAACAGTATTTCATATCTGTGTAGAATCCAAGGTTGGTTGGTCTCTAACGGTGACGGTGGCTTTAGCACCAACAGCATTTTATAGAAAGGAGAAAGAAAAAGGACAAACTGTTATCAATTTTAACAACAATGATCACATGTATTTAGCAAACGGGTCTTTTTGGGTCACAGCTGCTCATTGTTAGGAGTCCTCATTAGAATGAAGGTTTAGGTTCATTTCAAACATGTAGTTATTCTTTATTCAGGGTATTTAATTGTCATGCATTGCACAAGGAACAGCGGTTGTAGCCCCCTCCATGCTCCACACATATCAAATGTGTAAACAGGTGTTCAAACATTTCAACAAAATAGAACAAACTACGTAAAAGTCGTGCTTAAGGAACAAATAACAAGGAAAATATTTCCATGGTATCCATCAATCAATCTGTCTATATAGATAGATGTGTGTGTGTGTGTGTGTGTGTGTGTGTGTGTGTGTGTGTGCAAACAAAACTTTGTCATCTTCTCAAACAGCTGATTCTTCTCCAGTTTTGTGGTTATAAATGTGTGATAGATGGGCCGATATCATCAATGTAGCTTCATGTGCAGGTGCTGCTGCACTGAGAAGGGCTGCATGTCAGCGGTGGGGGTCAAATCCATGTCCTCATAGGTCACTGCGCCCTGAAGGCAGCACCTTGGACCGCTCAACCATCCTGACTCCTGTGTGCTACCGTTATTCATTCTGGAAGTTCCTGATTTTCATATAATACGCTATAGGTGTTACGTATGACTTCACCTCATCTTCATCTCAACAGCAGGTCCCACCTGATCTGAACTCAGATGGCTGGATTCAGAGTACACACAGATAAAGGAGCAACAGTTACCTGAGAGAGACAAAGATAATGTGCTATAAATGATTATTGTACTGAGCACAATGAATAAGATGATTACCAAAACAACACAACATGAGAGAGTCTATCCACAGAAGGAGGAACATCACACTGACCCCTACAAATGGCTTTTGGTGTGTATGCTTGACAAAAGAAAACAGGTAAAAAGTTCCTGCATCATCAGTGGACCTCTCTCTGAAGTCGAAGCCTCAGAAGTTGGGGGTGTTTGTGGATTATGAGGAGAGTCTGGTCTCTTTTTGTGATGTCGATCAGTGGTCCCCAACCTTTTTATCACCGTGGACCGGTCAACATACAGGCCAAAGTCAAATACGGAAGTCAGGCAGCCAGAACAGGTTCAGGTCAAAGAAGCACATTTTATGCTGATGTGTATATATTTAAAGGGGAAGTATTTTATTTTTCAAATGCCAATTTAAAGAAAAAAAAAGTAATTAGGTATGTTTTGATAAATATAAAACAGTAAAACAGTTTTATTTTGGACAATGCAATTTATTTACATTTATGCTATTTTGACTGAATTTAAAGCCACTAGAGAGTAATTTTTGGTGCAGTTCTCTCACATGAATAGGCCTATAGTGTGAGAGTAGCTTAAGCACACTTCTTTAACCTCTGTGTCTAACTCAAAATGAATATTGTTATGTTATTTGGTTCTGATGTGGTTCTGATCAGTGAATTTTTGAATGTAAATGGTTACTTACCATAAGTCTTTGAGCACTTTAATGTTGGTTTTCACAAATGATACACTTGAGATTAAAGTTGTACAACTGAGAGAAATTTGAAATTTGAATAGAGATGAAGATTTATGTCAGAGTTAGATGCAATTCTGTGCATTTTTTGATATTTGATATTTGATATCCCTTTTGATGCATGTGAGTACAGATGGTGTTGAATGTGAATTGTGTGACCTGTCTACAGGTCAGGTTTTTGGGGGACGGACGATGTTTGAGGTTCAGGACAACTTCCTGCCGTGACAGATGGCGAGCCGACCACCCGGAAGAGAGTTCAGCACTGAAGGAATCTCCACGTACCCGCCCATTCACACACACACACTTGCAGAACATTACAAGGACCTTTGGAAGCAGGTGAACTTACAGTGACTTGACAACAACAAACCTGCAACAACTCCTATTCGACATGAGGGCCCCAACGGACATTTTTCTGTTTTAAAAGTGTGCACACTATTTTTATTTTTATTTTTTCTGACAGTTGGGTTACAATTCTGTATCCTGTACAACCTAATCAACTTACCTTAACCACTGTAAAAATGATATGAGTGGCTACTCGACTTTCACTCTGGTGTTTGCTTCATCATTGTTGCTCAGTAATGTGGCTCCTTCCGAATTTAGTATCTTCTGATTCTGGTTCAGGTCTTATAATCAGTCCAAGTGTTTATTATACCGTAATTCTCTTTTACATCTTTAAAATTGGTTACAGGAGGAACAGGGAGACAGACTGTGACAGCATGTCCAAGATGCACTGTCTGAAACTTTGGCAGAGATAACAGGGATATCAGCAGAAGGATGGAAGCAGAGCAGGAAGTAGAAGTGATATCATGAACTTATTAACACACAGCTGAATTTGTCTGTTAGCATTAAGGCAGGTTCCACTGAGATTTGAACTCAGATCACTGGATTCAGAGTCCAGAGTGCTCACCGTTACACCATGAAACCTCTGTACAGACCCAGCAGACAGCTGTGCCACAGCAACAACAAGCTTTTGACTTTTCATTTGTTTGGAGAGGACCAAACACTTGATGTGTGGCTGGAGAATGACATGTCCCCGGCAAAAAGACAAGAAAAGTAAAGAACAACGCTGGACCGACTGGAGGGGCGATATTAAGGCACAAAAGACTTGAGGACACAGAGATTGACCAGACTGAAGCCGACAGGAACGAAAGAAAACACCAAGAGAAACACAGCATGGGCGATCGACCTGCTAAAAGACTGCTTAGTGGAGACCAAACTGGAGACAGATTTTTAATGTATGACGCTGAACGCAGAGATCAGCTGCTGCGGGACTTTTATCCATCAGTCCAAAATAATAGAAACCAAACTCTGTCTCCAGCTACGTCTCTCTCAGGTCTGGGATGTCCCGTCACTTCTCCACATTGGACATGATTTCTCTGATTAACTGTAAAGAAATAAGTTTTCCTGCCTGCCGGCCTGCGCACGTGGCAGGCGGTTGCTAGGCAACGCACGTGTTTACTTTCAGAGCCGCTGCGCAGTGAGAGCGGTGACAGACGAGTGTAGGCTCATTTTAAACCAATAAAATATGTTTTAATCACCATCTCGAGCAGGTTCCTTCCTTCAGGATGAACAGAACCTGCTCACTCTACATTATCCCTCACTTAATCCACACCTGCACCCGACCCCACCTGCAAATCACCAACTCGATGCATCACAGCAGCACAAATATCAGCACAGCTGTCAGGATGGCGCTGCGATCAGCTGCCTGCTCTGCAACAGGCAGACCATGAAGTCTATATCTCGCCTTTTCTTCCTCTCCTCCTCTCCCTCGTTTCCCCCTCTGTGAGTGTGTTTAAGAGAGAGAGAAACAGACATAAACAATGTGATCAAACACTGACTTCAGATTGGAAACATGTTACCCAGCAGTCATCAGTGCATCTGTGTATGACATGAATAGCAGAGAAAATAAGAAAATATTCATTCAATTGAATCGTTTAGAGTTTCTTCATATTTTTTATGATATATGTGGAATAAACCTATAATTTTGTTGTACTTTGATTGCTACTGACGGTTTTTTAAATAAAGTTATTAACACCATGGCTGAGGTGGATGGACATTTGAGAATATCGATATGTATAAGGGTTCAAATAGAAGAACTTTCCTCAGGACTTTTCCTGGGGCCTGTCTGATTTGTAGGTCCCAGTGGAGCACTGCTGTCTGTTGCTATGGCTACCTGTGGGGTTTTTTTATTTCACAACACAATCTGGTTTGTGGGCGGGGCTAAGATTTTAGCACCACCCTCAATCTGGTTTGTGGGCAGAGCTAAGATTTTCCTTTGAACTGTGACGTCACTTGCTCTGTGACATCAAAGCACATCAACAGCTATGACTTCTCATGCTCTGCTGTTCACCTCAGTTCTAGATATTTTTCATTTTTTCATTTTAATATCGAGAGACAACAAAATAAGATAAGATGGATCGGTGGCTGAAACGCAAAGAGGACAAAGAAAATCTTCTCGACAACATTTGTGTAGCTCCTGAGGAAATAGACGCCTCAGAGCTGCACAATATGTTCTTGGAACAACGAGAAGACGACCGCAGAGGACAGTCTCGTGGTCGAGACCTAGAAGGGAGATATAAATGGCTTAAAGCTGGGAAAAAAGCAATCAGTAATTTAAGCAAAGACCTTCGCAAGAAATCAGGCAACCTGCACAGTAAACTCAAGCGCCAGATAGAACTGGAGGAAAAATGTCAGGCTGCTGAAAAAGAAATAGAAATCATTGTCCAAAACAACCACAGTCTCGAGCGAGAAATTGTTGGAGGACAGAGGCAAATGAGGGACCATCAAGTTTTGGAGGATGAATATAAGGCTAAACTGAGCGTAAACAAACTTGTGAGCCAGGAATGGAAGAAGCTGCAGCAAACGGTTCAGGACCTCCGGAAGATAATCTCCAGGCAGAACGACTTGGAAAAGAAAATTCAAACAACGCAGGAGGAGAATCAAACCTTGAGCCAACTCATCGCTGACCAAGAACGACAGCAGCAGGATTTGACCGAGAAACTTCACAATGAACAAGAGATACAGGCCGCGTATGCATCAGTGAAAGCTAAGAAAAAGGAAAGGATGGACCACCTTCACAACCTCCAAAGCAGAATCCTGGATTTGACAGCAGAGTACGAACAGGTGAAACCCTGGCTCGATCGGTATCAACACAACAAAGCTCAGCTGAACAGGCTGGACAATAAGAAGGGTGCCCTCGTGCAGGAACGTCAGGAAATTCGCAACAAGATTAGACAGCAACAGTCTCTTGTAAGGGAGAATAAAGACATCACATCTGCCGCAGAGACCATTCGCCGAGAGAATTCTGTTCTCCGCAAACAAATTCAGGAGCTCCGTCAGGAGCTCCAGGATTTTGGAAGAGTGGAGGGCAGATAGGAGGACAAGACGCTGGACGGCTGGACAACAAGCTGGGAAACACTGAAACCATCAAAGCCAAATAAAGGAAGGAGGACGTGAGCTTAGATAAGGTCCTGCTGCACATTGAGAGGAAGGAGGAGGAGCAGCAGGCCCATCAGTCCCTCTTAGACTGGCCAAACAGGCGCTAGGGGGGACAGCACGTGCAGCTGGACTGACATAAGCGCCGTCTGAATCAACCAGAGGGGACTTCGGGCTGCGTTGTAGTTTTACTGTAACACAGTAAGGCTTCAGCTCCCAGCCCTGCTTCCTTCTGTGTTCTTCCTTCAGATGTGGGGTTTTCTCCGGGTGCTCCGGTTCGCCCATTGACAAAGTCAATCAAAAAAATGTAGCAGTCCACACGACTTGTTTCCACAAGGCATCAAGCTTGTTTCCATGATCCTTTGCAAACTTCTACACTGAATTTTGTGGCGAGGACGCAGGAAACTTTTCTTCTGATGACTTCCATGAAGGTCATTATTAGTCCAGATGTTGCTGCACTCCTTTGCTTTTTTCTCTAAAAGAAATAAATAAAGGTTTAATTTTCATTTTCTACTCACTTAAGTATTCATTGATAAGCTCTGTTCTGATGTGCAGAGCAAATAATATCTATATATCTAAATAATAAATATCTAATATACAGTATATATCAAATATATTCTCATTTTATTCTTTTATTTTTTCAAAGATAGCTGTGTTACATGTTTTTGTTTCAAAGGCTTTTAAATAAGTACAATCGGTGTCAAGTACGTCTCAACAAGCCTACATTTGAAAGAGGAGTAATTAAAAAGCTGTTGAAACAATGGTTTCATGTCAGTAAAGTATATGTATCTAAAATGCTTTCATCTTACAACCAAAGTCAGGCCAGTTTCAACCTGTTCATACAGAGGACTGATAAATAAAAGGAAATAACCGACTAAATGAATAGAGATGCTTCACTATGAGAAACTGTCAAGAAACTGTCCAGAACAAAACCCCCGTAAAACTGCAGACTACACTTGGTTTTTATGCTCACTAAACTGATGAGATATAGCCCAACATGTTAATAGTGAGCTTTAGAAGTGTTGGCAGGCTGATTTTCTGTTTGTTTCAGTCTTTTAAAGCAGTCAGGCTCGCTGTAGCCCCCTGCCCCCAGTCATTCTGCTAAGCTAAGCTAACCATTTCCTGCCTCTAGCCTCTCATTTAACAGACAGACACAACAGCAGCCGTTTTAGCTAAAAGCTAACAAGCATATTTCCCAAAGTGTCTAAATACTCCTTTTAATCTCTTGAAGTCTTAACCCTCCATGGTACGCACTATGATCCCAGTTGGTAAAAAAATATTTGGGGTGTTTTTTTGTCTTAAAATAGACCAAGTAAACATAATGAAGAGACATTTTCAAAAAATAATATTTTTTTAGTAGTTTTTGGGGTTCGTTGCCATATGGCAACACCGTACCATAATGGAAAGTAATGAAAACAAGAGAGTTTTGTTTAAAATTGTATATAACCTTTATTTTAAAACTCATGTTATAGTATAAACAATCCCCAGTGGCCTGAACAACAACATTTAATTCGAATACATGTACAGTACTTTTTGAGTAACTGATTTGACTTGTTGATGGCCATCTTTGCCTTACTGCTTGTGAAAACTGATGAAGCAGTTCGTCTAAGTCGTGAGGCACAGGTAGACATCACACTTTGTGCACTTTGGGCATGACGACAGGCCAGTGATCTGTGTTGTCCTGATGCACAGCTGCTGGTGGCACTGGTGCAATGGGACCTCTGTTCCTCTTCCTGGCCTCAATATGCTGGGACGGTCTTCCCCTCTTCTTTATGGCTTTCCTCTCCAACATGCCAGGCTAGCAATCCATAATGGTACGGTGTTGCCATGTGGCAACATACACATTTTTAACTTTTTCTATTATTTATTGATCGAGTACAATGCATGAAACTACATAATAATGAACTTAACTCACCTATTGTTGAGTTTATATTTTTTTTCCCCGTTGAAAAACTTCAAAAAAACACTTTTTTTTTCAAGTCAAATGGTGAGGCTCCTCTCGTCGATGATGTCTGCAGAAAAGGGTTTCAAAACGGCCTCCAGAAAGTCATTTGACAAATTTAAACACTGCTGTTGGTTTCCTTAGAACCCCACCTCTTTATTAATGCATTGCATCATAATTTGGGATGTATTATCTGTGTGTAAAAGGCTTAAAAGGGGGTTGTTGCCATGTGGCAACGCTGTACCATAGAGGGTTAACTGTTGAAATTGTCACACCGCGGTGAGGTTTGTCTTGTCTTGGGTTGTCTTGTTGTGTTTTTATTTTTGTGAACCTAACTCTCCTCTCGTTTCAGATCACTTGCCCCTCCTCATGTGTCACCGGTGCGTCAGCCTGATTACCCATTGTCTCCACCTGTTACCTATTACCCTCCATGTGTTTAAATTGTCTGCGTCTCCCTTGTTTCGTGCCAGTGTGTTTTGTCCTATTGGTCGTCTCACCCGTGCAAGCCATAGATCTCAGCCACAGCTCAAGTCATCGTAAGGCTTTTGTTACTCCTCGTGAGCGTTTTGTGTTTGTTAAATTTCATAGTCTTGTTCAGAGTATTGTGTCTTTAGTTAATCCCTAGTTCTTCCATAGCCCTCCTTAAGAGCGGTTTTGTTTTCCACGTTACTGAGTCTTTTGCTTCGTTTTCTTGAATATCTCTTATCCTCCGTGTGAGCGTTTTTTGTTATTAATTGACCTTACAGCAAATTCGTATTATTCTACTCAGTCCCTTCCTTCCCCTTCTATCGGGCGCTTTACGTTCCACCCTCCCAGAGATAGTTGTGTTTATCCTCCGTCAGTTTAGATCGGAGCGTATTTTGTTCTCCCTTGTAGCTTATTCCCTGCCAGGTTAATTTTCATAGCCGTGTTTCTTTTTCTCCTTTTGGAGCGATTTTTATTTCTAAAGTTTTACAGCCTCTTTTCCCCTCCGCCGAGCGCCTTGGGTTACTCCTGTCTTTGTCTTTGTTTCCTTGACTACAGTCAGGTCCTCGTCTTCATTCCTAGAGAGTAATTTTCATAGCGAATTGTTTCACGCTTGTCGAGGAGTACTCTGGTGAACTGGTGAATAAATAAATTCTGCTGCTGTGTAACTCTGCATCTGAGTCCTCCTTTTAGTATCGGCCTGACAGAAATATGCGATTGAAAATAAAACCACTGCAAAATGATCAAACATGAGGTGATCTAGTGCACGACAGCATGTTCAAGAGTTTTATCACGCTCGTGACTGCAGCAAATGATACTGATCCTGTCGGTCTGTGGATTTTAATCTATTTATTTTTTGCACAGCCCTGAACTGTTAGCGGTGATCAATGTGGGCATGTTGCAGATATCAAACATCTAAAAGACAAGAAATATCAGTGCAGAAATGCCAAAAATTGCCAGGTTGGTTTTTATTGAACCGTAGGATGTTCTGCTCATTGCATGTCTTGGTTTCCAAAAAAACAAAAACAAACAGTGTTTCATATCTGTGTAGAATCCAAGGTTGGTTGGTCTCTAACGGTGACGGTGGCTTTAGCGCCAACAGCATTTTATAGAAAGGAGAAAGAAAAAGGACAAACTGTTCTCAATTTAACAACAATGATCACATGTATTTACCAAACTGGCCTTTTTGGGTCACAGCTGCTCATTGTTAGGAGTCTTCATTAGAATGAAGGTTTAGGTCAATGTTTGTTGAAGGTTTTCAAACATGTAGTTATTCTTCATGTCAGCGGTGGGGGTCAAATCCACGTCCTCATAGGTCACTGCGCCCTGAAGGCAGCACCTTGGACCGCTCAGCCATCCTGACTGCTGTGTGCTACCGTTATTCATTCTGGAAGTTCCTGATTCTCTTATAATACACTATAGGTGTTACGTATGACTTCACCTCATCTTCATCTCAACATCAGGTCCCACCTGATCTGAACTCAGATGGCTGGATTCAGAGTACACACAGATAAAGGAGCAACAGTTACCTGAGACAGACAAAGACAATGTGCTATAAATGATTATTCAAGATTCAAGAGTCTTTATTGTCATTGAGCATGCCAATGAAATTTTCATTGCAACCCCCATGTTAGGAACAGATAGTAAGAAAGATAAGAGGAGAAAGAATAAAATTAAGATAACTACAATAAAATAAAATAAACCAACATGCAATAAAAATATTTGTAAAGCAATTAAAAATATAACAGAATGAAAATATACTAAACAATAAAATATGGAAGTGAAATGTGCAAACAGAATAAAATATACGCAGTGAAATGTAACGACAGAATAAAAAAATACCAATGGACAATAAAATATGCCAATGAAAATGAAATGTGCCAATATACCAAAATGTATATAATTTAGTTAAGTGTATGTGTGTACCTAAAAGTTGAGGACACAGAAGGTGCAGGTGGAGGTAGAGGTGGAGGTGTAAAGTGCAGTGTGCAGTGGTTCACAGTTCTCACAGTCTCTCACTCCAGTGAGGGGCTGCTGGGGGTGATAGCTCTAACAGCTCTGGGGAAGAAGCTGTCCCTCAGTCTGTTAGTGGTGGTGTGGATGTTCCTGTACCGCTTTCCTGATGGAAGCGGTACAAACAGTCTGTGGCCCTGGATTGGCTGGGGTCCGTGGCGATGGATCTCGCCCTCTTCCTGACCCGGCCTTCATATATAGAGTCTAGGTCAGGAAGGGGGCAGCCCACGATGCCCTGTGCAGTTTTAACCACCCGTGCCAGTTGTTTCCTCTCCTGTGCCGTGCAGCTGCCATACCACACTGTCACACTAAGGCAGAGGATGCTTTCAATTGTGGCCCTGGAGAAATTGACGAGCAACCGAGAGGAGAGTCAAGCCTGTTTCAGTTTCCTGAGGAAGAAGAGCCTTTGTTGTGCCTTCTTCACCAGGCGGGAGGTGTTCATGGACCAGGAGAGGTCAGATGTGATGTGGAGGCCCAGGAACATGATGTTGTCCACACCCTCCACCACTTCTCCGTCCATGAGGAGGGGGGCGTGATCCGTCTTCCTGGACCTCCTGAAGTCCACAATGACCTCCTTGGTCTTCCCTGTGCTCAGCACCAGGTTGTTGGCTGAACACCACTGGGTGAGCTGGTGTATCTCCTCTCTGTAGTGGGTCTCGTTGTTATCTGAGATGAGACCCACTACTGTAGTGTCGTCCGCAAACTTAACGACTGTGTTGGTGGGGTGTATGGCAGCACAGTCGTGAGTAAACAGGGTGAAGAGGCCCGGGCTGAGCACACAACCCTGTGGCGTGCCCGTGCTGAGGACCAGAGGGGATGATGTGATGTTCCCTATTCTCACCACCTGAGGCCTGTTGGTGAGAAAGTCTCTGATCCAGTGGCACAGAGACGCAGGCAGACCCACTGCGTGTAGCTTCAGCGCCAGCTTGTCTGGGATGACGGTGTTAAAAGCTGAGCTAAAGACTACAAATAGCATCCTGACGTAGGTGTTGGGCTGCTGCAGGTGGGTCAGGGCTGTGTGCAGGGTGATGGAGACAGCATCCTCTGTGGACCGATTCCCTCTGTAAGCAAACTGAAGGCTGTCTAGGTCCGAGGGGATGAAGTCTCTGATGTACCTGAGAATAATCCGCTCAAAGTACTTCATGATTTCCGGGGTCAGAGCAACAGGCCGGTAGTCATTCAGGCAGGTGATGGATGTCTTCTTCGGTACCGGAATGATGGTGGAGGACTTGAGGCACTCAGGAACCATAGACAGCTGCAGGGACAGGTTGAAAATGTCCAGGAACACTGCTGCTAGCTTGTCAGCGCATGTCCTCAAAGTCTTGCCTGACACCTTATCCGGTCCTGCAGCTCTACGGGTGTTGATCCTCCTCAGGGTGGATGTCACCTGGTGCTGCAGCAGGACGAGGGGCTGGTGCTGCTCCTCCAGCCGGGGTAGGTGTGTGACTTCTCTGCTGCCTGATGTGTCGAAGCGGGCAAAGAAGCTGTTTAAGGTGTCAGGCAGGGTGGGGTCGTGTACTGAGCACAATGAATAAGATCATTACCAAAACAACACAACATGATAGAGTCTATCGACAGAAGGAGGAACATCACACTGACCCCTACAAATGGCTTTTGGTGTGAATGCTTGACAAAAGAAAACAGGTAAAAAGTTCCTGCATCATCAGTGGACCTCTCTCTGAAGTCGAAGCCTCAGAAGTTGGGGGTGTTTGTGGATTATGAGGAGAGTCTGGTCTCTTTTTGTGATGTCGATCAGTGGTCCCCAACCTTTTTATCACGTGGACCGGTCAACATACAGGCCAAAGTCAAATACGGAAGTCAGGCAGCCAGAACAGGTTCAGGTCAAAGAAGCACATGAAGGACTTCACAATGTGGCGAAGGATCAGAGGAGGTAGACCAGCGCATGTAGTGAGTGGCTGATGGTGGAACGGCTTGCAGGTGAGGAAGTCCAGGCAACTGCAGAGCAGAAGAGGGAAGTGGAAACGGGTGTGTGTCTGGGTGGGCAGTCAGGTCATGGGGATTGGAGGAGAAGAGCACCGATGGGCCTGAGAAAACAGAAATGTGGCTGAAGAGGAGGAACAGGGAGACAGACTGTGACAGCATGTCCATCCCGTCCACCTGGTCCCTCTAATGTCTGACCGAAGGTTTTACCCTGGTTTGACAGATGATGACCTTCCTCATTCAGACTCAGTGTTTCAAACCTGTTTTGCAGTGAGGGTTTAAGTGTTGGAGTGAGCGTTGGTGCCCCCTGATTTAATTTCTTGCTGGATTTGCCTTTTAAAAAATATGGCCGCCCTCTGTTTCTTTCATTAATGTGAGTCTCTGTAAACGTCCAGGATGCACTGTCCGAAACGTTCGCAGAGATAGCAGGGATATCAGGAGAAGGATGGAAGCAAAGCAGGAAGTAGAAGTGACGTTAATTTTACAGTTATGAGAGTGAACTGAATTGAATGATGATGTAATACTCTGAGCAAATGCATATTTTGGTTATTATTTTATGCTGATGTGTATATATTTAAAGGGGAAGTATTTTATTTTTCTAATGTCAATTTAAAGAAAAAAAAGTAATTAGGTATGTTGTGATAAATATAAAACAGTAAAACAGTTTTATTTTGTACAATGCAATTTATTTACATTTATGCTATTTTGACTGAATTTAAAGCCACTAGAGAGTGATTTTTGGTGCAGTTCTCTCACATGAATAGGCCTATAGTGTGAGAGTAACTGAAGCACACTTCTTTAACCTCTGTGTCTAACTCAAAATGAATATTGTTATGTTATTTGGTTCTGATGTGGTTCTGATCAATGAATTTTTGAATGTTAATGGTTACTTACCATAAGTCTTTGAGCACTTTAATGTTGGTTTTCACAAATGATACACTTGAGATTAAAGTTGTACAACTGAGAGAAATTTGAAATTTGAATAGAGATGAAGATTTATGTCAGAGTTAGATGCAATTCTGTGCATTTTTTGATATTTGATATTTGATATCCCTTTTGATGCATGTGAGTATAGATGGTGTTGAATGTGAATTGTGTGACCTGTCTACAGGTCAGGTTTTTGGAGGACGGAAGATGTTTGAGGTTCAGGACAACTTCCTGCTGTGACAGATGGCGAGCCGACCACCCGGAAGAGAGTTCAGCACTGAAGGAATCTCCACGTACCCGCCCATTCACACACACACACACACTTGCATGACATTACAAGGACCTTTGGAAGCAGGTGAACTTACAGTGACTTGACAACAACAAACCTGCAACAACTCCTATTCGACATAAGGGCCCCAACGGACATTTTTCTGTTTTAAAAGTGTGCACACTATTTTTATTTTTATTTTTTCTGACAGTTGGGTTACAATTCTGTATTCTGTACAACCTAATCAACTTACCTTAACCACTGTAAAAATGATATGAGTGGCTACTCGACTTTCACTCTGGTGTTTGCTTCATCATTGTTGCTCAGTAATGCGGCTCCTTCTGGATTTATTATCTTCTGATTCTGGTCCAGGTCTTATAATCAGTCCAAGTGGTTATAATACCGTAATTCTCTTTTACATCTTTAAAATTGGTTACAGGAGGAACAGGGAGACAGACTGTGACAGCATGTCCAAGATGCACTGTCTGAAACTTTGGCAGAGATAACAGGGATATCAGCAGAAGGATGGAAGCAGAGCAGGAAGTAGAAGTGATATCATGAACTTATTAACACACAGCTGAATTTGTCTGTTAGCATTAAGGCAGGTTCCACTGAGATTTGAACTCAGATCACTGGATTCAGAGTCCAGAGTGCTCACCGTTACACCATGAAACCTCTGTACAGACCCAGCAGACAGCTGTACCACAGCAACAACAAGCTTTTGACTTTTCATTTGTTTGGAGAGGACCAAACACTTGATGTGTGGCTGGAGAATGACATGTCCCCGGCAAACAGACAAGAAAAGTAAAGAACAACGCTGGACCGACTGGAGGGGCGATATTAAGGCACAAGAGACTTGAGGACACAGAGATTGACCAGACTGAAGCCGACAGACACGAAAAAAAACACCAAGAGAAACACAGCATGGGCGATCGACCTGCTAAAAGACTGCTTAGTGGAGACCAAACTGGAGACAGATTTTTAATGTATGACGCTGAACGCAGAGATCAGCTGCTGCGGGACTTTTATCCATCAGTCCAAAATAATAGAAACCAAACTCTGTCTCCAGCTACGTCTCTCTCAGGTCTGGGATGCCCCGTCACTTCTCCACATTGGACATGATTTCTCTGATTAACTGTAAAGAAATAAGTTTTCCTGCCTGCCGGCCTGCGCACGTGGCAGGCGGTTGCTAGGCAACGCACGTGTTTACTTTCAGAGCCGCTGCGCAGTGAGAGCGGTGACAGACGAGTGTAGGCTCATTTTAAACCAATAAAATATGTTTTAATCACCA
Organism: Chelmon rostratus; assembly: GCF_017976325.1. Lineage (NCBI taxonomy): Eukaryota > Metazoa > Chordata > Actinopteri > Chaetodontiformes > Chaetodontidae > Chelmon > Chelmon rostratus. The sequence continues at coordinate 1,967,418 of NC_055679.1, forward strand.
TCTCGAGCAGGTTCCTTCCTTCAGGATGAACAGAACCTGCTCACTCTACATTATCCCTCACTTAATCCACACCTGCACCCGACCCCACCTGCAAATCACCAACTCGATGCATCACAGCAGCACAAATATCAGCACAGCTGTCAGGATGGCGCTGCGATCAGCTGCCTGCTCTGCAACAGGCAGACCATGAAGTCTATATCTCGCCTTTTCTTCCTCTCCTCCTCTCCCTCGTTTCCCCCTCTGTGAGTGTGTTTAAGAGAGAGAGAAACAGACATAAACAATGTGATCAAACACTGACTTCAGATTGGAAAAATGTTACCCAGCAGTCATCAATACATCTGTGTATGACATGAATAGCAGAGAAAATAAGAAAATATTCATTCAATTGAATCGTTTAGAGTTTCTTCATATTTTTTATGATATATGTGGAATAAACCTATAATTTTGTTGTACTTTGATTGCTACTGACGGTTTTTTAAATAAAGTTATTGGCACCATGGCAGAGGTGGATGGACATTTGAGGATATGGATATGTATAAAGGATATGTATAAAGAAGCTGCAGCAAACGGTTCAGGACCTCCGGAAGATAATCTCCAGGCAGAACGACTTGGAAAAGAAAATTCAAACAACGCAGGAGGAGAATCAAACCTTGAGCCAACTCATCGCTGTCCAAGAACGACAGCAGCAGGCTTTGACCGAGAAACTTCGCGATGAACAAGAGATGCAGGCCGCGTATGCATCAGAGAAAGCTAAGAAAAAGGAAAGGATGGACCACCTTCACAACCTCCAAAGCAGAATCCTGGATTTGACAGCAGAGTACGAACAGGTGAAACCCTGGCTCGATCAGTATCAACAGAACAAAGCTGAGCTGAACAGGTTTGACAATGAGAAGGTTGCCCTCGTGCAGGAACGTCAGGAGATTCTCAACAAGATTAGACAGCAGTCTCTTGTAAGGGAGAATAAAGACATCACATCTGCCGCAGAGACCATTCGCCGAGAGATTTCTGTTCTCCGCAAACAAATTCAGGAGCTCCGTCAGGAGGACAGACGCTGGACGGCTGGACAACAAGCTGGGAAACGCTGAAACCATCAAAGCCAAATAAAGGAAGGAGGACGTGAGCTTAGATAAGGTCCTGCTGCACATTGAGAGGAAGGAGGAGGAGCAGCAGGCCCATCAGTCCCTCTTAGACTGGCCAAACAGGCGCTAGGGGGGACAGCACGTGCAGCAGGACCGACATAAACGCCGTCTGAATCAACCAGAGGGGACTTCGGGCTGCGTTGTAGTTTTACTGTAACACAGTAAGGCTTCAGCTCCCAGCCCTGCTTCCTTCTGTGTTCTTCCTTCAGATGTGGGGTTTTCTCCGGGTGCTCCGGTTCGCCCATTGACAAAGTCAATCAAAAAAATGTAGCAGTCCACACGACTTGTTTCCACAAGGCATCAAGCTTGTTTCCATGATCCTTTGCAAACTTCTACACTGAATTTTGTGGCGAGGACGCAGCTTTTCTTCTGATGACTTCCATGAAGGTCATTATTAGTCCAGATGTTGCTGCACTCCTTTGCTTTTTTCTCTAAAAGAAATAAATAAAGGTTTAATCTTCATTTTCTACTCACTTAAGTATTCATTGATAAGCTCTGTTCTGATTTGCAGAGCAAATAATATCTATATATCTAAATAATAAATATCTAATATACAGTATATATCAAATATATTCTCATTTTATTCTTTTATTTTTCCAAAGATAGCTGTGTTACATGTTTTTGTTTCAAAGGCTTTTAAATAAGTACAATCGGTGTCAAGTACGTCTCAACAAGCCTACATTTGAAAGAGGAGTCATTAAAAAGCTGTTGAAACAATGGTTTCATGTCAGTAAAGTATATGTATCTAAAATGCTTTCATCTTACAACCAAAGTCAGGCCAGTTTCAACCTGTTCATACAGAGGACTGATAAATAAAAGGAAATAACCGACTAAATGAATAGAGATGCTTCACTATGAGAAACTGTCAAGAAACTGTCCAGAACAAAACCCCCGTAAAACTGCAGACTACACTTGGTTTTTATGCTCACTAAACTGATGAGATATAGCCCAACATGTTAATAGTGAGCTTTAGAAGTGTTGGCAGGCTGATTTTCTGTTTGTTTCAGTCTTTTAAAGCAGTCAGGCTCGCTGTAGCCCCCTGCCCCCAGTCATTCTGCTAAGCTAAGCTAACCATTTCCTGCCTCTAGCCTCTCATTTAACAGACAGACACAACAGCAGCCGTTTTAGCTAAAAGCTAACAAGCATATTTCCCAAAGTGTCTAAATACTCCTTTTAATCTCTTGAAGTCTTAACCCTCCATGGTACGCACTATGATCCCAGTTGGTAAAAAAATATTTGGGGTGTTTTTTTTGTCTTAAAATAGACCAAGTAAACATAATGAAGAGACATTTTCAAAAAATAATATTTTTTTAGTCGTTTTTGGGGTTCGTTGCCATATGGCAACACCGTACCATAATGGAAAGTAATGAAAACAAGAGAGTTTTGTTTAAAATTGTATATAACCTTTATTTTAAAACTCATGTTATAGTATAAACAATCCCCAGTGGCCTGAACAACAACATTTAATTCGAATACATGTACAGTACTTTTTGAGTAACTGATTTGACTTGTTGATGGCCATCTTTGCTTTACTGCTTGTGAAAACTGATGAAGCAGTTCGTCTAAGTCGTGAGGCACAGGTAGACATCACACTTTGTGCACTTTGGGCATGACGACAGGCCAGTGATCTGTGTTGTCCTGATGCACAGCTGCTGGTGGCACTGGTGCAATGGGACCTCTGTTCCTCTTCCTGGCCTCAATATGCTGGGACGGTCTTCCCCTCTTCTTTAGGGCTTTCCTCTCCAACATGCCAGGCTAGCAATCCATAATGGTGTACGGTGTTGCCATGTGGCAACATACACATTTTTAACTTTTTCTATTATTTATTGATCGAGTACAATGCATGAAACTACATAATAATGAACTTAACTCACCTATTGTTGAGTTTATATTTTTTTTCCCCGTTGAAAAACTTCAAAAAAACACTTTTTTTGTTGAATTTTTAGGAGTCAAATGGTGAGGCTCCTCTCGTCGATGATGTCTGCAGAAAAGGGTTTCAAAACGGCCTCCAGAAAGTCATTTGACAAATTTAAACACTGCTGTTGGTTTCCTTAGAACCCCCCCCCCCCCCTCGTTATTCATGCATTGCATCATAATGCAGATGTTTTATCTGTGTGTAAAAGGCTTAAAAGGGGGTTGTTGCCATGTGGCAACGCTGTACCATAGAGGGTTAACTGTTGAAATATGCTATTGAAAATAAAACCACAGCAAAATGATCAAACATGAGGTGATCTAGTGCACGACAGCATGTTCAAGAGTTTTATCAGGCTCGTGACTGCAGCAAATGATACTGATACTGTCGGTCTGTGGATTTTTATCTATTTATTTATTTTTTGCACAGCCCTGAACTGTTAGCGGTGATCAATGTGGGCATGTTGCAGATATCAAACATCTAAAAGACAAGAAATATCAGTGCAGAAATGCCAAAAATTGCCAGGTTGGTTTTTATTGAACCGTAGGATGTTCTGCTCATTGCATGTCTTGGTTTCCAATAAAACAAAAACAAACAGTATTTCATATCTGTGTAGAATCCAAGGTTGGTTGGTCTCTAACGGTGACGGTGGCTTTAGCACCAACAGCATTTTATAGAAAGGAGAAAGAAAAAGGACAAACTGTTCTCAATTTAAACAACAATAATCACATGTATTTACCAAACGGGCCTTTTTGGGTCACAGCTGCTCATTGTTAGGAGTCCTCATTAGAATGAAGGTTTAGGTTCATTTCAAACATGTAGTTATTCTTTATTCAGGGTATTTAATTGTCATGCATTGCACAAGGAACAGCGGTTGTAGCCCCCTCCATGCTCCACACATATCAAATGTGTAAACAGGTGTTCAAACATTTCAATAAAAAATCGACAAAATATATAAAATGGGCAAGTGGTGCTTAGGGAACAAATAACAAGGAAAATATTTCCATGGTATCCATCAATCAATCTGTCTATATAGATAGACATATCAAGGTGGACCGGTCGACACTTGACAATTTTACCACGGCCCTGGAGGGGAGGGGCTGTACATAGATTCTTTATATTGTAAATATAATAATAAACGTAAATCCACTGTGTACTCGTTTGCAACTTTATTAGCAGCTTCCTTGTAACATTGTCTTTTATTCCAGGGTGCTTGGTCTTCTTTCAAAATAAAAGCTTGTTCAGACTCAGGTAATAAATAAAACGGAAATAATTAATCTCTTCCACAGAGGAAAGGCAGGTCCATTGGAAGTCTGAGTAACTTGATGTATTCCAAAGGAAAATGAGTTGTGTGTTGCAGACCAGACTCAGCTCCGAAATGAGTCGATGAGACACACCCCTTCCAAAAAAAAAAACCCCACCAATCAGAGCTCCCGTTAGGGTTAACTGTGATACATGGGCGGCCCCCCACCCTCACTGAGCGGATAAAGCCAGCTGGAGAAGAGCGAGTCCGGGCATTGGAGCTGCGAGTCCAGACGGACAACTTGGATTACTCTGGGTGGATACATGGACTTTATGGATAACAAGCCATGCAGTGGGATTTCCCTCAGTTGAGGGTCTTACTGGAGTTTTACGCCGTGAAAACTCTCCCAGGGGATTAACGGAGGACCTTTGCACCGGTTTTGAGGAGGCTTTTGCAGAGTTGAGAAATGCGTTAAACAAGCCGAAATGTTAATACCCGGTGAGTAACGATGATCGTCAGCGGACACATCGACGTTTGTGTTTACCAAGATTTTCTTTCTCTGATTTTTTTTAAATGTGAGTAAAAGTGAAGCGTAGCAGGAAGTCATGCGAGGGACAAAATACCTCTGTGTCTTCATGCGACGCAGTTTCGGTTTCGTTCACTGTGAAACGTTTGTCTGTTTGTCTTCCATTAGCGTTGTGTTGGCAGCGGTACCAATGGCTTAATGCCAGAAAACACCTTCTCTATGAGTGTAGGAAGAGAAAAGTTTATCTGAAAAGCTGAAAACTGTTCTCTCTCCCTCTCTCTGACGGATGATTATTCATTCAGCCTCAGCTTTTCATTACACTCATATATGCAAGCTGATGATTTTCTCGTGATCTGACTTCTGTAGTTTCTGTAGTAGAAATTAAAGTATAACTGGTGGGCATTTCTTTTATTAGTTCTTAATGGAAGTGAATGTGGGTGATTGTGGGATTGATATTATAAGGTTCTTGAAGATTATTCTAGCCCAAAGAAATTAGCACACACATGTATAAATGTGTGTATCTTGTCATCTCCCTTGTATTGCTGGCGTTTATATGCAGGTGCTTCTACTATTTGCATGCAGACCAGGTGATGGGGATGTTGTGCCAGGAGGGGCAGGCACCTGGTGACAGTGGGGGGCACAAGAGGAGGCAGAGTGGGCTGAGGAGCCAGTTTTGTGAAGTTCAGAGCCCCACAGGGCACTCCTCCGCAACTGGAGCAGGAGCCCCCAACAGAGGAGGTAGTGGCTGTCTTTTCCGGCCAAAGCTTGGGCCTCCAGCCTCTGCCTCAGGGGACAGTGGTTGGTTGACCCTGAGGTCGAACACCTGGGGTTATTACCTACAGTCATCAAATCATAATGGAACTGAATGGTTGTATCACTGTTAACAAGCCTGTGGTTGTGTCAGAGTTGTTAGTGCCAGACTAAGCCTCAAGCCTGTGAACATCAGCATCCTGTTGTGGGCACTGGGATATCAACATGTCAGAACATGATGACATCTGGATTTAACAGTCGCAGCTCACTCAGTTGCACAACCATGACAGGTAGAAAGAACTGGGCCTGTCAACGAATATTCTCAATTTGAATCTGTATTAACATTGTAAAATAATCCAGACCTTCAGATGTGAAAATTAATATTGAAAAGTGAATAAAAAAGCAGCACAGCAGCAGCAGCTGCATTGAAAACAGATATTTGAATGGTGTTTTTTTTTTTTTTTTAAGAGGGAATATTCAAACATTGTTTTTGGTCAGTTTTGACAGCCCTAGTATGAACTTACTGACACAGGACATGTTCAGCTTGTTTACTCCGACTAATGAAGGAAAGGAAGTGCACTAACAGTAGAAGGAGTTGAATTTAAATCTCACCAAACACGCAACGTTAGGCAAATGGAAAAAGCAGTGAGACAAGGCTCCCTGCATGTGCAGAGTGTGAGCGCAAGTGAAGATTTTTATGGGATAGGGGCGAGTACTCCGTGACCTCTGGCAGACAACTAAAACAGCATTGGAGCTGTGGTCTCCCAACCTGACAGACGAAGGGATTGTTGATAAAATCTTTTGCTTGTTTGCACCATAAACTGAAAACTAAACGTGCCTCAAAGCACCGGAAAGAGCCAAGTCCTTAATATGTAATCACAAACTGTGAGGAGGAGTATAATAAGGAAAAACATACACTCACCGGCCACTTTATTAGGTACACCTTGCTATTACCGGGATGGACCCCCTTTTGCCTTCAGAACTGCCTTAATCCTTCGTGGCATAGTGAGGTATATGGTCAGATCAAGCATGATCAGGGGTAAACTGATGTCTGGAATGGAGACCACTTTTAGTTGTGGTATGTGAGGCTACGAAGGGTCAGATAAAGAATAGATAAACCAGAGGCAGTAATGTTTAGGGGGCTATTAGGACTATTAACTTTAGATGTAGACATAGATTGTCACAAAGGAGAACATTCCTTAGTGGGACAATGCCCAGAGCATGATCTGGTCTTTAAGCTAGGGAAAGGTATGGGTGGAGTTAGATAAACAGTCATGCTATATATTGTGTTGTCTGTATGTTAAGGGCAGAGTCTTCTGATCTGACCCTGAAGCTCTCTCGGATGGCCGGCATCTGATCTGATACTGCTTGTTAATAAAGGTCTCTTCAACTCAAGCTTGTATCAGCGGAGTTCTTCCTACATCATCATCATACCACTGCTTGGCAGGACCTGGCTGATAAACTTCAATAGATTCAGCAAGGTACTGGAAACATTCCTCAGAGTTTGGTCCATGTTGGCATGATAGCGTCACGCAGTTGCTGCAGATTTGCCGGCTGCACATCCATGATGCGAATCTCCCGTTGGCCCACATCCCAAAGGTGCTCTATTGGATTGATATCTGGTGACTGTGGAGGCCGTTTGAGTAGAGTGAACTCATTGTCATGTTCAAGAAACCAATCTGAGGTGATTCGAGCTTTATGACATGGTGCGTTATCCTGAATGATGCAGCAGAAATCAAGACTCATCAGACCAGGCAATGTTTTTCCAATCTTCTATTGTCCAATTTTGGTGAGCCTGTGCGAATTGTAGCCTGTGTTTCCTGTTCTTTGCTGACAGGAGGGGCACGCGGTGTGGTCTTCTGCTGCTGTAGCCCTTTTGCCTCAAGGTTCGACGTGTTGTGCGTTCAGAGATGCTCTTCTGCACACCTTGGTTGTAACGAGTGGTTGTTTGAGTTACTGTTGCCTTTCTATCAGCTCGAACCAGTCTGGCCATTCTCCTCTGACCTCTGGCATCAACAAGGCATTTTCACCCACAGAACTATTTTCTCTTTTTCTGGCCATTCTCTGTTAACCCTAGAGATGGTTCTGCATGAAAATCCCAGTAGATCAGCAGTTTCTGAAATACTCAGACCAGCCCGTCTGGCACCAACAACCATGCCACGTTCAAAGTCACTTAAATCACCTTTCTCCCCATTCTGAACTGCAGAATGGGGAGTTTGAACTGCAGCAGATCGTCTTAACCATGTCTACATGCCTAAATGCATTGAGTTGCTTCCATGTGATTGGCTGATTAGAAATTTGTGTTAATGAACAGTTGGACGGGTGTACCTAATAAAGTGGCCGGTGAGTGTGTGTGCGTATAGGAATTAAGGTGTTTCCTGTAACAACAGAAATAACCTTTTAACGTTGATTGTAGGAATGTTGTGGAGATGGCTAGTAAAACTGGGGAATATGAAAGAAAATATAAAATAAGGATCAGGATATAAAAATGTAAGACATGTAGAAACTGTCCAAGTGTGGGTGGCAGGTAATTTTATTAATCGATATCAATTACCTGTAATGCAAAGTGCAGAGTAAGAGCTAAGGTATAGCTATAAACACAAGTGTAAATCCATCTAATGGTAATTTTTGGAGTGAAAGGAAATGACAAGAAGTGAAAATGATCAAAATGGCATACAACAGGTATCTGTACTTGGCCACAATCTCAATGTCCGATCCCTGGATATTCACAGTCTGTGGCACCTATCCTGTGGACGTCTATTGCCATCTCTTGCATCTTGCTGGTGTTTATGTGCAGGTGGTTTAGTCCACACCAGTATGCAAAGTTGGTGATGACTTCTCTGTATTCCAGTTAATCCCCCAGTGATACACATCCAAATGATGGCTGTCATCTGAGAACTTCCGGATGTGACAGCTGTCAGTGTCGTGTCTGACAGCCCTGTGGCCTGCGGCGCTCCCGTCCTGCAAACTGCCACTTCAGACACACCCACGTCCTGAAGCCTCACATTCTGTGGTCTGTGGAGGTAGTCGATGGTTCACTCCATGCCACTGCAACTGCTATGAGTGTGCATCAATTTTTTAAGTGCTGTCAAAATGTGTAGAGTTGGTAAAGGACTGTGGCTGAACAGATCCAGAGTTGGCTTTGATGGAGTTCTGCAGCTACAGTTGACATGCTCATTCACTGCACAGGCGAGGTGTGCAAAATGTGGTCTGCAGTACTGATAGCACAAGCCAGAGAGGAATGATAAAGGATAAGATAAGATCAAATGTGGTGTTACAGACAGCATCAATAAAAATAGCAAAGGCAATAGAAAATAGAAAATGCAAAATACAAAACAGGAAGTTGACTGTATACAAGACCCACACCTTCTCACTCAGTGTTTTTTTTTTTTTTTGTATTACTTTCTACATTGTATATTCATACCGAAGACATCAGAACTATGGAGGAACAAATGTGGAATTACTTAGTACACAAAAAAGGGTTAAACAAACCAGAATATGTTTTATATTTTAGACTCTTCGAAGTAGCCACCTTTTGCTTTGATGACAGCTTTGCACACCCTTGGTATTCTCTCAATCAGCTTCATGAGGTCACCTGAAAAGGTTTTTAGTTAACAGGCGTGCCATGTCAAGAGTTAATTTGTGGAATTTCTTGCCATCTTAATTTGCTTGAGACCAGTTGTGTTGTGCAGAAGTACGGTTGGTACACAGCTAACAGCCCTATTTGACTACTTTTACAATCCATATTATGTCAAGAAGCACTCAGATAAGTGAAGAGAAACCACAGTCAATCATTACTCTAAAACATGAATGTCAGTCAATCCGGAAGATTTCATGATCTTTGAATGTATCTTGTGCAGTCGCGAAAACCATCAAGCGCTATGATGAAACTGGCTCTCGTGAGGACCGCCCCAGGAAAGGAAGACCAAGAGTTACCAGCCTCAGAAAACGTAAATTAACAGCACCTCAGATTAGAGCCCACATATATTTATGTATATGTACATTTTATATTTTTTTAAAAGTCAGCAAAGAGAAACTTGTCCAAAAAGTAGCAGTGCGCATGGGATGAATGCTAGTTTTTCTTGGTCTCCTTTAACTTGGAGATGCATGTTTTGCCCAAAAAAACAGCTGTTTCATTTCTTTGCCTCTGGAGTACCTGGAACTTGAATTCAGCACCACAGCCTGAGCAGTGCCCAAAGTTAGGTTCAGGATGTCACAACTAAAGTGGGGACAGTACAGTGGAAACAAAAGCTGAAACCGAGACAATGGATGCACGTAAAATTCCTCTTCTGAAAAAAGCCTGTATGACATATTGAATGTGAAACCACCCAACGATTAATTCTCCTTTTTTCTTTTTAAATTTGTTTCCTAGACCTGTGCTTACCTGAAGTCATCACTTGAAAGATAGCTCCACATGCAATGCGATCTGGATGTCCCCACAGTGAAGCAGGGGCCTATCCTGCGTTCCAGCACCAGAGTGATGATGGTGTTCTCGCATCACCTCAGGACAACAACACCACACCTGTACCAGTGATTGACCCTGCAAATGGAATACAAAAAAACATAGCAGCCACTCAATATCCTTGGGACCTCAGAGTGTCTTACATTCCTGGTCAGTGGCATCAAGGCAAAACACAACTGCAACAAAATCTCCAGGGACTCCGCCAAATGGAGACACAGTCAAGCATAACAAGCACTGAATTCCAGTACCCAAAACCCAGGAGCCCTCAGAACAGTCTCTACAAAATAAGGAGAAAAGCAAATACTAATGCTGCGTCTGAGAACAAAAAGCAGAGATCTCGCTCATTGCTGGTTGCCTTACTGGAAAGAAATTATCAAGAGTTTGAATCCTGTTTTACTAACCCCTCATCTTCTTCAGAAGAAACAAGTACTTGTACTAATTTGTCAGGTGAAATACACTGCAAGAGTCAGCAAGTGAGAAGTCCACCAGCTGTGCTGAATGGTGGAAAGACTAGAACACAAAACCTGCATCATTCAGGAGGAACTCATGCCAACCCCCAGCAGCAGCAGGTCTCCTCTCTCAGCAGGCGGCCATCCACAGACAAAGTCTTGCCAGTTGGAGAAATGGTACCTCCTACAGATGACCAAATACAGAACCATATTGCAAAAAAGGTTGCCCATTTTCGGGCCAGTTTAACCCAGCAAAACAGAAATGATGGACACACATTCTCCGGTGAGGGATGGGATTTTTCCGCTAATATCAGGGACTCTACACCCCAGTCTGACTCCATCCAGTCGAACAGTGTTGCTCATTTCCCAACAACCTCTGCCTCAGACAGAGTTGTGAAGAGGCAAAGTCTCGGTTGTGCAGTGGTTAAACGGTGGACTGCTACACTTGGACAAGCACTTAAAGAGGACAGCTCAAGGGGCAGCAGAGCAAATGCAGAGTTAACTCCGAGTTCTAAAGAGACGAGTGATTGTGCTACATTTACATCAAAGAAACCTTCAACAGGTACACTTGCCTCTGATATAAGAAACTCAAAACATGCTCCTAAGACTGAATCTGGTGTCATGCCTGGTGTTTCTTTGGTTCTCAAACACACAACAGAGAGGGGAAAAGGAGATACGAGCCTAAAACCAGTGGAGGCAGGAGGGTTGAACAATGTGGAAGGTGTGACTGATGTCTCAGAGATTCATCAATCCAAGTCAAGTTCAGTGGTACCTAGAAAGAAAACATTTGAACACACATCACTCACTGAAAATCAAGATGGAAATACAAAACAAGTAAAAAACACTGAAGCACAGCAATGCAGTGTTACCCGTAAGGAAGTGGCCGCACATTCCAAGCAGGTTCGTAACGTGGTCTCAACTCCTACAAATCAAAGTGAACGTCTGTGCAACCACACAATTGTTGAATGTGTGAAGGATGACGTGGGTTCTGTGCATTTACAAACTGATGTAAGTGTAGCAATTTCTACAAAAGACAAAGAAGAGGCAGCACTGTGTAAAAGTAAGGGCGGGGAAGCACTCTTTGTGAACATTGTAAAAAATCCACAATATGAAGACATTTCAGATGATGAAGACAGGCCACAGCTGTCCGCAAAACTCCCAGACACAGAGCACAAGGAATTACGTTTTTCATCATATTTTGAAGAATTTCAGTATGAAGATATAAGTGAAGATGAAAATCCACAGATTGAGAATGTGGCTGTGAAGAGGCCTTCACTGACACAACTACCTGAAACAAATGATAAACAGTTATCATTTGAAAGCCATGGCCATGTACAGGGTCAGGCTCTGACGAAGACAGAAATGATCTCAGATGAGGAACTGATTCCAAAGAAGGTTTCACAAGAGATGGGAACACTTGATACGACACATTACTCTTCTCTATGTTTTGTTGAAACTGCTGATGGTTTTGAAGATCTTATACATCCTAAATATGATAGTAAGAGACATGTGAGATGGCAACCAAACCACTCCAATTCATGTAGTCCTTCCTCTCCTTTGAAAGACGAGACTGATGATCAGGTGGATGATGACTGGCTAGTCATTCCTTTAAGCATGTCTGACCTTAAATTTGAACCAGAAGATGAGGAGCAGGACCGCCCAGAAAATGTTGTCCCAGATGATGGTGAAACTGAAGACAAGCAAACACAGTGTCACACATATCAAGTACCAGCTTCTCCTTCTTCCCAGATGGAGGTGTTTGACACAATCGAGAGCTTTCTACAAGCAAAAAATTTACAATTTAAGAATAGATTTGAGGTGGCATCAGGCTGGAGCACAACCGAACATGAACTAGACTCTAAGGGAGAACCACATACACCTCAAAACCGGAGAGAGTCATACTCCGACACTGAAGACAGCTGTGAAACTGAGGACAGTTGTGATTACTCATCTGGATCAGAACGCAACTATTTGACTGTGCCCAGGCAGTTGTTGAAGAGGCCAGCAACTCTGCCCCCAGAGACAGATGAGTCTGTGTCTAAAGAGGATGAAAATGAGGTTGCCAATGTGCAAAAAGGTCAAACCAGGAGCCTGAAAAAGTCGGGCTTGCAGAAACTTAGACAGCTGATTCAAGACAATGCTGCCTCAAAGCATGTTCAACATAAGACCAACGGCCAAAATATGTCAAAAAAGGATGAAATAATTATCCTCGATTCTGACACCGAGGATGAAAGTGAGCAAAACAGCAAAGAGAAGGCAAAAAGGAAGAGGTCATTCTCTTCAGGCTCGGACGGCAGTGGAGAAGCCAAATGTTATCAAAAAAAGAGACGTTCACCTGAAACTGTGGACAGTGCGCGTGGGACTGTTAAAGAACAGTTTGAAAAAGACAGACTGACACCTGCAGACGCACCAGTGCCACAGCAACAGTTGACACTTCACGACACGCGTTTTAAAGAAGTGATGCAGGATGTACTCTCTGAGTGGTCACACAGTTCAGAAAAGAGTGGACAACTGATTGAAACCAAAGGGGACTCTGAGCATGTTCAGCATAGCAGACAAAAGATGTCAACCACAGAAAGTGTAATAATCATTGACTCTGACACAGAGGATGACGTTGACCAAAGCTACAAAAAGGTTAACCAGAAGAGACAGTTCTCTTCAGTGTCAGCAGATGGTGCCTCATGTGTTCACCAAAAGATAAATTCACCTGAATCTGTGGACAATGAATATGAAAGTGCTGAACAAACTGCCAACAGAAAGACTAAAAGCCCCAGACTGTCATCTGAAGACTTGCCAAAGAAGCCACCCCAGTCTGTGGGCAAGGAGACAGGAACCATCAAAAATACTGTCTGTGAAAAGAATACACAAAATTTGCATCGAAATGGAAAAAGAAGGTTTATGTCCAAGCCAAAACCTGCAAATGGTAGACATCATTCTACAAAGAATATGATTCAGACCAGTGCAGTAAAACCAGGACTGATTTCAAGACAACACTTGTTGCCTTGCCAGGAAGGCCCATCCACTTCCATCGGTAGCTTGTCTTCCACAAGTGGACAAACTTCTGAAGCCAGACTAAACTCTGCCTCCCGTAGAGGCATGTCTCAGTCTGGAGAAACCTCCAACCCTTGTGGCCTTCCTAAGTCAAAGCAGAGCACATCTACTCCCAGACCACATTTGTCCTCATCCAAGCTGCAGCTGTCTCGCTCTGTGAGCAACCCCCCAACACTAAATTATTCTTGCACTCACCCAAAAGGCCCAACATCTTCTGCAACCATGCAGTCATCTGCAAGGGAACATGTGAACAATAACTGGAAGAACAGCTTTTTCCCAACCAGGAGAGACAGAAGAAGTAACCTGGAGAACTTGAGAACCAGTCATTATGATTCAAGGAGTGATGCTAGACAAGGACCTAGTCACTGTGACAGGGCACCCAGACAGAGACACAACTCCCACAATACTGCAGCCCCCCTGATGAGGAAGACCAAGCCTGTTGCCATAGAATTGACAAGGGCCAGAATTCGGGATGCTCCAAGGAAACAATGTGTGTTCTTTTAAAGTCTCTAAAATGTATTTTTTTAATGATCCTTCATAAATTCTTATAATAGTCAAATAGTCAAAGGTAGTCAAAGTTATTTTTAATGTATCTGATATGAAAGCATGTTCCTAACCCTATTTCTTACCACAGGGTACTCTGTGGGTGATGGTTACAAGTGGTCAGAGAAGCCAACAGTGGCTAAGCCAACAAAAGGTGACACTTAACATGTTCCTGTTTAATAACACTTGTCTTACAGCCTACCCTCCAATACACCATGCAGTTTCACCAGGTTTTCTGGTTTGTGGGATATAGGTTTAATCCTCTCTTCTCTTGTTCCTCGACATTTTTCATTGTAGGTTCCGACAGGTAGGGGAAGAAATGTATGACCCCTCCAAGACCCCATCTTTGAGGGAAAAGGTGCCTGTGTTTCACTCCCAGAGGGTCAGGTGTTCCATGCCTGAAACCAGCTGTTCCTGTTGTTGTAGTTGATTCTAGCTTTGATTTTCCAAAGCATTTGTGTATAGTTCCATGACGGACTACCTTGTACCTATATCCTAAAACTGAATATTCTGTATTTTAACTGCCTGTATGTAGACACACTGTAAACATATTAATATGAGCGGTTTGTATTCTTTTTACCAGCTACCTCAGTGTGTAAAAATGCAACATTAAGCTCTTTGATTGTTTTTTATATGTACGTCACTGTCTTTCCTCTTTTTAAGTTGACAGTTTTTATTCTTTGAAAACTCAGCACTGATTTCTTATGGGTAATGTCACATTCGTCTTTAAATAGTTGATGTTGAAAATGTAAAATATTTGATGAATGCTTTGTTGTTAAGCTCATGTGTACCACTAGAGGGAGCCATTGCAATATATATTAGATTTAATTGTTGGTCTCATTTTAATTATGCACACTTTAGCCTGTGTTAAACCATGTACTTTGAGATTTTGTCATCTGAACATTATCAGTAGTGGCAGTACCTGTATTGTTACTCTCACCATGATTACATGTTAACTTGGCAGCTGGGAAATTGGGGTTCCATCTTATTGTGTCATACATACAGCTGTGATAGCAGAAACTGGTGCTGATCAGACTAAATACCTCATCTATCAATACTTGGTCAGTCCATCTGTCTTTTCATCAATAATTGACCATCTTGCATCTCAATGTCTGGTGGATTCTGTGAAATGGCTGTAAGATATGATAATGAAACAATATACAGCAAGTCGATGAGATGGTATTGAATTCATGTCCGTCGTCGTTAAGTTTTGGTTGCCCATTACAGGGAGTGGGCCAGAAAAGCTCACTTTTTCCTCAGAAGTATCTCTGAGTCTTTGCAACACAATCTGCACACAGAAGGGAAAAAAACAGACAACTTATCTGTTGTGCTCATTTTGACAGTGAAATCATAAAAATGCTACGTATGCACTGGATATCTAACACACTAAGTAGCTATTAATGGGTTGTTTTGTTTGCATTAAGGGGTGCAGACTGCACGGAACTTACTAAATCCCATGAAATTCACCCCTGAGTTTACATAAAAATTTCCACTGAGTTTACTTTTACGTGCAAATTTAGGGTTGGCCTTGTTGCTTTGTAAATTTTACGGGACTGACCCCAGATTGAGGATATATTGGATGTTTTTAATGGGTGTGTGTATGTATGTCTGCATGAACTGAAGCAGCTTCAAGGTTAAAAACCCTCTTCAACCATGCAGAAAGTGGTGGTGGCCAACACGCAACTCGGACATTAGTCTTTGCAACCACTAGTGACCTTATGTCTGCATCTTTTTAATGCTAATTCAGCTGTACCAATACTGAGCAAATACATGAAGCACAGTTTTTTGTGAAATGCTCATTAACTGACACATTGAGATATGTGTGTAGCTTCTTGTGATGTTGAATTCATTGATTTTGTGCCTTATTTTTCTAATTTGAGGCAAACGTTCTGTTTATTTTTTGAGTGTTTTGTCCCTCACTGTGTCCCTGACCCTGAAAGTCACATGTACTCTATAATTTTTTTTTTCTGTGGGTGGGAATAAATATAATTATGACATTTTGCATATGGTCAGTTGGCTACATTTGAATATCCCGCCCTGCCCGGCGACTCCTCCGCGCTCCGCCGAGGCGGGGACTCACTCTGATCTCCTTCCAGCGCGGCTCGCAGTGTGTCGGGACGCTCTGCAGACGCGGTTTGTCGAGCGAACTGTCACTGGAACAACATTTAAAAGCAACTTCGGTGTATTACAGAGCTTTATTTTTCACATCCACGAGCCGATACAGAAGCAGTTGTCCAGACTCGAGCATTTTCGCCAGTTTTCCGCTTTTCCTGGAGATGTGTGGTTTGGAGAAGTAGGAGCGGACGGCGCTGCACACTGAAGCCGGGATGAGTGGGAGCTCAGCGGTCTCCGGCGCGGCGCCCTGCCGCTTCGCCCACTACTTCGCCGTTTGTGGGATAGACACGGAAACTGGACTGGAACCGGACGAGTTAGCAGGTATGCGCTCTCTCTTCTGTGGCATCTAGGTGGTTTTTAAAGTCTGCGTGATACAAGAAAAACAGTTCTCCACACATTTTAGGAATTTCGCTGACTAAAAATATCCTCTAACACCAGCCAAGGCATGCATACTCTAGTCAGAGGTATGGCTGCATTAAGATGTAAAGCACACACAGTAATGTCAGCATTACTTAGTATTTAAACTCACTGAATTGCACAAAAACCTAATTAACGGCACATGGTTTCCTCTCCAGAGTTAGTCATACTGTGAATAAGCACAGCATGAAGCCCATAAATAAAAAACCCTCCAGGAGAAATGATTCCAGCATCATTTACCTCTACCTTGTTGACACATTTGCTCAGTGATCTGCTGACATTTAAGGTGGATGAGCCTCCTGTGTGTGAGCAGAGTGAAAGCTCACAGGTTACCTTTTCTAAATGCTCCAATCTGATGTCAGCTTCCTGTGTTTGGTCAAAGTGAAACACCTGTGCATGACTGTTCTGTAGTTTTGACTCACCGTGTTTTCCAAATAAGAAGCAACCTTTGGTCACATGTAAAACATAGAGTTTCCTTTTGAAAGCTGACCCATGGTCCACTTGTCTTCAAGCAACTTTAGTTAAGTTTGACAGCAAAATAAACCTTATTAGATTTTGAAAGCGAGGTCTCCCTGTCATTCTCACAGAGCGGTTTGTATAATGGTATTTGCTGTTTGAGTGCTGCTGATGCAAAAGTGTATTTAAGGCAGCCTCGAGTGTGGGTGAAGATGGTGACGCTGCCTCCGTCGCAGGACAGTTGTTTGATTAACAGCAAGGAATTGCAGAGCAGTGTTGGTTCATGGGATGCTCAAAGAAACTACTTGGACCTTTGATTCATACCTGTAGTAATACAGTTCTGTGTATTTCTAAGGGTCATCCTCCCTGCTGGGGTCTTCTCCATGACTGCACCAGTCAGCTGAGACTCCTGCCTGTCCAGCTGTAGTGGTGATGCAGCATGTTTACTCTGTCACCAGATACATTCGCTCATTGACTCAAGCTGCTTTGTTCCCATCCAATAGCAGCCTCACCATATTACAGCAGTGGAGACTTTCTGACAAGCTTCACCTTCTGGGTGCCGTTTTAACAACAGCGAGGGTTGCTGAGGTGTTGCATCACAGCCAAATTGGTAGCTTCTGTCTGTGGAGCTGAGTCTCTTGGCCACGCTTCAGAATAACGACGTTTGTGTATGCTGAAAGTGAGCTGTGATTGCACACTTCGGGCTCGTGTTCAGAAATGCAGACGTTTTATTTTAGTGACACACTGTGAAGCATTGTGTGTTGCCTTCAGGCTGCAGCATGTCTCTGAGGTGACACTGGTAGGCTTCCACTATAGTGACTCCGTATGCCCTGCTGAATGCTCTGCAAACGCCCTGCACCCCAACTTACCGAGCGTTTGGTGTGCGCATGTGGTTAAACTATGTGACAAGTTGACAGTCAGTGAAGAGGTGAGAGTAGGGCTGCAAGTAACAGTTATTTTTATTATTCGATTAATCGTTTTGTCCATGAAGTGTTAAAAATATGGTGAAAAGTGCCCATCAGAATTTCTGAGAGTCCAAGGTGACGTCTTCAGATGTCTTGCTTTGTACCACCAGCAGTCCAAACCTCCAAAATATTAAGCTTCCTTTTGAAGAAGACAAATGAAGCCACCAAACCCTGATGCAAAGTGACTCAGAACAATTAATCAATTATCAAAACAGTGGCAGATTAATTTCCTGTCACTCGACAAATCATCGCAGCTATAGGTTAATCAGAACAAACGTGATCGTGATAGCTGGTAGTGACTGGGATATCTGAATATTCCAGATAACATACAGTAACTACTAAACCAATGGCTTGTTGATGATATCATTGTTGGAGTTGATGAGATCATGCCTAGTGACAGCATCTTTAAGGGGGGCTGTTCTCACCACCTGCTCATATGGTTCATAGCATACTGAAATCTGTACAGTTCCAACGGCTTAAGTTCCTGTCGAGGAGTCTGTTAACCAAGAACAGAGTGATAACAGGAAATTAGAGCTATTGAATGATCAGCTGACTGAGACAAAATGATTTGATAGTATTGAGATTCGATCCAGTTCTTGTGCTACATCCATACACCTGTCCTGTTTGGAGTGCAGTAAAGCAGCCAGTGTGACATGTTCCCGTGTGTGCTGTGAACATGAACCGACACAACGCAGCACCGCTAGTGTGCGTCTTGCTTCAGGCAAAGCATCGTCCTCCCCAGGCGAAAAAACAGAACAAAAGCATACATCACACACTCACTGTGTACACGTTAGCAGAGCACTTGAGCACAACATGAGTGAGTTTAGATGCCTACATTTCAATTTTTGTCTGAACGCAAATCAAGCATGAGCTGAACTTCATGTCCCCCTCCCCTTCATTCATCCCCAAAGCTGCCCACCCCCATTTCTCTATCATCTGCCTGGGTTTGCCTTCACCCTCTACACTTCATAGCAGATCATTTACAATTCTGATGAGGCCTGTTGCCGTCCTCCCCCATGACACACCATCTTCCAAACGACACTAATGCTGCCATGATTGATATCAACATGTTGCCGTTGGCACTCCATAAACCCTTTTTTGTCAAGCATATGGGTGCATCTCAGCACCCCCGCATATTCTTGTACCCCGAGCTGGAGGCAGCCATAATTGCAGTGACCCACATTAAGTAGGGTTCTAGGCCTTTGCTTATTTTAGGCTGCAGCTCCCCTCCTCCCTGCTCTTTGTGTGGCAGTGGAGCTGTCTTCCCCTCAGCCCATTGTTCTAGTCAGAGGGCCAGACTTCCTGTAGACCTGCCTCGGGCTCCTTCATGGTTTACAGTGCCTTATCTCTGTCTCTGTCTATGTGAGTCTACTCTCTACAAGATCGTACAGTATTTAACTGCTTTATTTCAACTCATCCTGAGATCTTTGGTTACAGGCTGGAATGCAAATTAGATGGTCTAATTCCTCCCATAAATAGCCACTTTGTCAGTCCAGACACCCACCCCATGCCATGCCATTGAGCTGTAGTGGTATAAATAAACTCTGGCTGGCATATAGAGCCTGAAATAGTCCCTACATTCTAACACCAGACGCAGTTAGAGAGGAGAGGGGAGCTCATTTTGGGAGGGAGATGTTTGGTGTGCCGGTTGTAGATGTAGATATGAGGTCAGTGCTGCTACAGTGTGAGATGTGTACCACTTTGCCATCTCCTCCCCCTGCAGGGGAGGTGATGGTCATTCGGCCCAGCATAGCTGCTTGAGAGATGTGTGCTTATCATACTGGTGACCATGGCAGTTGCAGTCCAGCAGCAAACCCGGGGCCAGTGGATGATTGACATTTCAACTTGACTTGCATGTTTAATCAATTATCAAACTAGTTTGTATTTAATTGTTAATCAGTGGGTGATCAGTTAGTCAATCACCAATCAATGATGAATTAGGAAAGTGACAGTCAACTCATGAGATGTTTAAGCTGCCGACTAGTTCTTCATAGCTGAAGTGGTCATTTTGTCTGCAGGGATTTGTGTGTATTTGTACAAAGACCTTTTCATCTAGAATATTTTAGATAAACTGAAGGATGAAATTATAGGTAGAAGCAAATCTCCCAATTCCTCATCTAAAATCATTTAAAGACACAGAGGATTAACTGAATGCATTGTCATTTCAGAGATACATGGTTTTCATATGACAGTGATTATATCTTCCATACTGACCAGACATCACATGGGATTTAGGTTATTGTCATGTGGTGATGCAACCTCCTGGTGTTAAATGCTGCATTACAGTTTGTTAACACAAGTTTCAGAGTTTGTTGGACTGTTCAAGCTTAGCAGAATGAACCCTGAATGCACCTGCAGGTTTGGCCATCATTTACTTTCTATGTAGCTATACTCAACCAACTGATTAACTGACTAACCATTGCAGCTCTGATTTAATGGATAATATGTGTTGTCATTGCAAATTTTAAGCCTCACACAACCACCTCTGTTTTCATACTGAATCATTGAATTGCTTGATGACGTGCATGCTTTAAATGGAGAATATGGATATAGTGTAGCCTCTGGTGTTGTTGGAACCAGTCCTATACTACAGACTTAAAGTCGGGATATCTCCATAACTTCCATATTCTGGCCATTCTTTTTATTTCTCTCTTTAAGTATAACACTAAATGGAGAATTACCCCTTTAAAATCGATCTAGATTAGCAAATCAATTCTCAAGAACAATCCTGCTGCATGTCCAGCAGTGACATTGATGGAGCGCGGAAAAGCAAAGCGTTCATGCTTGTTTGCATGTATTGTTACTGATACTGCATGCATGAACACACACAGATATACAATACATACTGTACCCACACACACACACAGAAACAGAGACTCACAGCTGGGGCTGTGATGATGATGCTCTTCTGAAAACCAGATGCTCAGTTTCAGTAATCAGATGATTCGGTCTGTCAGGTGTAGCCGGTACCAGACCTTCTCGTCCTCTTCTTCATCATCTTCCTCCTCCTCTTTGTACTCCCTCTCTTCTCCTTTCATGTCCCCCTCTTTATCTCGGTCCTTCACACCTCCCCGTCTTCACAGCTGCGTGTCACCCGCTGCTCTCCCACAGTAGCGATCCCCTGCTTTTGTCAAACTGAATTAGACAGGCTGTTGTCAGTATTTTATCCCAGGTTAGTCGCTGGCCATAACCCAGACCTAAATGAGTTAGTATCACCTCAGGGAGAATAGACTTGGCTGGTTAAAGCACAGACACTCACAACCACTTATGGTTCCCAGCCAGGTGCCAATAACCCCATTATAGTGCAGTCATTTAGTGGGAAAAAGGAGTGAACCTCACACAAAGCGCAACAGAAAATCTGAGAAATATTTATCACTCTTAAAAGTCTCCTCTAACCGACGATAGGTGGCCGAGTCATTAAGGCGATGGACTGCTAATCCATTGTGCTCTACACGCGTGGGTTTGGCGGCTTGTGACCAGAGGGTTGCCGGTTCGATTCCCCCCACCGGACCGGCAGAGAAACTTGGGTGTGGTGGAGTATCTGATAAATAAACATTTTTCAGATTTTCTGTTGCAACCTGTGTGAGTTTCACCCCTTTTCTCTCACTGAACGCCTGTACTAAAGGGAGTTACTGGTGTACTGTCGTATAATACCTGTACTGTTACAGCGCTAATGGTTTCCTCTCCTCCTACATGCTTCAACATGTCTGTTTCAAGATGAATGTCTTTTATAACAACTTAAGACTTAAAGTAAAAAAAAGATCCTCTCTTGGAAGATTAATCAAATCCCAGCTTGGTTTCTCTAGTTTCTTTGTGACCTTGACTTTTAAAATGTGATTTAATATATACGTAGTAGCTTGAAAGTTTGTATATTGAATAGCACCAACATGAAATTGTTAGCTAATTCACAGCATTGTCACGAAATCGCAAATCGCAATGTCATTTGCCCACATTGCACCTATCAGTCCAGCAGGCACATTCTGAGTTTTTATGGTGGTAGTTTTTCCTCGCCGACATGAGCAGGACATCTTTGTTTCCTGTCAAATGTGGGCCAGTAAAACCTTTTGAGACTGATCATGCCTTTAAAGGCATAGATACCTTACATTATTGGCTCCGCCTGCTCCAAATTAATGTGTTTCTGTCTCCTGCTACGCTGTAGTTTCATCATTTAATCAAGAACCTGCCTGCTGTCTGACAGTGCCCGTGCATGAAATGACATGAAGTTGGGGGTCTTGTTCAATTTCTGTTTTATCTCATACTTTGTGTAATGTGTTGCATGGATTTTACTTGCCATGGCGTGAAATTAAACATAGAGAGGGAACCTCTTTTGTCCTGCGCCGTGATGTGAAAATTGCTTCTGCAAGAGCGTTTTCCAGTTCATTTAAATGTGCATGTTTAACTTCGTCCCGCTGATTGCAGGCACTTTTTTAGACATGAGACTCGCGTGCAACAGCGTAAACTCTGATCACATTTATGTAATGAGGTGCATGTCTGGATGGGGCTGTGTTTAGGTAAAAGGACTATGCAAGTAAACTTGACACTGGTCTCGTGAGATAAATGTAATGAATTTCAAGCCTTAAAACACAGCTGTATGGAGCCCGCAAGCCATTTTAATGTAAACAATCTGGGCCGTTTGAGCGTCCTCTGGGTAGACTTTCAGTCCCGTCTGACCCTGTTTCGAGCTATTAATATTCAGTTTGTTCAAAGAGCTCCCTTGCTGCCATCGGGAGCTGGAAATGAGCCAGTACGGCTTTAAATGTGACTGGACCTCAGAGGTGTGAAGGCCGAGGTGGGAGTGTCCTGCAGCAGGACACAAAGGGATTTGAGCAGCTAAAGCTCCCCTCTGGCCTGGACCATCTGTCCGCACGCAGACTGGTCCGGGTGTCAGTCAGCACGTAGGCTGCATGCTAACACAGCCCACCGACATACGCTAATGATGACAGGGCCGAACAACACTGACGCACGCCCCTCTTGACTTATGTTAACAATGGTATGCCAGAGTAATGAGAAGATAATACTATATGGCCTGTATGATGCTAATAGCTCAATTAAACAGAAATCAAACCTCTGTATGCTTCTTTAATTGTTTTATTTTATTGAGCTCTTGCAACATCTGTTCATCTGGTTATGACAGTATTGTCTTGTACCATTCTTTTTGTCATATTTTTTATTTCCTCAAAGATAAATGAATTTTTGCCGTGTTTTCTTATGCTGCAGATTCTGGTGTCTTTCTCTTTCCCTCTTTCTTTCTCTCGTGGCTCATCAGTTCCTTCCTCCTCCGTTTCCCCCCGCAGTGATTTCGTCCATCTCTCTGAGTTTTGTGCCCCGCGCTCTGTTCGCCCGGCCAGGCTGCTGTTAAGCCTGTTAGAGTAATCCACTCAGACAGTCCCTCCAGGCTACACTGAACGCATCACTGTAATGTAGCACACGGCCGGGCCCCACCACTGTCTCCTCCACACACACACATTCATGCTCATAACCATGACTCCGCTCTCTGCTTCCTACAATGTTTGACCGGCGGCATCCTCCTGTCTCTCTTTATAAAGCCTCTCACTGCAGGTCATCTTGTAAATGGCTCTGGATGTTTTGGCCTCACAGGACAAGTAATGATTTTGTGACCAATTTTAGGAAAAAGAAAAGGCTTCCATGGAGTGGAGTTCAGGCCTCCAAGTTTCACAGAAAAAAGCTCGTCTGTCTCTTTCAGAAGTAAAACAGTCAATTAAAAAAGCAGACATATTATGAAGTAAATGAAAATAATAATAATAAGCAAGATGAACTCATGAAACCCATGAGAAATGAAACAGTCAACTAATCCAATAGCTATGAGACAGAAAATTAATCGGCAGCAATTCTTATAAATGAATCATTTAGTTTAAGACAATTATCAAGAGACAATACCAAACATTATCTGGTTGCAGCCTCTCCAGTTTCCTGCTTTTGTCTTCTTCATATGATCATTGATCGAGCATCTTTGGGCTTTGGACTGTCGGTCGAACAAAACAAGCTTCAAACTAACAACGTTATTTGACCATATCTAAATTTTAACAGTTCTACTCATTCCACATATCCATACCTGAAACTGAGGTAAAATGCCTCTCGTGTCTTAAGTCTCTAGTCTTGATGTATTGAATCTTAAGAGGTAATAATGGCGCACTCTTTCAGAGAGTTTCTCTTCAAAGGCACTCGTGGTAGTTGTGTGAAGTTTGTTGGAGAAGCTCAAACCCCTCTCACTTTCACACCTCTGCACAGCTCTGCCAACTGTGGATTATTGGAGCTCACTTTAGATTTCGTCATTGGAAAGTTGTCGGGGGAAGGGGCTTCTAATGCTGTTACACAATCCAACGAGGCTTTAAGTCCCTCTCAGTCCCTTTCACCTTAATTTGCATTTAAGTAATGTTAGAGTGTGCACAATTAGCTGTGTGCATGGCCAGTAGTGAACACAAGTAACTGCTGCAGAGACAGTCAAGGAAAGCAGAAACAAGAAGTAAGAACACAAAAGCTAAATATGCAGCAGACAAGCTCAGAGGCAGCAGAGGCAGCATTCGCCTGGTGTAGCTTTGTGTTGCTTTTTGTAGCTACTGGAACTCCAGATACTCAGCAACAGGCCGTCTGTGGTTTAGCAGCCTGTTGGTTTAAGTTGAAGGTCCTGACAGAACCCTGAACCTGCCTGTCTGACAAGATGTTGAACGTCAGGGATGTGCGGCCTCAGCCTCATACAGCGCGAGAGAGGCTGCCATTTGCTGCTGGTCAAAGTTCAAGGGTTGGGGGGTAAGGGGAGGGGGGCGGTAATGATGGATCGTCTGCCTCTGGGAGTCAGCAGGACCTGACGACCTCGGAGGATGCTGCTAGCTGTTGCTGACTGGTCACATCCCTTTGCAAATGCCCCTCTGCCTCCAACAGCAAAGTGAGCAGTTGATCTTGGGAGGCGTGAGGAGCCATTTCACCGCCCCTCCCTCAGAGCGACCTCTGACCCTGAGCTCCATATGTTCTCTTTCTACGGGGGAGGAAGGAGACAAAGGAGCCAGGGGGAGCGTGGAGGCTGTTGTTCTGGTTTATGAGAGGGGCCCACAGATGCGTTGGAGCTGGACATGACCGTGGAAAGTCAACTTCTGTCTCTGTTGTTGTGTAACTTTCTTGCATTAAGAAGAGTTCTGGGGTCTTCTTTATTGTGCATATTAAAAGCCACTGAGGATCAGGGCCTGTTAAAGCAACTAGTTCATCCCCGGCCTACCCTCTCATCTCTGAATCTGCGTCAGATCTGTGAGGTGGGCTTGATTGGTCGGTTTCATATCATCATCGGTGCTAGAACAGCAAAACGGATGCGTGTTTTGATGAGAGGTTTGGTTCGTGTTTAGAACATCTCGTCTCAACGTTCTCAAGTTACGCAGTATAGTATGTATAGAACCATGTGCACATATGCTGGCCTGGTGCGTTTGGAAGTATATAAGGATTCTACGTTTTAAAAGGTCATTAATCCAGCCCGTTGTTTGCCCGTGGTGCCATCTCAGAATGTCACATCATGACCTACAGGCACTGAAGGGTTTTTATGAAAATGTCACTGACTTTTCCCTCGTAGCTTCTATTGTTCACTGCTAGCTGAGCTAAAACTGGAATGCAGCTAACGACAGCAGGAAACGTCAGCATTTGAACTGCGTCATAATATTACACTGACCAAAATCCCAGACAGGTCTGCTCTCGTTGCGTGATATTTCCATTCCATGTCATACATCACCTGAGTGCACACAATAACCTTGGTGATGTATTGTAAGGCAGCCATTTGTGAAACACAATGGTGGTCTTTCATCAAGAAGTCATTGTACCAAGGTCGGCTACCTGTAGAGTTGCAGGACACTGTGGCCCATCTCTCTTGCTCCTTCCTCTTCACTGAACAAAGGAGTGTAGCACTGAGTGTGAGAATATGACAGAAGCGATCCTTTGCCACACGCTTTACAGCCTTTATACAACATTTCCAGTTCTGGCTGCGCAGTATCTTGTTTCAGCAATAGTCGCATTGTAGGACACACAATGTCAAATAAAGCAAATTAAGTCACATTTGTCGTGCTGCAAGTGTTTTGCTGCTTGATGAACAAGGGAGACTTGCAGGTTGTCTTTCTCCATGACTAATCTGCAAGAAAAGTCTCTGATATTGCAGAATTTAGTCCAGTTGAAGAGATCGATCAGCTCCCAGTGTGCTCTGGTGAAGGCGTGCAGTTCATCAATCAAACATCGGAAGCAGGCCCAACTAGTCGCCCACCACAACCTGGAAATGTATGCTGCCTGTTTTGGTTGTTGGATAGACGCACGCCTTCACTAGAGCACACAGCCAACTGATCTGATCGCTGAGCATGCAGAGCATATCACCTGCCTGCAAACAAGCACACAGCGCAGCTACTGTCGCAGATAAAGTCTCCTGGATGCCAGAGACATGCGTTCAGTTATCCATTATCAGCAGCACCTCATCCCTGTTTTTTTGCATCTCAATATATATTGCAGAAAATAGATAATGCAGTGTCAGTTTTCTCCGTTACCATGCAGCCTTATGGGCAGTCTTCCCGATCTGTATACAATACAGTCCCTTTGACAAAGAGTTTCCAGTGCACTTCCTGAGTTCAGACAGTAGCACTAAAACTAGAGCTGAAATGATCAGTTGATGAAATGATCATTTGATGGACAAAACAAGACAGCAGCTTGATGAAACCACTGGAGACGTCCCAAGCTGATCGTAAGGATTGGTGTCAGGGCCAATCCTATTGGATAGGCAACTAAATAAAAGACATACTGTACTTACCTTTGACTTACCCACTTTAGTAAGTCCCTGTTTTCTAGATGAAAAGATGAGTTGATGAATCAAGAAAGTAATTGGCAGATTAATCATTCGTGAAAATAGTCAGCCCTTACTGAAACAATCCTTTTTTCAGTAGTTTGAGGAATACAAACATGTTTTTCTACCAAACTCCTTTTTTTCATTTAAGAAAACATGCCAAACTTCCAAGTCATCTTCACACAATCATCAGAAATATTACACTAATGAATGAGTAAACAAAAGTTTTCTTGACCAGCCAACCTTTGATGCTTGAAGGTTTTTGATATTCAAATTTCATCCTAGTGAACTGCTTTCCATTATTAGTGTGGACAAACGGATGAGACATAAAGCATTTGTTAACTCGTGTTTGATTTGTATTTATTCACTCTGCTTCCTTGTTTTAGTTCATCAGTCTTGACCTGATTATTGCATTTTTCTATATACAGTTATTAGTTATTGTGAGTATGCTTTTTAACATTGAGCCTTTAACATTGAGCCCCCCCCCCCCCCCCCCCGTTTGTGCACAGATCTACTCATGTTTCATTTGCTGTGCTCGCTCTGAGAAATCAATAGCAGACATGTACTGCACGTAGTGTGATGGTACACTCTGTATGTTTGAGTCTGTACCCAGGCCAAGCTGAAGAGGTTGAGAGGAGAGAGAGGAGCAGGTGAACAGAGAGGGAGGCTGTGAAGGGGAGGGAACAAGCTGGCCAGATTCCAACCACGACTGAAACAGCTGTGATTAATGAACCCGCCATTAAGTTTCATTGATCGTTGAATGTTATGCCATAATACCTCGGAGTCCCCAGTGACACACACAGGCGACATCAGCTCACACCAGCATCCTCATTGTAACAGCGTGGAGTGCAGTGTTATGTCAGGCAGGCTGTAAATCTCCTTACATAACCGTGATAGGCTGCACAGCGGTAACTATGGCCCCTTATGACAGATTAGAGCCGCTGTGGTACAGGGGCCCCGCTGGCCACGGACAGGCCTGCACCTCACTGTGAGACATGCTGGCCACACACAGTGGACAAGGATTATACTTCATAAACACAGTCTGAACATTACAGAGCTGAAATGCTTTGTATGTGTTTATCACATATTTGCTTTCAGTGTGTGATTGGCAGAGATTGCTGGAGCTCTCATGCACAGATCTGTTTGACAAGGTCAACATATAATGCTCTTTTTAGATGTGATGAAGTTTCACTGGAGGGCAGACTGCATATATAACATCCATTGAGTTTGGAGCCTCAGTTTGACCAAATTGAGTTGTGCGTTTTGCACAGAGATGTTATTTCACAAATAATCAGAAAAAGAGCCCAATCAGAATAGGAGTGCATCATATGAACACCTTATTCTGAGCAAGTAAATCATGTAAATGCCCTAACCTTCTGTTACTCTCAACATGGATTATATGTGGAAATGAACTGTGAGGATATGCTGCTTTTTCACGGCGGTAAGAAAACATCCATACCGTCACAGCCCGACATAACAAAACACACTATGAGTGGACAATTTGTGTGCACTGTTGAGGTGTTTTGAGCGTATCTGCACTACGAACCTGCTGCTGGATGGAACTGTGAAAATAATGTGTCTGTCTGCATGAGGACATTCGGTTGGACTTCGATCACTCACTAAGTTCCAACTCATTCATTGACCTCTGGCCTGTGTGATAAGGCTCGGTAAACAAAGCATGACCGCTCTCAGAAAGCTCGCGCATGTCATATTCTCCCTCACTGCTACTTTTTAAACTTTACTTATTTGTTGTAAACCAGAAAATGGATTGAATTATCTCCTTTTTGCCTGTTTCTTGGTCTCTGGTCTGTCTCAGGCTTTCATTCTCTTGACCCACCTCCTTTCTTTCCCTCTTTTCTGCAGAGGACAGTGAACATAGTGAGTGAAGCTAGCAAGCAGTCCAAAGTGTCATGCTGTAAGGTTGATCATCTCGAGATAATCTTTGTGTGTTCATGAAAGAGTGGATTGTTGTTTGTTTGTCTTTGTCAGAAATTAGCAGAGGCTTGGTGCACTGAATGTTCCCTGTGGAAAAATAAAAATTAGAGTACAAAATGGGCCAAATCAACAGGCAGAGCTACAGATAACACCGCCATGCACCGGTCCATTTCATCTCATGCAGTATCTCTGCAGCCCACCCACCTCCTCAACTGGAGTGTGCCTTTGTAATCACATGTCATTCAGACCCCTGTCACTCAGGGGCCACTGTAAAATCTCTATGGAGTGCTGATGGATGAGGAAGAGAAACAGTAGTTTCAGTTTCCAACAATAAATGGCGTCAAATTGAAATGACTAAATAATGAGTTGCAGATGAAATCAGTTAGCATTATTAGCATTATTAGTGGGGGCTCAGGACAGGGAGGGATTTGCCCGTCACCATTATGTCACAGCGCACAGCCACTCAACATAAATCCCCCAGGACGTGTCTAACAAACAGCAGAAATCTCCTCCAACACCACATCACCAGTTAATTGGCACTGTTTTTGTATGTGTGATTGAGCTTGGGTCACATTCACCCCCGCCCAGACCCTACCCCCTCTCCTCCCCCTGAAAGCAACATCAGGTTATGTAATTGGGCCATCGGTGGACTTGTCAAGGCAGATTAGAGAGACTTGGCAGCTATTTCTGAACCAGTGGCTAGATTGTTTATCACAGCGGAGTGAAGGGTGAAACGTGACGGGACGGCAGAATTTAGAAGAAAAGTTGTTCTAATGTGAGGGACAGAGGGAGGAAGTGATCAGATACGATGTGGCTGTCGGCTCAAAGGCAGTTTGATGTTTTTACGGAAAGAAAATGGGGTGATGCTGTTAGAAATTGGGCGGGCTGGCTGCTGAGGATGGACAGGCTCACAGCGACACTGAGCTCCACACAAGATATGCTGCGGATTCACAACAAGCTGCACCAAGCAATATTTTTATATTAGCAACAGATAAAATGACTGTAGGAACTTGTTTATGCTGTTAATGAAGCTGCACTGTCCTGATTTAGATGTTGTGCTTTCACGTTCTGTGAGAATAGTAGGCCCTCTCCTAATTATGGACTGAAACTGTTCGCTGTGCATTGGTCCAGTGCTCACAGCTGTCTTTTATCTGAGCTTTGATCAGCTGTATGTAAACCAGAAGATCAGTTAGAATCGTGTGGACAGATGTTTTTCAGCTGCTTTCACAGAAGAGATTCGAGCAGGTTGGATATTTGCATGAAACGCTCCAGCGAGCTGTGTCCCGATGCAGCACACGGATATGTGACGACATACAGACATACAGTACAACTCACACATGATGATGGGAGTTTGATGGTGAGGTTATAAGATTTGTATCAACTCCAGCTTTTCTATAGTGTAAACTTCTCTCACCAGGGAAAACTTCCATCAGGAGCGAGAAGTCTGTTTTGAAGATAAACTAAATCAGTTAGAAGCATCAGTATGGTCCTGTGGTTGTAGTAAAGTAAAGTAAACTTTTGGCTCTAATCCTTTCAGAACATTATGTCATCTTCAGTTTTTACTCACTCCTGTGAGTTTCTGAAGTAAAAGGACATCCTCTGCTCCCAGTGTCCTCTTTTTATCTTTTCATCTCTCCGTTCACATTATATCAGCCGTCCTGCTTGAAGGCTGAAGTATGGGATGTACTGCTGAAGCAGCTTATGCAACTGTCCTTAATGTCCTGCTCATCCTTAGGGCCATTTGAACAAACATGTCTCTGTCTGTCACTCTCTATCTTTTACTTTTTGTCTGCCTTTATCTCGGCTCTAAGCAATTATCTTTTCCTTTCCAAGCAACCTCCTTAAACCTCAGGCCCCTCCTCTGGGTTTTGTGGGAACCAGAGGGGCGTACTCATTATAAAAGATCACTAGTATTGCCTGCTGACTGTTAATCACCTGCCCCACACTCAGGTAGGCCTGTGTGATGAGCTGAGGGGCCCGCTCAAAGGCAATGTAATTAACATGTGCCTGGGTTCAAATGGGATGATGTAACCTCCATCACAGGGGCCCTTCAGCCTTCTGTGTGTGCTACAGGATGCACAGGGATCGCCATGGAGACAAGAGAGCATTAAAGCAAGACAAATCATTTTGCTGAATGGAGATGATGAGCTAAAGAGAGCGCCCAGCATCTCTGCGCCTCCATCCAATGACCTACTCTCATCCTTTCTCCTGATTATATGCACTAATTTGTATCAACTGTCAGCAGCTGGCCAATTGTTAATTGTTAAGAATTAATTCTACTGTATTTTTCATTGTTAACTAATCTCATTAAAAGACCAAAACCAACAATGTGTTCGTCTGATGCTGCCTGTGGCTCCCAATCTTTAAAAACAGCTTGCAGATATACAGTATAGTTTACATTTTTAAAAATGTCCCAGTAATTTCCTAAAAACGCTGGTCAAACAGGAGGAAATGGAGGGAATGGTTTGTTGGGACTATTTTCAGTGGCAGATTAATCTGTATTTGGTGCTCTACTGAATGTTTGAGGACAGTGTATGAGGGCTGTGTGGATTCATGTCCAGTGCAACACCAACTCATTGATGAGTTTTAAATAATCTTTGACAATGAGAAGACTACATATAATATCACCGTACTTTCACTTCAAGTCATGTGTCAAGAAAAACAAACACTGGCTGGTTCCAGTTTTTCAGTGCAATGCATGTTGTGCTTCACGCTGAAAAGGGAGTGGTAGAAATGGAGAGGTATTTACATTGCGGCTGAATGTTGGGATTTGGCAGCTTTGAGGTTCTGTAATTGTTAGGTTGTAAAGTAAAGGGAGGCACCAGGATTTTTACATCAGATCGGGTCCTGTAGGCATGCTGTAAAGAGCCAGTTTAACGATGAAAACCGTCTGTGCTTAAAGTGAGAATTGGACACACTCATCAATTGAAAATGGCGCAAGCAATTACAAGCACTTATGAAGTAGTTGCAGTATTTTGCTCGGTGAGGAATAATCAGTCGGACTCAAGGATTATCCTACATCTGCCCACTGTTACTGAAGCGTACCTGCAGCAGCAGAGTTTTGCATTTGGAAGACTTTTAATGTGAAACATCTGCAGGACAGGCAGGAAGTGAGAGACTGTTATTGTAACAGTACCTGATTAAATGCTTTTATTTAAAAAAAGTCTTGTAGTTTAGTGGTGTAACGGCTAATTTAATTTGATAAATACATATTCAAACATCCTGACTGCACAGTAAGCTCCCTACAGTTGTGTTGTGGGGATTCAGTGTCTGTAGCTGTGTTTCCATCAGTATTTGCATTGTAAAGTGTCGCATTTTTCATCTTCTTCTTCTCTTATGCCAACACCTCCTGACCAAACTACACTTTGCATATTCGAGTATGTTCACTAAAAACCAACTGATGGAAACAGGCCATCAATTTACTTTTTCTTTTCTCGTTTTTGCAACATTTTAAAAGTTTGCTTTAAATTTGCCCGACAGTTACGTGGAAACACAGCTAATGTTGTCACGTCAGCTTTAGGAGAGCAGCATTAAACTTCGGCTCCTCTCCACAGCTGTCCGCTCCCTTTCGTTTCCCTCTGCCTCACGTTGCGGCAGTCCTGTTTTTATCCTCCGCGTTGATTTCATCTGTCTTGCGCCCTTTGCTTCGTGTTTGTCCCTCACACCTCGCTGTCACACATCTCGTTCCTCGGCTCAGCCGCGAGGCTCGTCCCGTCTTTCTCTCTCTGTTAGTTGCTCCTTGCTGTGGACTGGTGCTGTACATCTTTTCATGTGATCCCTGTCACACTCCCCTCTCATCTTTTCTAGTCGTTCAGACAGCACAAGGGCCTGCTTCATGCTGCTTTTGTCAGCTCTGCCAACAGAGATCATGTTTCCCCTCCGTCTCTGTCAACAAGATGTCTTATAAAGTTTGTTTTTTACAGCATAGACACTAAAAGGCCAGACCCACAAGACAATTTTTCTTATTCTAGCTTCCTCCGTAAACATCTGGATGAGCCTAATTGAAATTTCAAAGTCATCATGCGTGCAGTTAAGCCAGATGAGACCTGAGCCTGACGGACACACCAGGCTGCCATAATGGTGAACTTGTCTTTTCTCTGAGTGACTCATTCCCATCAGGCACATCGCCGTCACCACCTCCTCATAGCCTTACAGCTGCTGTGGGAACAGCTGCCGTTCGCTGACACACATTCAACAGTTCAGACCAGACAGCTGTGTACGTCCTGCAGTTATGCATTATAAAATGAGTACGAGTGACGGGCAGGATTATTGATAGAAGACAAAGCAGACAATTTGTTGGACAAGCAGGACAGCAGAATATGCAAGACATATGGTTGTGTATTGGAAACGTCTTGATTTGGAGTATGTTAATGGGGAATATCAGTGTGCAGCAGCTTAAAGGAGTAGTGCTGGTTTTCACTATTCATTGCTTTTGCTGGCGTAGCAGAGCTCTGGTCTGCCTGCTGACGTGGTTGTGTCATGAGTAAAGAATCCTGGACTTATGCCACTGTGGCAACCGCAGCTTAATGGAGATAAACTTGTGGGGACGCATTTTCCCCTCCAAATCCCTCCGTGCACGGACGTGACAATGCATTATCATCGCGCACGAGCAAACACCTCCTCCTTCATCATGTGGCTCGTCTGCGCTCCTCTCATCAGCCAGTTCTCAGAGAGCTCATAACAAGGTGTACAGTAGATAAACAGCAGCTGCTAATCTGCTAATACAGTCACTTGACAGTGAGTCATGAGGCAGGACACAAAAGCCTCCATGATGGAAGGACCCGGGGGAGCAACCAGAGCATGTGCATGAATGAAAATGAGGCCGCCACTCTCAACACCTCCCGCCCCGGCCTCCTCCTTTCTTCTCCCTCGTCTTCGCTCCTTTTCTGTCCTCGCCACCTTAATGTGAATAAAAGAACAAAGCAGTGTGACAGGATGATGACATCACCACAGTAGCGTCCAGCCGCTGGCCAATACGACGCTGAATAGGGCAGCTTAGCCCGGGCAGTGGAACACTGGACCATTGTAACACACACACACACACACACACACACACACACACACACACACACACACACACACACACAATGTTCTCATTCCGATTCAGCCTAGCCCCCTGCAGCTCTGATCCCCATCATGTAAGGATAACTCATAACGATTAAGAGATTAGATCGTGTTAAACGCCACCTCCTCACCACCCAGCACCCTAACAACAACAGCCCCCCATCTTTAGTTGACCTGTTGCCAAGGAGACAGATGGGTGCTGCTCCCACCCAGCCAGTGCCAGGCTTTGGCAGGCCAGCTCGGCACAGCGGGCGCTAGCTCCATTTAGAGAGAACGAAAAGGTTGAGTGTGTTCTGTGCACATACGAGCTGTTTGGATGCTTTGTGTGTGTGTGTGTGTGTGTGTGTGTGTGTGTGTGTGTGTGTGTGTGTGTGTGTGTGTGTGTGTGTGGCCAGGCTGGTTGCCCAGTTGTAACAGGTGCTGCTGGTGGAGCACTGGGTGGTGGAATGTGTTGTGAATGTTATGGGAGCAGTAGATCAACTCCTGCTGACTTGTACGGAGGCTTCGACCATGAAGAACAAGGAGAACCTGGAAAAATGAGTTTATCTTATTAAGATAAATATTGTTTTCTGTCATTAATTCAATGTCTTCTACATTTACCCTATTAAGATGAGTGCATATTATTATCATTGTTGTTGTTGTTGTTAAACCTTATATGTTATAGGTCCATTCTCTCTTTCATTGAATCTATTATCCTTCATCAGTCTAAATCATGGATGGATGACTTTACGGGCCGACCACTCTTTCTGATGTTTTTAGAGCTTGAGTCGTACTACAGACCAAACGTTCCAACATCTCGGCCGCTGCAGTTTCTAGGCTGTGATAGTGGAGACGCTGGCTGATTTTGAGAGTAATGTTTACTTGATTAAAGGCTTGTTTTATGTGCTCCGCTGACTCATGGACAGAAATGTGTGAAATCTGTCGTGATGGCACATGAATGATGAATGGATCAGTTCGTATCTGTGGTGATTCTGTTATGTGATTCCTACCAGACCTGTGTGGTTTATGAGGCGGTTGTTTGTTCGACTGAGCATATATTTCTCAGCCACTTCTTATGGTGGGTGTGTGTACACTACGTGCTCTTTGTGCCCAGGATGCATCGTGGCTTTCACACATGACTGACCCTGTGCGTTGAAGGGGATGATTTAATGTATTCTGCAGATATTCATGATATACACAGACAGATGCTTTTGAAGTAACACAGACACAGACATGCAAGCCCCGGGGACTGTGAATGATCAGGACCACAGCCCTGCTTTCAAAGCCGTGAATACACGCCGTCTGTACCTTTATGCCGCAGGTGAAACGCTGACAGTCTCGCCTCTCGGTCGGCTGGCGATTGCAGTTCTGCTTTTCTGTCTGTCTGCTCACTCTGCTGCTAAAGGACTCATACACGTATACCCATACACACTGATGTGGATCTGCAGGGCCTTGAACAAAGCCTGTCAGTCAGTCATGCTCCCTGACTGCGGAGTCCACACACACACACACACACTCCTAGAGCTGAGCGTCTGATCACCTGGCTTAGCAAGGCAACAGGCTCCACATACATTATGCATGAGTGTCTGCAGCCAACATATGATTAGTTGCTCTGTTTTTCCTATATTTGTCTGTGTGTGTGTGTGTGTGTTTGTGTGCGTGTGTGTGCGGTAATTGGGCATTTTCCTCTCAATGTGTGCATGATGAGGTGCTGACCTTTAACATGTTTTGTTTAATGAGATGCTGCTCACACTGTCTGCGTCTGTGTGTTTGTGTATGAATGAATATGTATTCTGGGCCTATCACATGTAATAAGAAGTGCATTAAGTGATTTGTGGCTCTAATGACGCAGTATGTGACATACTATAGTACCCCGCCCCTGACACTTGGGTCAGCTGAACCTGCTTTGTGAGTGTCTATTGATGGAAAAACTGCATTATTATGATGATTGTCACCAGAAATGCAGAGGGAGGGGGTGAAGAAAAATAATTATTGTAGTGAAATGTTCAGCCTCAGTCTGGGAGAGGAAGCCATCGACTCCTGCAGCAAACAGACTGTGTGCAAAGAGGTTGTGCAAAAGGGCAGTGCCCCCCAAACCCAACAAAACATCTCTCAAGTTTTAATTGTTCACTATTAAATGTAGAATTCTTTCTTTACTTATATCATCATGGTTTCCTGGCTCAAACATGATTGGGAAGTCATCCTCCTTAGTTACTGTTGCTTCTCCCCTCAAGCTTGGCACATATGCAGTTACAGTGATAACAGTGGCATACCTCTGTTTCTCTCATTTCTGTTTAGATCATAACAGCTGTAAATTAATGAGGGAATGAAGTTTCATTTCTCCCAATCTCTCTCAGCTTGTTTCTTCTCTCTCTCTGTGTAAAGTGGAAATAAGAACACAATGCAATTACATGCAAGTTCTTTTCAGCCTATGTTTAATGGACTACAGTACAGAGACAAGCTGTTTAGTGTTCAAATTGATAAACTTCATTGTTTTTTGTAGAAATACACTCATTCTGAATTTGATGCCTGCAACAGAACACTCTCTGGCTACAAAGCCATGCTGGGACGCACCGGCAGTGCTTGTTGTGTATCAGCTGTAGCTAGTCCAGCTCATGCCGCGTCACTGCTCTGCTGTGTGGGAGCAGTACAGTTTCCTGGGTAGTCACAGGGAAAGTTGACAATTATTAGTGTCAAACTGTGTGCAGATATTGTTTCTTTGTGGAAAAACGTCATTTACGATCCAGGCCGAAGCAATAACTAATGCTACAGGAGTGTTTAACTCTGCAGAGATGGGACCCTGCTGTGGCTACAGAATACAGGATTCAAGCATACAGTCGAAGTGCCTGAGCTCGGCCACAATGCGCCTTCTCGTGAGCAGTCAGTCCATAGGTTGTTGTTCAGAATTTAACAGTCTAATGATGGAGCATGACTGACATTTGTGTTTTTGTTTCATTTTTGGGTACTCTGTGCATCTGTCTGTGCCTTTCTCGTGCATTTGATATCTCAGGAACGCCTTCAAATTTGGCACAAACATCACTGTGACCACAAAAAATTTCAACATTTCAAACAAACATCTAATAGGATAATATGATGAAGTGATGATACGTCGAAGGTCAGCTTCACTGTAACATCTCAGTGTTCTGCAAACTCACTTTTCTGGCCATTATTCAACACCATAACTCAGGAACAGAAGGGCAGACTGTGATCATGTTTCACATTTAGTCAGATACTGAGTTGGTGACACTGATCTTGGGCGTCCACCCTGAAACTGTGCTGATTGTAGAGATTCTCTGTGCTGTCAGGTTTAAGATGTATGTGAAGCATCTACTTTTTACAATGTGTAGCTTTGCAGCAACATCCATATTTGCAGCATTGTCTAATATCATGGTTGCAACAATCGATTCGAATTTACACACCAGTAAGCATACAGCAGGTACTCCCCCACAAGCCGATGAAATTGATCTTCAGGTGATTGTTGTTTCACCATGTGATGATCAGATCAGCCTCCTCTGACATGTTTGGTTTATAGTGAAATGATGTGACTGTTAAACTGTCTGGGTTGCCATAAAATTTGGTCCAGAAATTCATGTATCAACAGCCTCACAGAGCCATTAGCCTGTCTGTAAGCTCTAAAATAGTGAGGAGGCAGGATTTGATTTTATGCAATGGGCTGAACACCAGTCTTATAATCACTGGTCCTCCTGATGCAGATAAATAAGAAGCAATATGCCATTTTGACTTCAGAACTGTTAAACCATGTAATGGGAAATGTCCCAGTTTCATACTAAACATTGAAAAATACTATAGAATGCAACATATATGAGTCTGGACAGACGTGGATGCAAACTGCAATCTGACTGTCAAGTGGAAGCATATCACCACGAAGCAGTAATGCTACAGTATGCCAGTATTTGAGTGCCTTACATGTTAGAGGAAGAATTATGAACAATGAGCCACTGAGAGTTTTGAGTACTGTTTTCACACAGTTTTTCTAAAAGGATTGGGTGTTAGTGTCAGATCCTGCATGACACACTTTGGATAAATGTCTTCATTAAACAGTAATCAGTGTGAAGTGCTATCCAGTTGAAGAGAGAGGTGTGATGGTTTATAAGGAGGCTGCATAAGAGAATAGCAGAGAAATGGAAAAAGCTCGGCAGAGGCAGAGCACACACACACACACACACACACTCACAGGCTCCATTGATCTGTTGTTGCTGAACCGTTGCCTGGCTGCAGCTTTGCAATTCAATTTGGGAGGCAGCAGTGAGGGCCGTCCCCGTCGGCCCAAACAGCCCTCACGCTCCAAACACACCCTCATTCACTTTTAATGGCAGAACTGCTTTCGCCGCCTGCGTTCTCAGTCCTGGGGTATCCAATGGCAGCCAGACGCTAACACCTTGACGAGGAGAGAGCAGCTGAGGAACGAGGGAGCAGGCTGCTGTTTCTCCCTGTGAAGGAAGTACAAAAGCCTTTCACCAAGCTGGGATTTAAAACAGTTTCTGTTTTGTGATTTAAGGTTGAAAGTGTATGATGTGATGTGATGCACAGAAAACTGAGAGCATGATAATGAAATAGTCATTGAACTGACGTGTGCACGTTTGGAACACAAATATGCATGTGTAAGTGTCAGTTTCTCCTTTCTGTAATGGTTGTGAGGCGGTCTCATGGTCTTGTCTTTCCCACGTCCAACAGTCGTCCTGCTGGACCCGACTTCTTATAAAATCTGAAATGTTTGTCTATAATTGGTTGTGAAATGATTGTCAGCAGACGTCTTAAAGTGATGTCTTCTCAGCATAGAATAAACATACAGGTAAACACCACCTCATGTTTATGAATTTTTGCTGTTTACTGCTACATTCAATGTATGGCAGCATTTCTTCAGATTATTTGGGGCATTATATAGATATTTCACAGCATTGGGTTTGTAGCAGTTTTACAATGACGAGAGCTTTATCTGGGTTAATTAGACTTGCAAAGGCTTTGTTACTGAGTCACATGACATTTCTCACTGATGTTTGATGCGAGACGAGTAGTGTGCTAAGAGAGATAGAACGCTGCACAGGATATTGACTGGACCAGTTGAGAACATAGTATATCAAGACGTGAGGACGGAGTGTTAGTTACAGGCTGTGTTTGGAAGCATCTCTGAATTATGTGTGTGCGTGCGTGCATGCGCATGTGTGTGTGTGTGTGTATAGGTATGACTTAGGGACACATTTCAGACTCGACCAGTTAAGGGGACAGTTGGAAATCATTAGATTTTTGGGGGGTTAGTCTTAGGTTAGGGTTAGGCAGGTAGTGGTTATGGTTATGGTTAGGGTACATCTCTAGGAAATGAATACAAGTCTATGTAATTTCCACTCCAAACGTAACCTTAGTAAGTTTGTGTGTGTGCGTGTATGTGGCTGCATTAATCTCTGCACTGTAACCCCATTAGAAAGTAAAGGTCACATTGAACATAACAAGCAAAAAAAAAAACGCCTTGTTCTCACAGAGTAGATCTAAACCGACCAATCACATTTGAGTGCAGTTTAATCTATAATGTCTGAAAAAATATTGCATATATTGCGAGAGCCATTTGAAACTGTTAATCACAATGTTCAATAACCAAATCGGATTTTAAAGGCCACTTAGATGCGTGGCACTTTGCATTCTGCCTTATTGAGCTTTTCCACATTATCGCATAAAGATAGCAACATTTATTGACTACTCGAACAGTCAGCTGATATGAAGCCTGTCCTCATGTCTTGTGTGGCTGAGTTAGTTAATTGGTTTAGTTAACATTGTCATAATTGTTACCTATGTGCTGGTAGAACTGAAAACCACACAACAAACAAAACAAAACAACGACGACAGAGCTGACGCTAAATGGATGAGGTCAGAAACCATGTGGACGAACAGACAGACTACATCATAATGAAGAAAGAGCTCAGATTAGATTGGGTACCCAGAGAATGAAATTATAGCCAGGACTGAGGGCAGTAATGAGTGTGTTATTATAAATATAAAGCTGGCTGAAAACAGCCAATCCTCTGCGTCAATACAGAGTCCCAGAGGGTGGTGGGGTCAACGCTGATTCGCCTATCTAATTCCTCAATTTCATCTACAGTGAGCTGCTGAGGGAAGATCCTGCTTTGATACAGTCAAATCTTTTCTGTTCCTCTTATAATTTTGGTGTTTTTCTCTTCTGTCCCATTTTGCCATGTGTGCCATAAATTAGCCCATTCATTCCAGGCGTATGAAAGTCTCAGCTTCAAGTAACTGCATCTACAGAGTGAGAATGGAGTCCAAGCCAAGCCAACCCAAGGAAACAACCCCAAACATGAAGTGAGTGTAGACAGGTGTAGCCACAGCCAGATCTCCTGCTTCAAGTCCACTGTCTGTACGGAAGCTCAGGCCTGATGAAAGAGAT
Source organism: Chelmon rostratus (assembly GCF_017976325.1). Lineage (NCBI taxonomy): Eukaryota > Metazoa > Chordata > Actinopteri > Chaetodontiformes > Chaetodontidae > Chelmon > Chelmon rostratus. The sequence continues at coordinate 2,007,660 of NC_055679.1, forward strand.
GAACCCGCCAAGGTCACCAGGACTCCACATGTCATTTTCAATGTGGTCTGACTTCAGTTCATGCAGTCAGCTGTGGTGTGTGTGCAGTTAGACAGTGAATGTAAAGGATTGCAGATAAAATGACTCTTAAATATGTAGTTCATTTAAAAATTGTATTGTATTGTACTGTATTTTTTCACAAATGTCACTCAAACAGGAGGAAATAGTGCACTGTTGGGGACTATTTTCAGCGACGGATTAATCCACATTCGGTGGAGTGAGTTTTTGGGGCATTAGGTCGGTATATGTGGCATTAAGCAAAGATAAACTACAGTGTGTGTGTGTGCTCATGGTAGTGAAGGATGGATGGATATCCTCATGTATACACTACTAATAGGATATATTCATTGTTGGTTTGGCTCTGCACATGAGATTAACGATACTTTATTATTAAAATTAGATTGCATCCCTGTGCACACAGTAACATAGATTAGCAGGACTGTGCTGGAAGAGTATCAAAGCAACATTAGTGCTGTTTCGATGTCAGTGCCATTTATGCACCATCAATAATGAATCCATCACCTTAAGCGTTCTGTATGCTGACCAATACCTAATCAGCTTAATACTGCAGCTCATTGATCTCAGGCCGATTCTGATCATTGCAATCTCTCAGAACTGCTTCACTGGTCTCCTTTGCAATCCTTACATGGAAGGGTCGATGGATGTGAGTGTGCGAGACCTCCTTTGAAGCAGGAGGATCCATTACGTGATCCCTAATATGTACAAAATGTATTACTGCACATGTGTGTGCGTCTGCGTGCGATTTTATCAGGAGCATGGAAATGAGCAGATAAGAGTGAGCCGAGCCGGGCAGACAAACACACGGAGGTGCACTGGTGTAAGAATCAGATAACAGCAGCAGCACTGTGTGTGTGTGTGTGTGTGTGTGTGTGTGTGTGTGTGTGTGTGTGTGTGTGTGTGTGTGTGTGTGTGTGTGTGTGTGGTTTTCCTCTCACTCAGCAGCTGAATGTTCCCCTCACTTCTGCCTTATTCACCGTTTGAACCAAGTGACACCTCATTTCACAGACTGCTGAGACTTTCAGTTCAGTCCCAGGCGCTGTGGTGTCAGCAGCAGAGAGAGAAAAAATAAGCTCAGGGAACAATGAGCAGTACACGTTTTCTAGAATTAATTTGGTCGGAAGAAAATTAAAAAGTGCCATACCGGTGGATTATGTTGTAGTGTTTGACTAAAGGAGCAGGTACGCTTTTGATTGAATCCATGACAGCAAACATTGAATTAACTCTTATTTTTCCATTTAAGTATCGTTTAGTACTGGACCATGTCCAGTTTTGCAAACCCGGTTTGCACCCACAGGTACCCGAGCCTGGAATTTTTAGTTGCGAACCTTATTCATGTTGCATCCAAGTGATTCTCCTTTCCTTTTTTGTATATTGGCACAAAAATCAAACTTTTTTGACCTGCAGCATCATTGAGCCAGATGATGTGAAAAAACTGTTGACCTCGTTGCACTTGTTTTAGGGGGATTTATTTCACAACAGTGACAAAGAAGAAAATAATCTTATCTTCAGATATGGTACATATGTAACATGTTCATGGTATAGAGTAAAATCTGTAGTAAAATTCCCCTTTAAAGGTGATCGTGCAGTTTCAGGCAGAGAAACAAACAGCAGCACCTGAAGATGTGGACTGATAGTGAGCGAGCTGATTGAAGAACGTCTCCAGAGGAGAAACTCTCAGACAGGAAGAGCAGAATGATGTAAGAAGCACACAGTGAGGAGGAAACTGCAGAGATGGCACACTCAATAAATGTTCTACAGTTACATAATACTGACAGCGAGGTGTGTGTGTTTGTGTGTGTGTGTGTGTGTGTGTGTGTGTCAGTCATGAAGATCAGCAGCATGGAGTGCTGTCCCTGTGTTGGTGTGTGTGTAAGAGAGAGCGACACACACGCACTCCTGAACAGAGTCTGCACTTCTCAGTGTATTTTAGGAATTCACCAGCTGCATAGAAATATTTGTGTCACCATAATGACCTTGAAATCCAAGCCCCTGCTGTGTGTGTGTGTGTGTGTGTGTCTATGCAGACACTCAGTACACTATCCATGTTTCCACTAGTGTGCACATTATTGCACCATATTACATTTTAAGTTTTACAACATTAGAGGTCACCTTGCTCAACATTTTGCATTGAACCATGGCCGTTACAGTCCTGTACTGATTATTGCAGCCCAGACGCTGCCAGGAGTCATTCCCCCCCGTGCTGTGAGTGTTCAAGGCACTTTGGGTGAAGCCACGTCAGGCAGCGTTCTGACTATAAGGCACCTTTGCTTTCAGAGGGAGCTTTGTGTTGAGGGGAGAGAGCAGATGTAGGCTGCTAAGGCTGCCTGGTGATTCCAATCACAAGAGCAGGAATTCTCTTACAGGGATTAACCTACTGTCAGCGTGCTCACAGAGGCAGACAGATTAGCTTGTTTTCATCCTGGTGTAATCTGGACATTTACAGTACACAGTGTAAACCAGTTTACACTAAATATGGTTACAGTGTCTTCGAGGAGAAACCCACAGATTTTGCACAGCAAGGTCAGTTTAATCAAACCAGATGGTGCTACTCACCCTGTCAAACTCAGGAGGAGCTCTGTCAGGTCTGATCTCGGCTCTGGCTCAGTGGCTGCAAATTCATAACAGAAAGCCTGTGTTACAAACTCGGGGTCCAAATTTGAAAGGGGGCTTTCACCATGCAGGAAAAGATGCTGCTGAGTTGCATTATGTGACTGTTAAAGTCCTTAAAGGCATCTGCTGGTTTGATTTTGCCCATTTTTCTTTTATCTGTCTCATGTTAGTATGTCAGATTTATGGAAGTGCACAGCTAAATCACTGGAGGGCCCCTGTTCCATTAGCTACCAGATTTCCTCTTTTGTTTGAAATATCATCATCACTGTCTGATGGTGTTTGCGTTGTGAGGATCTGTTGTTTTACTCTGCTCAAAATATTCAAAGTCCAACCATCTTATGCATCATTTTGGACGTATTTTCCCAAATACAACCTGATATATTCATTATCTTTGGAAGCCTTGAGCTCTCCACATTTAATTTAAATTCATTTGGAATGAAGTTCTGTGGATGTGAACAAAGTTTATGTTGACTGTGTGCTAGTGGGATTAAAGACGTGAAGCCAGGACACACTCATCATCTCTGTGGCCTCTGTTTTGGAGATCTGAACACGATGCCAGCGGTTTGCTGCTCCTGAAAATGTTTGTCGCTGTGCAAATGCTGCTGCTTGGTGTGACTCAGACGAGTTTGCTGCTCACTAACATGAAAGCACGAGCTACGACTTCACTCACAGAGCCATCATTCGAGGCAGACACTGACGTGCATCCAAACATTTTTGAGTCTTGCTCCTCTGTAATGACCCACAATAAGTATCTAACATACTGCAAGTGTTTGCATTTTGTGACATTCGCTTTTGCCTCTGCTTTAGGCCATTTAGCCTTCATAATTATTGTGCTTGTACACAATTCAGTGTGGAATAAAAATAACACTGAAAAGTAAAAAGTGCCGTTTCAGCATGCTAATGCTCCCTTTCAAGTCCATGTGTGTCTGAAACGCCATGCTCTGCTGTGACACTGATAGTGTACGTGTTGTTCATGCTTTACTCATTCTCATACATTGATTAATTTGCTTTTCTGTGTGCATTTGTTTTGACATTGCCCCATTTTTTCTTTGTTTTTTGCTCCATGTTTTTCCTGCATGTGGCTCGTCCATAGCTTTGTACCAATGGCTAGAGGCAGACCGCCAAGGCAGGGATCCTGATACCGCAGCCACAGGTAAAACACCATCACCTGTTCACCTCCTCCATACCTGAGTGCTACACCTCTCACTGCATGCATGCCTGCTTTTCATCAGTCAGCTGCTTCCTTACACCTTCTGAGCTCCGTGATCTAACATGAGCCTTTCCCCAGCACAGACTTACAACACAGACTGTGGTTATCACATGTTTTTCACACCTAAATGTTAAAACTTCTAAGGCCTGGGTTAGAATTCATGCACTCTTAACCACCCCTGCTTCTATCTGAAAGGTTGCCTGCACTTCAGTTAAATGAACAGTGTTTAGGGTGGAGTTTTAGAATTTTATGTTTTAGCAAGTTAAATCCAGTATTTAGTCTTTTTATCCAATCAGAGTCCTTTCAAGTCCCAAATTGAATCCATGATAATTTCAAGTACAATCAAAACAATTAATTGGTTAATTGGACATTTGGTTTCCTTTGCTTTCAAATGTTTGTTTTTACACATCCAGTGATGGATGTGCATTTTTCCAGTTTTAAAAGCTGGAAGCAATCATTGGCTGTTACAGGAATATACATTCGCGTGTTGTCAGCCTAGTTATGATGTATGTTTCAAGATATGAACGAGTGGCAACATGAACGCGCAGAACAAAAGCAGTCCAAGAACTGATCCTTGCGGAACACCACATTTACCCATAGAACAGGAGGATATACCTGGATTATATCTATACTGACAGACCAAGCAATCAACAACAGGCAGCTGAGAATCTCATATGATCGAGTATGATCAACTATAGTTACAGTTTACATTTTATGTATAAACGTGATATATTTCTAGTTATGAATGCCAGCGTGGAAATGCTGGTGTTTACCATCTGATATGAGGAAGATGGTGCCTGATACTGCATACTGAAACAATCTTTATTTATTTATAGTATTAAACTTACAGAAATAGTAGAAGTGAACCCACTATTCATGCTGTTGATTTTGAGAGAAATGATATGAAAACCCCATTTATTTTTCCCCATAAAGATACCACTTCAGACTATGTTTATGAAAGGCTGGCTTCGCCTCTTGGTAGATGGATCCCTGTGTATCCCACTGCTTCTCCCACCTCCACCTGAATTACACTCTTCAGTCCATTCAATTCCTTTAGCCTTTCTCTCTTTCTCATTATCTTTCTTTGTTGTACAGTGTTTCTTTCTCTCAGCTCTCTCCAAATCAATTTATATTGTCATCCCCTGGTTGTAGCTGACTATTTTTACCTTCCTACCCTTCATCCGAACCCTGATGAAATAAATTCAGTCGCTCTGTTTCCCTGCCTTCCGGTTATTGTTTGCTTTGCTTTGGGAGTTGATAAAGGTAGAGGATGGGGACTTCTTCTCTTCGCTTTCCTTTGTCTTCTCTTCCCTTCTTCATCCTTTCCCTGTCACGTTATGTTTGTCATGGTTAAGGGCCTCAGGGTGCCTCAGTCATCTTCCTGTGCCTGCAGAGAGGACACAAAACCCTGGACCTCCTGGGGAACACAGCCCAGTAGTGAAATGAAGTAGTGAAATCATTATGTGTGTTTGACTGTATTTGGATCTCTCTCTCTCTCTCTCTCTCTCTCTCTCTCTCTCTCTCTCTCTCTCTCTCTCTCTGTGCGTGTGCGTGTGTATGTGTGTGTGTGTGTGACACAAAGGCAGAGAGATCCGGTGTATGTGTTCAGCATGTCCTCTTGAACAACTTGAGGCCACTGTGCTGCTGTTCACATGCTTAGATAAAATCAAACACTGCCTTATCAGGTGCTGTAAATGTCATCTCATCTGTTCCGTACAGTAGGATGTGGAGTGTGCAGATGCAGATCAGAGAACTGGAGTCAGTCAACCCGTGGCAGACAGTCCAGACATGACTGTAAAGCATTGTTTGTTCTCCTTAAATGTCAGCTGGCCTTTTCATTATTCATCTGGCGTTTCCCCTCAACCTTTCATCCTCTCTGAACACTGAATGTACCCCACTAACAAGTATTGTATGTGTAGCAAAGCACAGTATATCTTATTCCTCTGTGCCATAGAGCTCCATTGTTGCCCAAAAACTATTTAAAACACATGACTGAGCCACGCCGTTTCACACTCCATGCCATGAACACACACACGGTACTTTATTTTGACTCAATCCCACATACAGAAATACTCACTAAAACACCAAATGTGGATTAATCGGCCACTAAAAAACAGAGTGGCTAGCTGTTTTTGGAAATTTGCTGACCCTTTTAAAAAGATAAAACTATACATTTGTGAGGTGTTTTTAATGAGAGCTACAGACAGGATGTAGAAGTGAGAAAGTGTCGAGAGATGGGCCAGCATGATGGTTTGGGTCTTTTCATTGATTTGTTGACAATAATAGAAATATAGAAAATATTCTAGTCCCCTTTATGCCTTTAGACTCTCTGTCAGCCTGCCTACCTCTGTCATCTTTATATCCAGTTCTTACGTGTAATAATTAACAATAATAGACCTAATCTATTCACTAAGTCATATCACTCATTCTACTTTGCAGTTCTTTTGATTGGTGTTAAGATACTGCCAATTCCTGCAGATGTTTCACATTAAAAGCCTACCAAGAAAGGGGAACTGCAACGATTCATTTATTAGTTGACAGTATATTATTTTTTATTCTTATTTAACATTTGAAGTGAAGATGCCACATTTGCTGGTACCAGCTTGTCAAATCTGAGGATTAGAGGCTTGTGTTTGTCATCTATGATAGGAAGCGGAATATCTGGGTTTTTAGACCAGATTATTGGATCGTAAAAAGTTACTTGCAGCCTGACTCTTTATGTAAAACATCCATGCAGGAAGTGTTGAATGTGCATCTTTTCTTATTTTTTCTCTTTTCAAATCTTTCGTAAAATTTTCCCTTATGCCAAGTGTGGCAGGATTTTTCCTTTCTTAACCTCTCCCAAGCCCAGGTTGTTTTTTTCCATTCACATTCATGTTAGCCATATTCTCACACAAAGCCCTCATTGATCTGGTGACAGGGCCCACCCAGGAATGATCAATCATTAAATGTTCAAAACGATCAGTCGGCCCCTCCTCCTTTATCCTGCGCTCTTCTTCAGTAACCTCTTGACCTCAGTTTAATCATAAGAAGGCCCAAACTATCTACAGTCAGCACACCAGCCGCGCAGTTACAGAGCCTATTCACTTACCTGAAATCAATGAAGGTTTGTCTCCACCTTGTAGCTGTTGGAGATCTGGTCACTGAAAGGAAATGAAGTGGTGTGTGAATGAGTAGTGAGATTTAATAGCCCACTGAGAGTCATTACAGAGCTGCAAATGTGACCCCAGAGTCAGTGCACCATCAGCATTTCACCGACGAAAGTTTGAGCCTTTGAGTCAGAAAGTGTTTTCCCTGCTGAAGTCCACTTTGTCTCTTTGAGATCGTTTTAGTTGTCCCACAGGGGCTAAATATAGTAATTGCATTGAACTCATTCTTCAATGTCAAAGGAGACTAAAATTTCCAAATTTTTTGTGTTATGCCTGGATCAGACTACATGAACCTAGCAAGATTATGAGATGTTATGGTTGTGGCCGACCAATTACCAGCGTCATGGCTGATCGTGAATGACAGGCATCTATACCAGTGTAGTGCGTCATGCTAAAAGACATGTCCTGCAGTGCCTGACGAAAAGACTAGCACTCCAGGAGCAAAAGCACAAACATTCAAATGAGCTCCATTTCCAAAAATGAATGGTGTCCTCAAAATTTTCTTTCCTGAAACGAACAACATTGTTTCTTTAGTCTTAAGCAGGCAGCAGAACATCAAGAAATACAATTTAACATATATATGGAGAATAAAGTTAATCGGTATATTGGTATAGTTTTTGCTATAATTTTCTTTTTTCAGGAACCTTACAGACCTGTGAAATGAAATGAAACAAAAAATGTATGAAAAACAAACAAAAGATTCCTACAGCTGTAGGTAGTAAAAGATCATGTAAATATACACATAATAAACATATATAGGTACATTAACCATAAAATTGGAGTACTGACAGGCCTCCCTGATATGTGCTAACGAAACATTTACGGAGCATGACCCTTCCACCGCTGTGGACACAGACGGATTTACTCTCATCAGAATGAACCAGACCTCCAGCTCTGGAAAGAGCAAAGGCGGACAAGTTTGTGTGTTCATGAGAAGTTCTGTAATCCAACCCACATTGCAACAAAGCACATGATTTGCACTAAAGACATTGAAGTCTTGGCTCTTAAAATATAGCTATACTACCTGCCACAGGAAAAAATCAGGACTGCTGTTCCTTGTCTACATAGTCCTGTCGGCTGCAGCCAACACAATCTATGACCTAGTGTCCCAGGCTAAGACTGAGTCACCCGATGCAGCAATGCTCATTATGGTGGACTTTAATTCAAGCAGTCTTTCTGGATCCCTACCATCTTACTACCAATATGTCACATGTCCAGGAGACCACCACATCTCACGGGTTTGGATCATAACATGGTGCATCTGGTCCCGGTCTACAAACCACGGTTGCAGTGGGACAAGGGAAAAAGCTACAAAATAAAAGCTGGACTCCTGATGCTGCTGAATCCTTCCAGGACTGCTCTGAGTCCACTGACGGCCAGCGCTGCTCACCTGGAGGAGGCAGCAGACACTGTCACGGATTACATTCGTTTCTGAGAGGAGCTCCTTATCCCTAAGCAGACGGCAAATGTCTTTCCAAACAAATCACCGGTGACCCATGAAGTAAAGTGCTTCCTCAATCAGACGAGACGAGTATTTGAAAGGAAAAGCACACAGTGGAAAAACAGGATCAAACAGTGCAAGGCTGCTCACAAAGATAAAGTGGAAGAAAATGATAACTGGAGTAAGGCTTGCAAACTATTTTGGACTACATACCCCAAAAAACATGTGACTCTTGATCATGTCCTTACTTTGCCAATAATCAACATACTTTCTATTGTAGGTTTGACATATGGCGTCTTTCATCACAACAGAAAGCAGTGTTGGACAGTATAGACAGTACACCAGCTGTCGATATATTGATTTTCGTGAAGCATGTCAAAGCGGTGGCAGGAGCAAGGTCCTAAGGGTTTATCCAGAACAACTCGCATCACCAAAAAACACCTCCTCTCTGATGTCTCACCCCCGCTAGTCCCTTACCAAATACCAAACACTTAGAACAAGCAAACAGTCTTGTGAAAATCGTGTTTCTGGACTTCAGCAGCACATTCAACACCATACAACTTCATCCCATATTGGAGCTGGAGAATCTCAGGGTCAGATCTGCTGATCAAGTGGACCTGCAGCCTTCTTGTGAAATGCACAGAAGCAAAGTTCAGTTCTGCCATGTCCGTGCACAGAACAGTGAGCATGAATGCTCCACAAGGCTGTGTAATTTCATGTTGTACACCAGTGCCTGCGGGGCCCTGAACGTATCACACACGTTTTACAAGTACATGGATGGCACCGCGATAGTGGCTTTCCTGTACTCCAATCAGGATCTTCTCGCTGCATTTGAAGAAGAGATGACAGCTTTTGCACAGTAGTGCACGAACAAGATCCTGGAATAAACTTAATAGAAAACGAAGGAGATGGAAATTGATCTGAGAAGGAACAAACCCTCTGCCTGCTTCAAAAATGTGTATATGTTTTACACATCAGTGCTTCAGAGTATTCTGTCTTTTGATCTCATCTGTGTGCTTGGTAACCTGCAATCAGGAACAAGCCAGGCTGCAGTGACAAATCAGGACAGCCAGAGTTATTAATAATTGATTCTGTCCCAATGTGATCAAATGTGTTTTTTTTTAGAATTATTATTCTATTGTTTATTTGTTTTTACTGTGGGTTTTATGCTGTTTTTATCGGTGGAGCACCGGACCAAACAAATTCCCTTAATAATAAAGTTGAATCTCAATCTTTTGTGCTTCTCCCTGGGCTCCCTTGTATGCATTCCTCCTGTCAGACAGCTGAGGGAAACACAATTTGAATTTTCCAAGCAATTTCTCTCCGGTGTTTCCATTTTACGTATGAAGAATTTTGCCGACGCTGTGATTCAGAGCGATTTAGGATAAGCCCAGTGGCACAATAACCTTGTACTTCTCGATCAGCAAGAGCAATAATGTGACTGTAGATCTGTGGTGCATACCCAGGGCCCAGTGGAGAAGAGTGAGCGTCCTATGATTGAAGCAATTGTGCTGGATGGTTTAGTGAGAAAGTAGAACCAGCTCTGTTGGATGGCCTGTCCTGCACACACACACACACACACACACACACACACACAAACTAGACATAGACTTACATTCAGCTCCTGGAGACTTGCCCTAACACTAATCCAAGTCTTCACCAGAAAATGTAATGATTTATGTTACTGAGACTGGCATTTTGCCCTCTGATGGAATGTGAGTCCCCACAATGTGACTGTGTCAACAGATTTATGTCCTCACAATGTGAGTGGTACATGACCACACACACACACACACACACACACAGTGAAATCTCAGTAGCTGCAAGAAGACAGGACAGTTTAGGTATAGGTGTGAGCTGGACAGTGACCTAGGACCCCACCATCTGGAGGGACGCCAAAGATAAAGAACACACACGCAGTGCTCTTTTAGTCCAGCGATGTGTTTCATTTCATTCAAAGTCTGGATGCTAACCTAACCTGGACACTGTGCACGTATGTGTGCAAATTCTCCCTCAAATCCAGTAATGCTGGTAGCAGCGATGTGAGCAGAACCGTCTTTTATGAGAAAAAAGTTATTTTTGTGTGTGTTTCAGTGACGTTTTGCAGGTGAACCACTCTTCTAAAGAGTGTGCTGCAGTATTTTGTTCTTGCTGAGGTTAAAGGGAGTGTGTAAATTCCCTCCAGACCTTTCTGCAACAATAGCTCCACCCTGACATCCTGTGTGGATACAATACTAAATACTATAGAAATGTAACACAGTAGAAACCATCAAAGGGAAGCTGTTTATAAGCCATTATCAGGTCAGAATTGAATCATCAGTGTGTGTCCAACACTGGTTTATGACTCAATATCTACACAACTGATGACATTCCCATCAGCCTCAACTGTGCCTAGCAAACATTAGCATTCTGATACACTAAAGTAAGATGGCGAACATGATCAACAGTATGCAGGAACTGCTAATGCCACATTCACGTCATATTGGCTTAATCATAATTACAAGTTTCCGACTTCAAAATAGCTTCATCAACATCGGAGTAATAAAAACAAAACGAATAAAAAAACAGCTGAGTCGTAATTAGAACAGGGAAACTTGCTTTGACATATCTGACTTGGCAATATGGAAGTGCATTACACTAAATAAATATGGCTGCCTGACATCATTATAATAAAACCCAAATTGATATATATTGTGTTTATTATTAATCTACAGCATTTTAACCTTCACACGACCAACTCTGCAACCATGCAACCATCTCGATGACGTGAACAGTTGCAAATCGCTAACTTGGAAATCCAGCATAGCTGTGGACTCTCAGTCCTGTTGTTGGCGTAACCGGGGCACTATAATTTAAGGTCAAAATTGTTCATGTTGCAAATGATGTCAGCAGACACGGGGAGTCAGGGGGAAGAAAGGGAGAAAACTTCATGCATAATGATTTGTCATTTTAGCCCATGTAGTGTGTCACAGGGGAATCTAGGACACCTCAAAGACCTCAACAAGGACTAGCTTCAGATTCTGTCAGCTTGTCTCGTGTGCTCTGTAGTGCCGATGCTGTTGACATCATTAAAGCAGACACGGACGCTCATGTGCTTCTGTTCGTACTACATTGTGTGCGTGGATGTGAGCTCACACTTGCAGATTGGTGTCAAGCCCACTGCGGTCACAGAAAGTATCATTTGATCCTCAGGGGATCACCCTGAAGTCTCTCTGTGGCCCCTCCTGCCCCATAACCATGCACTTCGCTTACGTCATGAAATGCTGCACGCAGTCCAGCGTGTAGATTCACTTTCTAATCCATCCACGGAAGGAAAGATGATGTTGAATCTGATCCTGGCATTAGAGGTGACACATTTTGCAAAACTGGAATGATGAGGCTCAAAATGTTCCAGCATCATTGACAAGACATGACAAGTAGATCTTACATGTGATGCTGAACCTCAATGAAGCTGATGGTTATGTGTCGTCCTCTGGTTTTATTGGAGGTTGACACGGGAGAGGAAAGGACTGAAACAGACATGTGCTACTTCAGGCTTATTAGAGTTGTGTTTGTGTGTGTGTGTCAATGTGGGGGATGGGGGAAACATAGAGCAGTCCGCCTGCTGACAAAGAGGAATCTCATGCATGCAGTCAGAGTGGCTGTTAGAGAAAAGCTCCATCCACAGTGACACATACTGTTCATGAGGTCATCTGGAAGCTACTGAGCCGGCGTTCCCGACCCCACGCAGCTTCATGCTTTAGGTTTCTGTCACAGGTTTTCTGTATGACACTTCACTCATCACACAACATCCAGAAGCATACGTTCACAGAACAGATTTATCTCAATTTCCCACCAGTGATAGAAATTGTGCATGCCAAATGGACATTTAAAGCTTTCTGTGAATATAACAAACATTGTTTGATTACACTGCTGGTTGTTAGACGCGACACAGCCAACTGTAGTCATGATGCCCAGCTGCAGTCTGTTCCGCTGCATCATTGCCTTTGTCTCTGTGTCTTCTCATCCGTCCAGGTGAAAATTTCGAGCAGAGTCCCCTGAAGAGGACGTTCAAGTCCAAAGTTCTGGCACGCTACCCTGAGAATGTGGAGTGGAACCCCTTCGACCAGGATGCCGTCAACATGGTGAGTGGATTGTGTGGTGCAATGAGGAGAAATGAGTAGATGAGTGAGACTAAACTTAACGAAGTCCAACAATACCTCCAGCAGGGCGGAAAGAGACTAGAGGGATCATTGAGCCAAAGCAGAGGACACTGGATTATTTAAATTAGCACTCTGAGGACACTAACGCTTAAGGAAGAAGAGTCCCTGAATTAAGACACACACTGTCTTCTCAAAGGATCCTGCATAACGGAGGGATGATAAATCTTTACCCAGAGAGCTTTGCATGGAGGGCTGCACTGACAACGTCTTATTTCAGTTTTGCTGTCTAAGCTGAGATGTTTCATGTCAAGAAGTTGGATGAAAAAGTGGATTAAGAGGCAAAGATAGAAAGGCAGCTTCTGACAGGGAAAAGCTGCATCCCTTCTTGTCCTCGCCTCCCCGTGTGGAGATGTTCTGCCAGAACAACACTGTTTAGAAAAGGCAGCATCACTGCATCCAGAGGTTAGCACCACCCAAGACGATTGTGATTGGCTTAAATACAAAGAAAACGTGAAAGAAGGGTGCGCACTCTGTAGCCCAAAGGAGGTAAAGTCTGCAGACCTTTTCTCATGGTTTCATTGCTGTCTTTCTATTGGACAGTGCCTGCCTTTTACGTTATTCGCATGTGCCAATGATTTTGCGTTCTTTAAATACAAAGAAGAAAGAGTGTTTTTGTTTCTCCTGTACCGGAATGATAATTGGTTCAGCCAAACCTCTCCAGCGCTGGCACAATGCTAAAACGAAACATGGAGGTCTGGCTATGCGTGACTATCAGCACGGTGACCTTGACAGTAACAGCAGGAGTGCATTTTCCACGTGGATGTACAGGCTTTGTGTTTGTGTGCGTTTTGGCTCTGGGTGTCTCTCTCGTGATGGAAGGTCACCGCCTATTTTTTCCACCTGCCCTGGCGTCAGCACTGCTGAATAATTCACGTGTGGTTCTCGCCTTACGTCGGCATGGAGACGGGCCATTATGCGGCAGCGCGGCGTCTGAAACCCGATACCCGGATGACAGTTGAGAGACGTTCTGTAGAAGCGGCATCATTTCTCCCTCTCTTTCTTTCCTTGTCTCATGACCTCCGCAGCCCCTCATTTTCCCCTCGTCCTCCTCCTTCATCCCTCCATCAGCATCTCATCCAACCATCCGCTCCTCCTCTCATCCCAGCTCCTCCTCCTCCTGCTGTGAGGTGAGAGACGAGGAGGATAGGAGAGTGTGATCTCACTTGCTATGATGATTGTTTTCAAATGCCAACACCCCCAATCAAAGGCGCATGCACACACACACACACACACACACACACACACAAATCTGAAGGATCACTCCACTGGATGATCTTCTTTCTCTTTTCCTCTGTTAAGTTCTGCCACATCTCCACACTGAGCGCTCCTGTTAAGCTCTATACAAACAGATAAAGCTTGCTGTTTAAGGCCTCATCAGTTTTCCTGCACTGTGAACAATCAGCTATACTCACCTCCACTGCTGCTTGTCCTCTTTCCTTTTACCCACAAACGACATAAACAGGAAGACAGCTGAATGAGGTGATTTTGTACAGTGACTGCTGCATCATGGAGGTCAAATGTATATGTGTTCCTCATCACGCCTGGACTGCCACGTTCTCCCGAATGTAGCTGAGCGATTGTAAACGTGTCCCGGCTCGTTCTGGTGGCAGCGAGGTGATACTTGTCTGACAGAACACTGCATCGTGGGAGATTTTGAGCATATTTCTCGCTGCTCTGTTTGATTTAATTACCTTCCTCAGCTCAGCGGGGCTGAGAGGTGAAACACATGAGGTGTAATTGTTTCCCAGACAAGAAACTCAATAAAGAATGTGGTTTGATTAATGACTAATGTCAGACACGGGCTGAGTGTAGAGGAGAGATGATCTGTCAGTGCTCATCAGTGAGACACATGACTCATGCATAAGCCAATCAGGTTACATGTGTTTTTTATGTGTTCTTTACAAAGACAAAATGTGGAAATGTTCTAAGTTTCTGTCATTGAAGGTAAAATAAATGGAAAAAAACAAGCATATTAATGTAAATGTATGAGTTTGTTCATGCCTGCAGACTCTGAAGCTCATACATATGTACGTGGCATGTGTTTGCAGAGCAGTGAGCACAGACACCTTGAATGCACGTTGGCACAGAGCAGCTCCTGCTCAGCTCTCAGCAGCCAAATAACCATAATGAGGCTAATAAGTCAGATTTACTGCAGGTTTCTGCTGACTGTTGTTCACAGTTTATGGGGGTTTGGCTGTGAAGGCATCACACACATGCACACACTCTCTACATCAGTGCTAGCATCATTTAAGCTTGTAAATATTGGTTTAAAAATGTAAAAATCTTTTGTCAAATTAGAAGTCACAATATTCTTGAATCAAGTGGATTATCCTCATACCAGTACAGTGACCAGTTTGATTCTGACGGAATTTTTTTGGTTGATTGCACCTTATATCTGCTGGTCCGTTGGTTTGGTCCACCACTTTAATCCGATTGAAACTACTCAAAGCTGTTGGATGGATTGCCGTGACATTTTGTCAAGACATTAATGGTCCCCAGAGGAAGAATCCCTCTGGCATTGGTTATCCCCTGACCTTTCCTGCAGTGCCACCATGAGGCTGACATTTGTGGTTCAGACCGCAACATCCAATAGCTAATCGATGCATTGCTGTGAAACTTGGTACAGACATTCATGGTTCCCACAGGATGAGGTGTAGGAATGTTGCTCCTTGGATTTCATCTAGCGCCTCATCATGTCAAAATTTCTTGTTGCCAATACTATTCATAGATATTGCTCATTGTCAACACCTGCGTCAACATGCTCGTACGTTCATTGTGAGCATGCTGCTGACATCAGCATTTATCTCCATGCAGGGGAGCAGCTAGCACGACTGTAGTCTCGTTTCTCCAACTAGCAAAGCTGCAGTTTCCATTGCTGTTATCTGTCATATCATCTATCATCATCGCCATCAGATCATTTATCCATTTTCTGCTGCTCATTGTGGTCCATGTCACAGTGTGAGCATGCAACCAGGATGCCCCCTTGCTTAGGGCAGCAACTCATTCAAACCCATAGGGAGTCCAACACCCAGCGAGAACCTGCTTGACTGACTTCCAAGAATGCAAACTCAGCTATAACTCCGTACAATGACCGGACGGTCCATGTTATAACCTTTCCATAGTATAATCTCAAAGTTCTGACTCCAAAGACCATTTGGTGCCTGTTCTGGAGCTTTGATCTTATATGATCTTCAATAGCTGGAGAATCATGATCAGATGGTGGATCTTGTCTGATGGAGATCACATGATATGATATGATCCAGAGCAGCAGACCTTGAGATGAGATTGTTGTGTTAACTGCTGTTTCCAAGGTAAAATCTTTGGACAACATAACATCAAAAATATGAATTAAATCAACAATGGTGATCGTCTGGCAGTGGCAAATCATGGACAATCATAAAAATACACATTTCCTGATACACTGATCCTGCTGTCTGTCAAATGTCTTCAAGTCTATCCCATACTTCATGATGGTGCATATGCTGCTAACAAACAGAAATCAAAAAATGGACTTCTGCACTTTTAAATCAATATCTTGCTTACAATATATTACATTAATTTAGATAAAATAACCAAAGTAATTATTTTGGTTTCGAGTGAAATGTCACATTTTTTTGTCTAAAACATAAGAAATGAACCAGGTAAGATACTTACTGAGTGTGGATTTGTCTCTTTGTAATTACTCTCATTTGTTAAACACTAATATCTTTAAGATTACAATTTTTGTAGTTTAAAGCCACTAAAAACTACAGTGTGATAGAGAGCCACGTATTCCACTTAACCATGCTACAGATCCGACCCACTGAAGAAGAGATAACATACGCATGTCAGTTTTCACCAGGGGTCCATAAACAAAATCCCATGCTGGTGGTGTCATCATTAAAACAACAGGTTTGAACTGCAGTCTTCTTTGAAATGGTGACTGACTCCTGTTCCCTCTCCTCTTCCTGCAGCTGTGTATGCCTAAAGGCCTGTCGTTCAGGACGCAGGCAGACCAGCATGATCCACAGTTCCACTCCTTCATCATCACAAAGGAGGACGGCTCTCGGACCTACGGCTTCGTCCACACCTTCTACGAGGAGGTGACCAGCCCGCAGATCTGCTCTGCCATGCAGACCCTCTACCAGATGCACAATGCAGAGCACGCCTCCGCCAACCCCCCTTCCTCCTCTTCCTCCTCCTCCTCCTCCAGCATGGACTCTCTTGCCAGCAGTTTAGACGAGGCGGACTCGCCCACCTCGTCGTCCTCCTCATCCTCATCTCGCAGGGCGGGTGGCTATGACTCAACACGGGACACCCTCTACGTGTCCAAGGCCTTGTGTCTGATCACGCCCATGCCCTTCATGCACGCCTGCCGCCGCTTCCTGTCGCAGCTGCACAGGGCTGTTACTGCAGCCACTGCCCCCCCGCTGCCGCTGGAGAGCTACGTTCACAACATCCTGTACGAGGTGCCGCTGCCTGCCCCGGGACGCTCGCTCAAGTTCCACGGCGTGTACGAGCCAATCGTTTGCCAGAGGCCCGGGCTGGGGGAGCTGCCGCTGGCCGACTTCCCCCTCGCAGAGGCCTTCAGTCTGCTGGGAGTGGAGAACCTGGTCCAGGTGTTCACCTGCACCCTGCTGGAGATGCAGATCCTCCTGTACTCACAGGGTAAGGATGCATGTGAATCAAGTCAGGATTATATATCAAACTATCAAACATTTTTGTACGCACACAGACATGGACCAAAATGTAACTTACTCATTTTATAGTTTTGGTGATGTCATAGTGCATCATCAGCATTACGCTGGAAACAAATGTAGGGAAAAAAGTTAGTTAATAGAAGTAAGTCAGTCAGTTCAGAGTACTTTACATAACCATCCTGTAAATACTGGAAAAACACTGTGGATGAAACTGGAAGGAGCGGGCGGGCTGCCTCAAAGGCTTCCTCATTCATTTCAATCACACCACTCAGTTCAGCAGGGGGGTCTGCTGAAGAGAAAAGTCAAAACACAAACTTCTGATGAAGACAAAACATATGAGAGAACAAGACTTTTAGCCAGTGGAACTCATTCCTTTATAGCACAAGTTTCCAGCATAGTTAATATGTGAGTAGGAGTGGGGGTATGTTTTGTTCAAACACAGATGCAGGCTGTCCTGTTCTATCCACAGTTCTGCTGTGAGGCAGGAAAAACTCTTGCATAGCGTCCCATTAAAACTTTGTGGCTCAGAGACAGAGAGAAACTTTGAGAAAATGGTCTCAAATGATCATGAAGAATCTCTGAAGCACACTAAAGCTGCAGCTCCATAGGAGACTGACTGAGATGCACAGTGATCAGATTTTCCTCCTTCTAGGTTTCCGTTCATCCATTATTCACAGCTGCAGCGAGACGGGAGCGTGTTTGCCGCTGCCTGCGCTGGTCCACATTACCCTCATACAGAGCAACCACTTTGAACTACTCTGTCGACTGAGATCACCTTTCGTCCTACATTCCTCTGGCCCACTCTTTCTCAGTTTCACTCCGTGCCTCCTCCAGTCTGCAGCACAGTCTGTAACACTTTATCTGCAGCTTGTTTGTTTATCTTATATCTGTCAAACTGGGGCGGCACATACACTTCGGCGTTAATATACCTGGGCAGCCCAACGAAAGTGTGTGTGTGGGAAACACTGCTGATCGGTCTGTTGACAGTGTGTTTGTGGAGGAGAGAGCGAGAGAGGAGCAGGGCCGAACAAGTCAATGTGCTGCACACACAATTTGACCCATTTTAAAGATGAAAAAATAAAGAAACTCAATTAGGTGGTTAATGTTGATATCATGGCGGGCCACCACAACACTTGGTCAAACTCAGATGTGACAGATGGAAGACATTCCACACTGATAACCTTTGTCTCCCACCATGTAGGAGTAGCAGTCTGTCGAGTCTCCCTCGTGGATCTGTTACTCAGATTAGATAACAGATACTAACCAGATTACAGTATCTATAGTAACAACCACACCAACCCACGTCAGCTGAAACAAGACCACCACATTCAGGCTTGATCACCACAGATAACTAAATGATAGCAGTACAGTACGTGCAGGCTGGCGAGCATCTCTGTTGTCACTGTGATTTCATTTACATTGGTGTCTGTTCCGACCATGAGTCAAAAGCTCCTCTGGTGTGGAACCCCTCCAGTCGACACACAACACACACGCAGCGGTGCATTCAATGGCAGCCGGACAGTAAAACGCTGTCTTTCAATATGTATGAAGCGTCACAGACTGGCCAGGTTAGAAAACACGAGCCTTGATTACAGTCTATTACAGTCGATCCCTCTTTTTCCCCAAGAGTTCAGGAGCGTTTTCACTGTTTCTGTCGATCAACTTGTCCACTCCAGGTGTGTCACTGGAGCCACAGCTTGTAGTGATACCAGATGGGTTGAGGATTAGACACTGTAATCTGATTGGCCTTCTCTGTACTGTACTGCAGTGCAGTGGCTCAGCTCAGAGGGACTGGGTTTCATCTGTCAGTAGGCCACAGGGAGAGCTCAGAAGGCAGCTTCAGGACAGACTGTGTTTGACTGGTAGTATGTACTGTACTACCGGAGCACTGCTGTTAATAACTGCCCTGAAACTGTGAAAAGTCAGTGTAAAAGTAATCGTCATCATCTTACCTTCATTCTGAATTTGATGCCTGCAACACCTTTCCAAAAAGTTGGGACAGCGGCATGTTTACCACTGTGTTATATCGCCTTTTGTTTTAACAACACTCAGTAAGGGTTTGGGACCTGAGGAAACCAATTCTGGAAATTAAGAATGTGAAATTTAATTTTTCCCCTTCTTGCTAGATATACAGTTGCCGATGAGCCTGGGGTCCCCATTATTGTATTTTGCACTTCATAATGTGCCACATGTTTCCAATGGTACACAGGTCTGGACTGCAGACAGGCCAGTTTAGTAACTGCACTCTTTAACTACGAAGCCACGCTCTTGTGCAGGATATGGCTTGCTGGAATAAGCAGGGACGTCCTTGTTGGCAGCATGTGTTGCTCCAAAGCCTCTATGCATCTTTCAGAATTAATGGTGCCTTCACAGATGTGCAAGTTACCGATGCCATGTGCACCAACACACCCCCGTACCATCACAGATGCTGGGTTTTTGGAAATTTGTGCTGGGGACTATCTGGATGCTTGTGTCCCTCGTCAGCCTGGAAGGCTCAACATCCATGATTTCCAAAAAAGATTGGAAATGTAGCCACTTTGCATCAGTCCACTTGCTAACTAGCATGTCTCATGTTTAAAACTAGACAAACTAGACACAACCTGTTTTGATTGAGCTTTAGAAATAATTTGTCTGAACTTTGGACAGAGCCAGGCTGGCCTTTCAGAAAAGAGCAAGTCGTAGACTGCATCAGGATCCATCCATCCTGGGCACGACTGTTACAATGGTGTTTGGGCAAAGGAAAGACAATCACAGCAATGAGCCGTAACCCCAAAATTTAAAGATTAAAAAACAGGTCAGACATGACATCATGAATAGTTACTGCCTATCTGCTAAATTTAAGGATATTTGAGTCATCGTGTTAAAAATGTTAACTAAAGCATTCTCAGTGGACCGAGAAACAAAGCAGACCCTCCACTTCCATGCATGCTTCTCCCTCATCCCACCGCCCTTTGATGAAAAATGGGTCTCAGTGTTTTATTCATCACTTTCTGTTTCAAAGGCGATCGCTGCTGGAGGGAAACAATTAAAACCAGACCTCACTCAAGTGGAAAACGTCCCTATTTGGTTCAAGACTTCATTTGTCACCGGGAACCACCTTTTGCGTTCAGCCAGATCTCTGACTGTTCGACACGTCTGCCCAAGTGAGGCCTAATGTCTTTATAATGAGGAAGAAAAGCCCTGCGTGGAGTGTCATTTTGCTGGAGGCAGATGATGGAAGGGTGCAGCTCAGGGAAAAGATGGAGAGCGTCCCTGGACGTTAATGAGACTCCGCTCCACCATATGTTCCTACACTCCATCTGATCAATCAGCAAGCAATTGCAGCATGACAGGTAGAGGCATCATCAGACCCCCCCTGCCCCTACCCGTCCTCACACATTTATTGGCTGTGACAGGTAGGGATAGGCGGGTGTCGTCGCCAATCATTGGGACAGTGGGGGGGTGGGGATGCAGAAATGTCATTATATGATAATCAGTGTAGTTAATTTACATTCCTGGCAGGCGTGTGTGCAGCCGGTCAGTACACAGAGGCGACTGATACTGTATGTGTGTAAATTCCAATAGAAGCTATTTAAAGCAAAGTTTCACTTAGAAAACCATAGTTTCTTACTTTCTGCCTCTGGTACACTAATGGCCAAAAGCATGTGGTAAGTCCATTAGCTCCAGTGAAGGGAAATCTTCATGCTACAGCATACAATGACACAGTTTTTTAACATGACAGTGCCCTCGCACACAAAGCCAACCATAAAGAAATGCTTTTCCCACTTTGGTGTGGGGGAACTTGACTGGCCTGCACATCGCCCTGAACTCAAACCCCTCCAACATCTCTGAGATGAGGAATGACCTGAAACTCAGGTTTTTTCAGACCGAAACAATGCATGGGGGTTATGTTGTAGGGAGCATGTTATTTCAGATACACTTGAGACATGACACATGATCCAAGAAGTCCAGGTTGAGTAGCAGATCCTTGAGATTTCAGGCTTTTTAGATGCCAAAAACTGCAATATTCTGAGACAGGAATTTACAACTATGGGAAGTTACAGCAGCAGCAGTTACTTTATCTCTTGTCAAGAGGTAAACACAGAAATGCAGCGTTAATGTTACAACCTAATCCACCTGTTACGTGTGACGGCATGTATGTGACACTTTTCCAGATGTTGTCGACTTGCAAAAGTTGAAATCACTTCTGCTTTTTTGCTGGATGGCCTTGAGTCGTCTTGCCGTAGCCCTCTGCACTTCCTCCCCCGCTGTGTTGAGTGCGGCCATATCGCCGCCAACATCAGGGGCCAACCTCATGAAAGCCTGCTGCATGGCTGTCTCTTCTCTCTCCTCACACTCTCGCGCAGCCACAAACCTCTGCAGTTACGTGATGTGCTTCACTTGCGTAACGTAGATGGCAGCAACAAACCATGATCTTTTCCGAAACTAACCCAAGAACTTTTGGTGCTTAGAGCAAAGCGAGCAGCGACTGCGTTGCAGTGTCACAGTGGCCCTATTGCTGGCACAGTGTACAGTGTGCACAGTCATTTAGGTATGAGGACATGTTGCATTTTCCCCAGGAGTTTCAATGTCAAGGCTGTGTTTGATGTCAGTGATTTTTTAAACGCGACTAGTTTTCCACCATTTTTCAAGTCAGTTGACCAGTAGTTCACCAAGGTTTTCACACACAATACATGATTTCTTGGCTGCTTTCTTTCATTTTCCTCTCTAAGCCTCTTTCATTTAGACTCTTTGTAATCTCCCCCCCCGTCCCCCAAACAGTAATTTTCTGCCTCTTTTATTATATCATAGCATTGTCAGGATGCAGCTGAACTGAAGTCTATCGTCTCTGCATTTGAAGGATGCCTTATGTCAGCTGTTTACCGCAGATAGCTCGCTCCTTCCCTTGTGAGACTGAGCTGGCTGTGTTTATCAGTCCCTGATGCACTGTTACAGTTTCACAATGACATGTCCCGTCCTGTTTTTCAGCATCCTTGGGCCCTGTCTCTGCCGGGGCTTTCTGCACCACTACACTTTGTCATATCAGATTTGGGTTTTTTTTTTTTTTTTTAAATGATTACACGCTTGCTCACCAGGCGCTTGTGTTTGTCATGTTTCAAAGGGAGTTTCTTTGACGATGCAGCAAATGTTGTCAAAGATGAATCAACCGCTTTGAAAGGAGCACCCATAGCTTTCTATGTGTAATAAAAATGATGAATTACATTGTAGTTCGACTGAGTTCAGCAAGAAAAGAAAAGAATATCAGACACTTTTAGATTCCCTCTTCATCATCTGCTTGTTATTCCTCATGAGGCCTGGCTGAGTGAGCTTCGATGTGTGCGAGGAAAGGAAAGAGGGTGAAATTTAGGAGGTGTGAAAGAGCATCGCATAGAAGAAGCACTTTTCCAGACATGTCAGGTTATAACAGCAGGTGTGTTAATGAAGCCATCTGAGACGCCGAGGCTAAATTCATCCTGGTGTCATGTGAGCGGGAACGGGAACAGCGAGGAAAGGATTTGCTGTAACATGAAAAGACAGAGAGGAGTGTTTGAGTTAGATTCTCAGATTCGCTGTTTCCCACAGAGGGTGTGTAGGAGAAACTTTGAACCTGTTCAGACATGTGAGAAAGCAAGTAGACACTTAAACATACCGTACGGACACAACATGCACACACACACACACGCAGAGGTGGGATGGTTCTGAACTTTTCTTTGTGTGGTATGGATGTAAAATCCGGTGGTTCAAGCAATGACGTGAAAAGAGAGACAAGAATCTTTAGTAGTGGTGAAGTAAAGGTAAAAAATATGTGAGCTAAATGCTAACATGCTAACAGTGGCAATGCTAGCATGGTGATCGCAGGCCCAGTATAATATTTAGCATGGTTGTCATCTTAGTTTGGCATTTTAGCTTGCTAATATTTGCTAATTCGTGCTAAAAACAAAATTCAGCTGAGGCTCATGGGGAATTATTTTGCAGGTATTTGCTCATAAACCAGCATAGTGGAAAAATTACAATTTTGAGCTGATGTTGCTGTTACATTTATACTATTATATGGTTTCAGTCAAATACATTCAGGAAAATGTAGGTAGCGTTGTTGCTGCATGGATTATGTTTGCATCACATTTCTGTGTTCGTATACAGTACAGAAAACACTTTGGTTAATTTTGGTTTGCTTAGATAAAGACAGTCCGTTAAGCGCTGTTAACATGACAAGACTAGTTATGGTCTGTGCTCGCACCTCTGTGAGGCTATAGTTAGCCTCAGCATGCTAATATGATATTGTTGAATAGCTTAATGCTAGTGCCAGAATTCTAGCATGCTAACATGCTGTTTAGCAGGTATAATGTTTACTCTGTTTTGTTTTTCATGGATAAGATGTTGGGGAAATTGCCGTTACAGATAGCAGTAATAGCATGAGAGACGTAGAAAAAAAACAAATGGACAATGAAATAAATGAAAAAGAAAACAAAATAAAAAAAATCATATATATATATAAATATACACACACACACACACACACACATACATTATATACAAAATGTGTATAAAAAAAAATAAAGTTCCCTTTAGAAGGATGGCTCAGTTTGTCATGCACATGGTAGGATATCAATAATAATATAGATTGCCATGTCAGCAATGGCTCCAACAGAGAAGAGGGCAAAGCCTTTAACTAGCACAGGTGGGGTAGTACTTGTTGTACTTGTTCTTGTTCTCACTGTGTTATTTTACATGTACACTTGTCCTCAGTCGAGTTGCAAAGTCTTCACTGGTTTCCCCACATACATTATTCAGACTGTCAGTCAGGCTGCTTTGTGTCTTGTGGGTTCTCTGCTACTGTGGGAGTGGAAGTGTGTGGTTGTGTGGCTGCAGAGGAACATGTCGACACAGGACTGTACAGGTTAACTCGTCTCAGTGTATGGTAGAGGAAGTCATCGTGCACTCATGGCATCAAGAGCCTTTGTTTAGATAAAGCTTCTCTCCATGTTATGCTGAATTGACACTGTTTTGGGTGGACCTGTCAGGGGGAAGGTCAAAGGCAACAAAACAGGACATCAGACTGCATCATTAGCTTTTAGTAACCACTCTTTCAGTGTAGCCTGTTTAATCATCAGGTAAGATTTCAGGATACAAATGAATTGACTTGGTGGTGGTGGAATCCTCTGAATGAGTACAGTTACACTGAGTGTGTACACAGATAGTTAAAGATGAGATTACACCACCAGTCCAACAGAAAAGAGTGGAGTCAGTGAAACAAGTTGCTACAAAAACACAGTAACACAAAAAAAGAAGTTTCATTAGTGTGAAAACTGTGGGAAGATATGTTGGAATTCAGCTATGGCAACGAACAAAGTGATGCGGTTTAATTTGACTCACACACTTTCTATTTTCCTGTCACAACCTGCCTGTTTGCCTGTCGTCAGGCCTGATGCTTCCTGTGGCCTTCAGACGAACAGAATGGATTACAATCATTCATCTCGCCGCCCATGAACGCAGTGACTTGTTTGTTCTTTGGCCTTTTACGAGCACTGGTAATCATTTAACACAGACGCACTGCAGGTGCAAGTGCAAATATGCATAATGGCAGTAATGAATGTACACACACACCTGTGTCACTTCTGTCAACACGTGAATGATAAAAAAAGAGTGGTAACAGTGATTTATTAGAGTGTGTGTGTGTGTGCGTGTGTGCTTGCATTGCTACACAGTGAGGACCTCATCAAGTTTTCAACCAACAGAGTGAGGACAGTTTTAGAAAGTGAGAACATTTTGACCTGTCCTCACAACTTCAGACAGCTGTTTGAGGATTAAAACTTGCTTTTAAGGGTTAGATTGGAATTAGGTTAGAGTGAGGGTTAGGGGTTAGGGGTTAGGGTTCAGCATTTACTTTTGATGGTTAAGGTTAGGATAAGGGGCTAGGGAATGCATTATGTCAATGAGGGTCCACACATGTATAGATGTATATGTGTGTGTGTGTGTGTGTGTTCTCTGCATTTATGAATCTGATATTTTTGGTGTGAAGCATGGAGACCTTTCTGAAGTGTTCAGCATCTGGATCATCAGAGCTGCTGTTCATACCAAGTCAGAGGGCTTTGGCTGAATTTTATGTGTGTGTTTGAAAGACACGCACACACTTACACACTACATTTACACTTACACATTCGCTTCAGGAGCGAACAAGCAGCTGCTTCTCGTCAAGTTTCTCTTGTTGAATATAAATCAGTGTGGTCTGTGGCTGAGGCACAAGAGAGCCTAATGCATACACTCTATACAGTATGAGCACATATAGGAGGACACTGACTGAGCTGATGGAATGAAAGGAGATGACAAACGGGGGAGGGGGCGTAGAAGAAGAGCGCCACTGATTGGATAAATCGGTATAACTCTGTTATGTTTTATTCCCTTTCCTCGAGATTGTGCAGGCTTTTCACTCTGGCCATCATAATAACATCTGAAAAAACTGCTGCTGAACTCAATACCAAAGCCAGCCTGCAACCGCTGGCCTTAATCTGTTTTCGAGAACAGCGGAGGCAGTGCTCTCAGACACACACTCACATGTGGAAACGCGATTGAAAAGAATCCATCAGAATGTAATTCCTCTTGTCCTTAACCCTAACTCACTCTCAGACTCAATTTGAATCACTTGATTAAAGTCTCGCTTGCACATCAGGATCCTCACAAACGTATATGTATTTCATAAATCTCTCACTGTGTCGGCCCCACTCCCTCTACTCTGTTTCAGAGTCTGTATAGTGCATTAAAATCATACTTGCATGGTTGAAGAGTTCATTGAAAACACATCACTGACTTATTTTCATATACGATGTAGCAAGACCTTAATGTACTGTGATAATCTGAAAATGGATCATTGCCTCTTTTCCTCTCACTTTAGAGAAACTATTAAAAACACATCAGTGAGCCACACTGCTCCAGTTTGGGCATGTTCCTTCACTGACTTGTGGATTCATTCCCATTCCTATTATTATTTATCATTATTATTATTATTATTAATTGTCAGGCTCATCGCCCTAGAAACTACCATTAAAATGACTCATTGCTCGTCTGGTTTGTCAGAATCAGATAAGTGATGTTGCTTCTTCTGAAATGTCAGAAGTAACTGTGATGTTGAGGTAGGTTAAGGTTCAACTGTATGACCTTTAATTGAAGAGCTCCTCAGGCTGTGCACAGTAGCACAGTATTAGAGCATCTTCCCTGTTTTGTGGGATTTGTCTTCCTCCTTCCTACAGTATGGAGCCCCTGGAAAAAAAGAGCGCCTGTCAGTCGTCCTTTAAGATCAGTTGTCTCATATCATCATGTTTCTCACTCCTTCTCTCAGACTACCAGCGCTTGATGACGGTGGCTGAGGGCATCACCACCCTGCTGTTTCCCTTCCAGTGGCAGCACGTCTACGTTCCCATCCTGCCCGCCTCTCTCCTCCACTTCCTGGACGCTCCTGTCCCCTACCTGATGGGTCTGCAGTCCAAGGAGGGCACCGACCGCTCCAAGCTGGAGCTTCCTCAGGAGGTACACAGCCGAGACAGGTCAAAACGTCTGCTTTGAGAAAAGGCCTTTTAAATTCAAAGCAGTTTTTATCCACAATTAAGATAATAAGCCATTAGGTTGAGACATTTTATGTTACTTTAAAAAACAAATTACAATCTTCTCTTAATTAGTCATTTTTCGCTTTTCAACTAGCCACACTCAGGGGCACATATGTAAATGAATAGACAGTACTTAGCCACAGCTGCTTGCTTTCTGATAAAATCAGTAAAGGGACTCCAAATCTTAACCAATTAACAGTTTGAGTCAGATGAGGAGTAGCTAATCTCCAAATAACAACAGGAAGCCACATCATTCAGCGACTTCTCAAAACAAGGAGGGGAGGTAAGTTTCCCCTCGCTCCAAATAAACTTGTTAGCTATAAAAATACGAAACATTAAAGGCTGGTGGGTCTTTTATTGCAGCTTCAGGGGGCTTCCAGAACAACCCGAAACAGATCAGACACAGTCTGGATCACTTTGCTCCAAAATCTCTCAAAGGTGTTCAGTTGGGTTCAGATCTGGTCTTCAGACTCATCAAACGTTTTCCGTGAGCCGTTGTTCTCTACGTATGTGAAAACCTCTGCACTTTTTGCGCTTCTAAGCTCATTTGTTTGGGTTTTTCCTTTAATTTGCCCCCCGTTTGTATATATACTGTGACTGTTGTGATGATGTGAACTCCAGGCTCTAATTTTCACATTTGAATCTTGAACCTGGGCCTTGGTTTAGAAAGTTTGAAATGAGGCTGTTATCATTGAGTTTCTATGAGGTTCAGGGGTTCAGGGCTGAGAAATGCAAGCGTGAAAGGCTTTGATATAAAGTTTATGAATCAGGACTCTGGTGTTTGGGGGTAAAACTTAGCATTCATACTTGTGATTGGAGTCAGGCTTACGTTTAGGCTCTGGTAAGATTTAGTGACTGTATGAGCTACAATGGAAGGATCCCACAAGTACTGTAAGTGTGTGCTTGCAAGGCTGCAGCACTTTGCAGTCAGAGCTCATTGCTGCTGACAGTACATTGTCCAAGGCCAAAACTGAAAACAGCAACACGCACACGCACACGCACACACCGGCAGACTACCAGGCTCCTATTCAGACAGACAGGAAATTGCAAAAAAACACCTTTCTATTCCGTGCAACCTCTCTCACACACACACACACACACACACACAATAGGACAGGGAATTACCTATTGTTCGTCTACAAATTCACCTCAAGGCAAAGTGAGCTTGAAGTGGATTTTAGTCACTGCTTTCTTCTTGCCTCTTTATTTTGGCCCGAACACTTGTCAGACAGTGAGGAGGTGAATGTGCTTTGGATTTAAACCAGTATTTCGCCCAATGCAGGCTTGCAGTTAATGTGTGTACGTGTGTATTCACGTGGTAAAGTGAGATAAGGCCCTAACAAAGCGGAACATCCAGGCTCGCCGGCTTCCGGCTTTGCTTACATCCCCCAACTCCCAGCGCTCGTTAATCCGGCACATTCCGTATGGATGCTAATGATCCCAGCCAGCTCTGGATGCCGCCGTGGAGCACCCACGAGCCCGTCTGCCTCTCCCCTCCTCCCCCCCGCACGGGGTGCCCCCGCCTGCCTGGGCTGGTGAATCTCCCTGTGTTTCTGAATGATCCTTTGAAGTGGCGGTGCCCTAGAAATGGACTGATGATGAAAGAATGTCTCAAAGCAAAGCAGGGAGGAGATGATGAGAGCGAGGAAAACATGGATCTAATTGGGGAATTATGCCGGATAAGGTTTGCCTTTTTGAACCCTGTGCTTCAGTCTAGGTCTGCTTCTTTTTACCTGATGTCAAATGATAACATTGGTTCTTACATTGCAGACAAGATTGTGTGACACTATTATCATCCCTTTCCTGTATTTCCCCTCCTTTCTTTCCTTGTGCATTTAAAAATACTCCTAGCAGACTTTAGATCTAAACTAGGGCAGTCCTTCCCGAGATAAAAATGTGACTTTGCATGGGTTTTTTTTTTTTTTAATCGTCTCCCAAATCAGTAACGGCTTCCTTCCCTTGAGTGGCTCAATAAGGTGCACTTAGACCTGACTGGACACACATGAGTTTGTATCACTGAGACAGGCACAATGACTCAGTCCTGCATCCAAAAGCACACAACGGGAGGAGACCCAGAACTGAGAGAGCCATCTTTTTTTAGTTTCCACATGCCATTTGAGTGCATTGTACAGATAGATCATAGAAATAGAAAGTATACTATGAGCTTAACCAAACCCAGATTTGAGAGCTTTGATGCACATTACAGTAGTCTTCTTTATGGTTTATGGTTTAGCCGCATCAAATGCTTCTATGTGCTGGGTCCTGAAAAGTACCTGGTACAGATATATTTTCTCTGAACCCTATAACTGTCTGTGTTCAGTATGTTTAGATGTGTAACTCCAGTTTATTACTTAGGTCCTTATCTCTCTAGTTTGACAGTAATTCTGATTAAAGTCAGTAGCTAAGATCTGGGAATGCTGTGACATTGCTTAAAATAGGTCCAATGTGGCAAGAAACATGAGCAGCCAGCCAGACAGTCAGACAAACAAACCTCCAGGTTACACTGACAGAGTAGCACTGACAATGTGATCACTTTCACTGGACCTTCAAATCAAGAGGTTTAGACAATCTGACATGTCTGAATCAGATAGACTGTTGTAATGTTGTTCTATGTTCCTCAATCTAACAAAGACTACACTGTTATCATAACTGAGCAATAAACTCCTTGTGTTCTCTTTCTTATAGTAATGTTCCAGTTGTCACAGCTTGTGCATGCTTTCCAGTGAGACAGGTTTTTATTTTATATCCATGTCCATTTTTTGACTGTGTTTTATTTCAGCTCCAGTTTTCAGTGTAGTAGCGTAGCTATTTTATTGCAGTCTGTTTGACAGCTCATATTTTGACGTTGACGATTCCACCAGGACGATGAACACACCACACACTGGTTCTGACCTACAAATTTCAGTCTGGAGGTCCTCTGTCACTTCTGTTTTGAATACTGAATGTATATCTGTTTCTGTGGGCTCGAGTGGTTTAGCGCTCTAATATTATCTG
The DNA here is from genome assembly GCF_017976325.1 of Chelmon rostratus. Classification (NCBI taxonomy): domain Eukaryota; kingdom Metazoa; phylum Chordata; class Actinopteri; order Chaetodontiformes; family Chaetodontidae; genus Chelmon; species Chelmon rostratus. The sequence goes on from NC_055679.1 coordinate 2,037,583, forward strand.
AGGTTTTGCTTTAATCCCATATGAGGGTGTGATGCTAACTCCATTATGTCAGATTTAGGTTGATCTCCCACAATGTGCTATTATCAATCACACACTGACCTACATTCTCTGCACTCTACATCTCCCAGCCCCCATTATACCTCCGAAAGATCTGTCCTCAGTATGCCTCCCAATAATACCTGTTCAGGCTCTCTGGACTCACCGCACACCTGTTTCTGCTGTCAGTAACACCCAACGGACACAGTCATCTTATGTCTGTGATGTAGTTTTTGTTTTTGTGGGACCATAAATCACCTCATAATATTTAATTATAGGGATCATTGTCTATTCCTGAGTGATATTGTTGTAGTCTAATATAGACATAATATATCTCTCTCTGTCTCAGGCCAACCTGTGTTTTGTGGACATTGATAACCACTACATCGAGCTTCCAGAGGACTTTCCCCACTTCCCCAACAAGACTGAGTTCATCCAGGAGCTCAGTGAGGTTCTGTTTAGCTTTGGCATTTCTGCCAACACAGGGGCCCCACCACGGACCCGCACCAGTCCCAGCAGCACACCTGGCAGCACCCCCTCCACCCCTGGTAGGGAGCGTAAGACTGTTGCTCTCCGGCAGCTAGAGGACGACGGGCGTAACGGCAACCTGGCAGGGGAGGAGCTGGCTGTGCTGGAGCTGCTGCAGGGGAATGCCACCCTGGAGAGACTGCAGGCGCTGACCAAGCGTACCGGGGTGACGGTGGCCCGCGTGGATGCCCTGAGGGCCGGAGTCAAAGCTCAGAGTTGTGAGGGACCGGGGGAACGGACGGCAGCTGAAGAGGAGGAGCTAAAGAGCGCTAAGCTGAACGTCCAGCTGAGGGAGGTGTTCGCCAGCCGATTCACCACCATGTTTGCAGACTACGAAGCCTTTGTCATCCAGAGCGCCCCTGACCTGGAGTCCTGGCTGACCAACAGGGAACAGATGCACAACTTTGACAAGGTGACTAAGGTGTCAGTTACTGCAAAGGACTGAAAGTAGGTCTGTTGCTGTGAATAGATATAGATATAGTTATGTAGTTTAGTGTATAACAGTTATTTTTATCAGCTTAAGTGAAACCCCACTTATTTGGGACAGGCCATTATTTCTAAGTTGGTATTAAATAAATAATAAATAAACAAATATCCTGTAAGATACAGGAACATATCCACAGAATAGAAATGTATTCTTACTGATATGAGTCAGGCATTTTTCAGACATGCCATGAACGCTTTCAGGTCATTTATGGCTAGATCTCTGGCCACACTAATTGGCAAACAGCAAACTGTACGTCCGAGCCAGAATACTGGGACAGAAAGCCCTGTGATCGTCTGTATTCTGTTTGACACAGACCAAGTCACAGTTTAGCTGGTCTCATTTACATATTTTTCAGTTTTTGTTCACAAACAACAGAAGAAGCAGGAAACAGTGATTTGATCCTAATGCACACTCCTAACTTCCTTTATCTGCTTCACAATAAAAGTTGCTCAGCCGTTTAGTCGACAAACTCATTTCTCCTCTCTGAAGGTATTTCCAGTGAAGTGAACACAACAGACAGGTGATCACAATAATTAAATCAATGCTTCGTGTTTTCTTCTGTTTTGTCTGCAGTTAGACTGAACAGGCTGCACCTCTGACTAATATTAGAAAACTGACAGTGAATATATTTCTTTGTCTTCACGCCATGTTCGCACCAGGCCTCGTTCTTGTCCGACCAGCCGGAGCCCTACCTGCCCTTCCTCTCCCACTTCATTGAGACGCAGATGTTCGCGACCTTCATCGACAACAAGATCATGTCCCAGTGGGAGGAGAAGGAGCCGCAGCTCCGCGTCTTTGACGCTCGCATCGACAAAGCCCGCCTCTACAACGTCCGGGCTCCCAGCCTCCGATCGTCCAGCTACCAGAGGTGCTCCATCCTCAAGGAGTCTGGTAAGCCCTGCAGGAAGAGGTGTGGGTGGTCAAACGTGTTGGAGTGGGGTTTACTTCACAGGAAACATGATTAAAATTGGAACAGAAGTGGCTGCAGAGGCTTATCAACACCAGGCTTTAATTGGCAGCAGAAAAGGGGCTCCTTGATCAGCATGTTGTACATGTCTGGCCATCCTTCAAAGCATACTAGTCGTCCATTAGCCGAGGTCAAACGGGATTACACCGCACCATGCAATTTAAAAACACACAGACACTCTGCATCCGTCTTCCCTGCTTTTTCCTCTATTTCTCCTTTCCCTCTTGTCTCTCATTTATCGTCTGGAAGCAGCTCAGCTCTCCCCAGTGACCAGAAAACCCCACATCTCATTTCTCCACATCACAACACAGCAAACCCTCCATCACTCTCTCACACATTAGCACAAGCACACACTCTCTGACACTGTTACTGTAAGAGTGTTTGCTCAGTTCTTTTTTTTCTTATTTTCTCAATTAGTGCTGCTTTGCTGTACCTTTGTTAAGCCTTTAATTGGTGCTGAATGTGCAGGGTGAGGCAGGAGGTCAGACTCAGAACTGACTCAGACTGCCGGAGGCCGTCAGGGAATCTGTGAGGCTGCATGCCTGTTTGTGAAATCTGGAAAAAACATGTGATTCTTATTTGCTTTCATTCTGAGAGTGAGCTGAGAAAATTGATATCAAAGTCATAACAAGGCCAAGTTTAGTTTTTTAACTTCTTCATCAAGAAAACATGTAACTCCCTTTAAAACCACAAACTGCTGTTTTGACATTTTGTGTAATGGTTAAATAAGACGGCAGAGCAGGTAGCGGCATTCTCTTTGAACAGAGCCAGCCTACTTGTTTTCCCCGCTTCAGATCTATGCTAAGCTATGTTAGCCACATCCTCACTCAAGCTTTAAACTTAAACCTGCATCAGCTGACCGTTGGGAACAGTGGAACAAGTGGTGAAGAAAGCCCTGACAGGAGATCAGCTTAAAGAGATGTTATGGCTCACATGTCAGCAAGCAGTTGCCTATTTCCACAGTCAGCAGACATTATCATTCATTCCTGGCCAGACAAAGACCTCAGGGTTTGGTCTCTGCTAACTCCTGAAAGGAATGTTTGACTCTTTCGTTACTAAATGCTCCATGAGCTTGTTGGTAACAGTGTTTGCATGCAGTTTGGAGCTGGGCAGGTAGTAAATAGTGGGTTTATGAGAGCTTTTTTTTCCTCTGAAACAATTTGGGTTGGTAAAGCTTCATAGAGCTGAGAGGAACTACAAAGGTGGTGTAGATTCTCTGTGAGTTAATCACATCTTCCACATCAGTAACTTTTTCCATTGTTTGTCTTGAAAGTTAATCTAAACACAAGATACTTGTGCTCAAAAAGAGGATTCATTCTCAGTGAAGAACCTTGGAGCTCTAATCTGCCTCTATACATGCCAAAGAGCAGTGATTCCTAACACGTCTCTGGGGGTCATCAGGTGGAAACCTCCCTTCAACAGTGTTTCGCCTACTTAGTCCCACTACACCTCCAGGAGGTTAGGCGGTGAGCTCCGGCGTCCCAGAGTCACCCCCCCTAGTGCCAGTTCACACTGCTCCTACACAATCCAAACAGCACCGCCACGTTCAACTGACCCAGAGATGCTCCAGGTAGTGGCCAGTACCGATGCTACCATTTAGCTAATGCTAATGCTACCCGCTAAGAAGAACAGAAGAAGACAATACAGTTCCGATGCTACCATTTAGCTAATGTTAAATGCTAACCGCTACCTGCTAAGAGGAACAGAAGAAGACAATATTCACCTATATTGTTAATGTTAACAGCTAGCTACCAACACTAACTGCTGGTAGTAAATAGTGGGTTTATGAGAGCTTTTTTTCCTCTGAAACAATTTGGGTTGGTAAAGCTTCATAGAACTGAGGGGAACTACAAAGTTAGTGTAATTGTCTGTGAGTTCATCACATCTTCCACATCAGTAACTTTTTCCATTGTTTGTATTGAAATATTGATTAGCGTAACTTTAACCCACAAAATGAGAATGATACTGATCTTTTCATCTGACACAACTACGGATATGTTGAGTTGCTTCCTGCTTTCTCTCCTTTGTTTTTTGATGTACAGTATGTATCCATGTGTGTCGTCTGCTTTGACCCGCACTGTTAAATCCATTTAATGGGCTGAGTGATGTAAAGCTTTAATTGCTGAGGGTCAGCTCATTTGGGAGCGATGGTGCATGCAGGTACCCAATTACCTAAACAATAGCCAGCCTGTCCCTCCTCCTGCCTTCTCGCTCTGGTGCCTCCGCTCAAAGCTCACTCCAGAACTGAGATTAGCACTGCATCTCCTGTCTGAGGTTCAGTCAGACACAAAACAAGTCCAGTGCTGGACAGGAGCGACATAACCCAGACCGTTCAACAACAAACAAAGTTACACCGACAGACAGCTGATAAGGATGCAGTGTTTGCTGCTGTGTCGGGGTAAGATGACGCAGGTGAAGGACAGAGGGGAGCGTGACAGAAGAAGTGTGTGATGAACGGTCAGAGGGAGGGGGAGAGAGAAAGATGAGAGGACGCCATGCTTCGTCTGTGATTTATGGTGTAAACAACCTGTTTTGCAGTTCAGCCAGGTTTTTTCGTCTTGGCAAATGAGCAGCTGTTAGAGCATATTATGCTTCCTTCACCAGGCTGGTGTGTGTGCGTGTGTGTGTATTGCTTGTTTCTGTACACATTGGTCACTGAAATGTCCCAAATCACATTAGTTACCCTTCACAGGTGACACAGATGTTGTTGTTTTTTTATCTAATCATTGGCCATGACAGTAACACTCTTTGTCACTGCATCCTCGTGCATGTGTTCACACCAGCTTGCATCATAGTCAAATCAAAGAATAACAACTTCAGTCTTACGTTTGTAATTTTGGACACCATTACTTGTATTCGCCAACATGCTGAGGTCTGGGAACATGACATCTCTAAAAACAGATCTGGTGGTGCAGGAAACATGAGCTGTCATGTGATCAGACAGGTTATAAACAAACCACCAGGTTAGACCAGCTTATTAGGAAAAGAGGTTGGTGGATGTTTATGAAATGTTGAGTGATGTTGTTCTCAGATCTCAGCTTTGGTGAGTTACTTTGATAAGAGCAGTGCTTTCATAACAGATAGAAAAGATGGATAAAACCAAGAAACTTAGACCAAAGTTATGGTTAATGGAATTATCCTTTGAGTTCTTCATTTTTATCTGCATTGACTTTCTATGATGACATGAACTGCTTTAAAACTAAACGTATGCAGAAAACTGTGGTAAAATGTTGTTTAACCCTTCCTGAATGGACTGTGTCTCCCTTACAGCTCAGGCCATCGAGCAGCGGCTGATGAAGATCGACCACACCGCCATCCACCCGCACCTGCTGGACATGAAGATCGGGCAGGGCCGATACGAGCAGGGGTACTTCCCCAAACTGCAGGCCGACGTGCTTAACACGGGGCCGACCAATAACAAGTGAGTCGGCCTCCACCTCGGCGCCGCTTTGAAAACCTCCTCTTCTGGCTGACTCAGAGGAAGACAGTTTCTGCGAACGGCATTCAGATCTTTTAAAAAGTAGTCTAATTACACATTGTTTTAACTGCAGGTGGTCTCACAGGACGGCGACAACTCACAGAAGGAAAGACCGTCACAGACAGCAGACAGAGCACCTGAACCTCGACAACGACTTGAAAGAGGTATGAAAATATCCTGTAACCATCCCATAACCTGTCTTGTGGATGTCTTTTCTCCGCCTCTGTTGTCTGGTGTCATATTTTTGGGTTTTTTGTTGTTCTGCAGCTGAATTCCTGTTGTTTCTGTTTGAGCTTTCTCGTTTCTTTTTCATTCTTTTCGTAAGACTTCATGTGCATGCTGCCTCTTGTTTTCTTTTCCATTCTTCTCTTTTTTTTCCCCTGTCCTGTCTACTTGCTCGTGTGTCGTGCTGGTTGGTTGGGGGTCGGGTCGTACCCTTCTCCCCCCCCGCCTCCTCAGCAGGTGGAGGGCTGTCTGGTCCTGCAGAACTCCATGGCGTTTTGGGAGTGGGACAATGCGTCCCCTCCGCCTGTCAAACCGCCTAAAAAATCTGCCTCTGCGTCCTGTCTGGTATGTGGAGGAGCTGCCTGTGTTGTGGACCCAAACCTCCACCCAACACCTTACAATCTCATGCAGGGTTCCCTCCTGTTTATAGGCTCAAACTGAAACACCACATGTTTACGATTGCAATTCAGTTATGCCCCTGACTTTTATCAGTTTTAGAATTGAAAGTTTAATGAAAATTTGATATTTCACTCCTGAAACACTTGTGGTTACCATGGTAACTGCAACTGTATTTTGTGCTACAGCAGACAAGCATTGAAGTGCTGTCAGACCCGATGTTAGAGCAGTCACTTTGCACTGTTTACAGTGCAGCCAAACAAACTGAGGTTGTTTCAATGAAGAAGTCAGTCCTGATTTGATGAAAATCAGAGCAGAACGTTTGTATTTCAGGGAAACGCTCACAGCTAAAGTGGAAAAGCTGTGCTTCAGCTATGGCTTCAGTGGGAACCCTGCTCACCTCCCATCACACCCCAACACAGACACACCATCTGGTTTTCACTCCTCTCCTGTGTCACACCTTCCCTGTTAACTCACATAGAGCCAGTCCTTTGAAGTGTTGGATTTTCACAGCTTCTCACTTTAAAAAAAAACATTACAAGCTAAGGTCATGATAACAATAATGCTCTTAAACTGTGAGCTGTTAATAATGATAACAGCAGAAACACAATTATTCCTAAATGATGTGTTTCGCTTTAAAATAAAATGATTCTCATTAAAGAGAAATTATGTTATCCCTTAAAAAAAGGTTGCTGAAGGTTTTTTGTGTTTGTCAGTTTGATTATGCAACATATTTTGTCCCATTTGTAGTGACAGCAGGAAATCAGACCGTGAGACACCACTCCCTGAAATCAGATAAATCTATGTGTCAGATGGAAGCGAGCGTTTTGACACACGGTGTTAACCTGCAGCAGGAATGTGTCTGCTCTGAGGTTTCGCGTCTCAGCCATTAGCATGTGTGCGTTAAAACATCGATAAGAGCGCGTCGTCTCCAGAGCTCACTGACTGCTTCTGTTTGATCTTCAGAAGTACATGCAGGAGGCCCGCAGCCTGGGGAAGAACCTCCGACAGCCCAAACTGTCTGATCTGTCTCCCGCTGTCATCGCCCAGACCAACTGGAAGTTCGTGGAGGGGCTTCTCAAGGAGTGTCGCATGAAGGTGAAGCACACAAACACAGCATGCTGCTGCACTTGATGATCATCCACAGTTTAGGAACAACAAGAAACAACAATTATAATTCTAGATAATCATCAGCAGCCCAACACCTGGAAGTAGCACAAAAAAAGACTATCCCTTCAAACCATACATATGATTCAAAAAATATTCCTAATGATTGTTCTAACGGTGTGTGTGTGTGTGTGTGTGTGTGTGTGTGTGTGTGTGTGTGTGTGTGTGTGTGTGTGTGTGTTCGTTCAGACCAAGCGCATGCTGGTGGAGAAGATGGGCCGGGAGGCGGTGGAGCTGGGCCACGGTGAGGCCAACATCACTGGACTGGAGGAGAACACTCTGATCGCCAGCCTGTGTGACTTGCTGGAGAGGATCTGGAGCCATGGGCTGCAGGTCAAACAGGTTAGGACACACACACACACACACACATACAGGGAGGTGCACAAGTGAAGCCTCATACTGTCACAAACCAGTGCACATGCATTACAGATTTCCTAAACAGATTTTAATAAATCAGCTGTGATGGCACACATGCTGTCAGTATAAACAATGTGTGGTTAATCAGGTACGACCATATTGGATATTGAGGCTAAGAGGTTATTGCCTGATAAATCCTCTTTGTATGTGTGTAATCTGTCCCCTCATCAGTGAGCTGTCTTCATGTGCATGTGTGTATTGTGACTTTGGTTCTCTGACACACACTCCTCTGACCTCTCAGGGGAAGTCGGCCCTGTGGTCCCACCTGCTTCACCACCAGGCCCGAGAGGAGAAGCTGGAGCAGCAGCAGGCGGAGTCACCAGGTAGCACACGCACCACTGTTTGTGCTGACTGTCTCACACACACTTCTGTGTAGCAAAGCCATCATATCCTGGATGTCTCCTCAACAGTGTCACACGTTCCTGAGAGGAGGAAGTCCGATTGTTCCATTGCGATGCCGTCTCCTCGTGTGTCTCTCATACAGGATATGAGGTATGTGCTGCTGTCCTCCACAACTTGTCCTTGAATACCAGCCTGCAGAAACAGTTCTCTCCACCACCATCATCCAAACACCAAATGAGGGAATATCTTTTAAAAGACTGCTGTATATCCAGTAGAGTTCCACAGGCGTGAAGAATGTGTAGAAATAAAACTGTTAAAGAGTCTATTTATGACATTCACTGCCATCAGAGCAAAAGCATCTCAGACCAATACAAATGGGCACGTTGGCCACACCTCCATCCTCACCAGAAACAACTGCAACTCAACTCACTCTACTCAAAGCACCCAGACTCCATTGACAAAACCTTTAATTTTACGTTGTGGATCATGTAACATACACTTCATTCCAACTCGACAGAAGCAAAATAAAACTCATCACTGTACTGGTTTAACTTTCCACTGTCCCAACAGTCACCAACTTTTATTTGGTCCAAATAAACCCTTATTTCACTGAGTTAGATGTGAAAATATTCTGGCTCTACACGCTGTGCAGAAGTAATGTATTCAGCTTGGTAAGGAGCTATTTCTTTCATCTGCGGAGTGACCTAAATGAGTGTAATGTAATTATTAGCTTGCTAGCTATTCAGCGAAGGCTAGCTACCTGAAACATGAATGAAAATAATCTTTATGTAGCTAAAGTTTGATGGTTTCAATTAAGCGTGAATGCCTTGAGCTGAATGCTTTGAAGTGCGCTCCATCATCTAGCTTTTACAATGCTGTGTGAGGTCACGCTCTTCATTCCTGTAAAGGTGAATTTTATGGATAATCACAGAAACAGGTAATCAAAGAGATCACACACGCTCAAGAATCAAGAATCCTTTATTGTCATTGAGCATGTCAACAAAATTTGCATTGCAACCCCCGTGTAGATAATAAGAAAGATAAGAAAGATAATAAAGTAAAGATAAGGGAACAAAATAAACTAACATGCAGTAAAAATATGCGTGAATGCAATAAAAAAGAAAATATACCAGAAATATAATATACTAAGACAATAGAAATATACTAAAACAATAAAATATACCAACAACAGCTGAAAATATGCCAAAATGTATACACTGAGATTCAGCTGACAATTAGTTAAGTGTGTGTTTACTTAAATGTTAAGTACACAGAAGGTGGAGGTGTAGGTGTAAAGTGCAGTGTGCAGTGGTTCACAGTTCTCACAGTCTCTCACTGCAGTGAGGGGCTGCTGGGGGTGATAGCTCTAACAGCTCTGGGGAAGAAGCTGTCCCTCAGTCGGTTGGTGGTGGTGCGGATGTTCCTGTACCGCTTTCCTGATGGAAGCGGTACAAACAGTCTGTGGCCCGGATGGCTGGGGTCCGTGGCGATGGATCTCGCCCTCTTCCTGACCCGGCCTTCATATATAGAGTCTAGGTCAGGGAGGGGGCAGCCCACGATGCCCTGTGCAGTTTTAACCCCCTGTGCCAGTTGTTTCCTCTCTTGTGCTGTGCAGCTGCCATACCACACTGTCACACTAAGGCAGAGGATGCTTTCAACTGTGGTCCTGTAGAAGTTGACGAGCAAAATTCTGTTGTAATTATTGAGGATGTGCTGCTGTTCTTTGTTTTCTGTGATAGGAAACTGAATCTCTGGTTTTTGGACTGTTGGTCAGACAAAACAAGACAATTGAACATGTTGACTTTCTTTATGGTCTTCTGACTGTGGCCCCTGTGCTGAAAACACTGCCACACTAGGTGTTATCGAAAGGAATTCTGCCAAATGAGGCAATTAAGTCAAGTCAATTTTCTGTCAAAAGCCCCAAATCACCATTATTTGCCTGAGAACCCCAATTAAAAAAAACAAAAAACCCTTTTAGAGCAAAAATAAAAAAGATATTTGCAACAGATGAGGAATTCCTCTTCCTGACTTATGGTGAAATTGGTTCTTTGCATCCTAAGTATTAGCAGCAGTTGGCCGTCGCCCAGAGACCAACAGTGACAGGAGAACTAACAAACCTGTTTTTGATGGAGGGAGAAATTGGAGAACCCGGAGAAAACCCATGCAAACAGAGGAGGGAGAACATATGAATTCCACACAAAGAGGCCCTGCTCTGACCTGGAATCAAACACAGGGAGGGGAAAATCTCCGCTGTGCTACAGAGACCTGGAAGAGAGCACAGACTGCACACACACACACACACACTGACTGAAGTAAAAGCAGATCAGGCCGGTTAATGGAGGTGGGCACACCAAAAAGTCAGTCACAGTAGCTCATCTCTCAACTCGTGAGAGTCCACTGAGTGTGGACTGTTAGGCCGGCGTGCCTGGTTGTATGAGCTTTCTTTTATCATCTTCCCCTCCATCATATGTCTCTTCAGGCACATCCAGAGCATGTCAGAGATAAAGACAGATGTGGGACGAGCGAGAGCCTGGATCCGCCTGTCCCTGGAGAAGAAGGTGCTCTCTCAGCACCTCAAACAGCTGCTGTCCGGACAAGCCTTAACCAGGTGAGCGCACATGAGATCAGACCACACACACATCCACTCACTTTGTGCGCTCGACAGGTGACATTCATGCAGCTGTACGAATATCATAGCATGTCCCAAAATATTCATCAGGGTAAACCAACTAATTTATCCTCATCCCTGAAGTCTTTTCTCTTAATCGTACATGTCACCTCTGTGTTGCTGGTCCAAGTAAGCTTTCGAGTGTGGCGTCCTCTTTGTCTCACTGTGGCTCACCAGCCTGCAGTGTGCTCACTGCTGCCACCCAATGCAGGTGCAGTGGGGGAGCACATTTAAGCTGCACTCCAAAGCACTCATGGACAGGCCATGCAAAGGCAAGATTTATGCTCGATCAAAAATCCTAAGAAGGTTTTTGAATTTATGCAATTATGTAGTTCAAGAACTAAAATTTGAAAAACAGAGTGGAAGAGAAGTGCAGCATTATTCCAGCCCGGGGGAGATGTGAGCAGCCACATAACGCTGAGGATCTATTGCAAGCATCAGTGTACTGTGGGACATTAAATGAGTGAAGTTCAGCTGAGCACCCCACTCAGGAGGGAGACGTGTGGAAGGGGGAGGTAGAGGTGTGTGTGTCTGTGTGTGTGTGTATGAATGAGTGAGGCCAATTATAAAGTGCTCTGTCCATTAAGGTAGAAGAGTGCAGCCCATTTACCATTCACTATAGACTGCTCCAGTCAATGCCTAACCCACCATTCTGAAAATCAGGTTTGGGGCATTGCTCCTGAGCCAGCATGTAAACACATCCAGACACAAGAGCGACACTCACCGACAAGCTCTCCAGAACGAGCAGCCGTGGAGTGGAGCAGTATGTGGCAGATTTTCCTGTGTTTGAACCTGACCTCACCCAGCTATGGTGTGCTGTGTCTACAGGAAGTTGTACAAGCGCTACGCCTTCTTGCGATGTGAGGAGGAGAAGGAGCAGTTCCTCTTCCACCTGCTCTCTCTCAACACCGTCGACTATTTCTGCTTCACCAGCGTCTTCACCACCATCAGTGAGTTCTCCGTCAGCTGCACACAACCTCTGTCCTCTAGTCAACCACAGCTGAGCTTTTTTTTTTTTACAGTCCAGATTCAAATGAAACAATCTGAGAGGAGAACATCGTTGGTCTTTGGTTGAGGAGCTTACAGCTCATAGACATATACAGCATGTAACACATGTTGAAGATATGGGGCCGTTTTATTCACAGATTTAATCAGAACTTGTGCTGAGGATGTATTCTATCTCCTACTTCAGTTCCTGTAAGAATAGTTGGATTTTATTATGGGAAAGCAAGATAAAGAGGGCAGATATATAATTACAAAAGGCAAGATGGATAATACAGTGGTCACATTACTAAATATATACGCTCCACCAGAGGGCGAGAGGAGTTTCTTTAGGGATTTATTTGACACAATAGCATCAGAATCTGAGGGCATCCTGGTGTGTGCAGGAGACTGGAATACAGTTCTAGATTACTCTATCGATACAACAAGCCCAAGAAATCACAGGCCTGTTAGACCAAGAGATCTCAATTTGTTAATTAAAGAAGCAGGTTTGTTTGATGTTTGGCGAAACCTCCGTACAAGAGAAAGAGATTTTTCTCACTATTCTAGTGAGAGTGTTCAATAGGAACTGCAGACATCTCAGATCACAATGCAATTTACATCACCATCAGTTTGAGCAACAGACCCAAACAAACATTATGGAAACTAAACATTATATTTATTGTTTATATGGTTTATGTGGTATTTTAAACAACGAAAGTGTGATAAAGGAGGACTGTATAAATGACAATGATAATGGTCAAGTAGACCCAACAATACTATGGGACACTATCAAAGCAATAATGAGAGGTAGACTTATATCCAGAACAGCCTATTTAAATCACGTTAAGAGGGTAAAATATGAGAAACTGCAAGAAAAGATAGACAAGGATGAAGGACTGTTTGGACAGTTAAGGGAGCTGAGAGAGCAAATGATTAACAATTTAAAAGATGAATTAGAACTTGTGCTGAGGAACAGACTTATAACAGGACCTGCTGTTGGATTCGTCCAAGTTGTTTTATATCCAGAAGGTGAAAAACAACAACAACTGACTTTCACATATTTTTTTTTACAGTTTTTTGGCCAAAAATAGCTAATAAAACATAACTGGTGCTCGGAAACAACAAGCTATAAAGTCTTCCAAATGAGCTAATTCTCTTTTTACATTTTTCATCACTGTTCAGTTTGTTCTTGTGTATCCCTGCTCAGTCACACCAGAGTTCTGCCTCTCCATGAGTCTTGTGTTTACTGAGCATGTATGTCTCAGGTTTTAGGGGAAAAGCTTCTGTTGTCCTGTACCATGACCTGAAGACTACACCTGACAGCTGATGTAAGATTAGTCATTTTAGAATGACTAATCTGTAAACAGCAGCAGTGCATTTGTATCACCCAGCCAGCCTCTGGGCACGGTGCTGTCAGGCCGGTTTCTATAGCGGTTAATTATCCATCCTTGATACATGCATGCATCCCATCATCTATCTGCACAGTTAATTCTGGTCAGGATCATGAAGGCAGCACTCTCAGGCCTTTTGAGCAATGTAATCCCCCCATAATTTTATTATCAGATGGCTTTTTATCATCATTGCTGTCTTTTTATTACTATTATCATCTTGTTTGTTTTGATATTTGCCTTCCTGAAGAAGATGGTTGCAAATGGCACTCAGGATTCGTGTCTGTACATAAGATTATTTGACTGTTTCCTCATGTTAATAACAGACTTGCTCAAATTTTTACATTTTTGCAAAAAAAAAAAACCCCAAAAATTGAATGCAGCCCTGTGCTTTGCTTTAAAGGTTCATGAGCTAAAAGTTTGGGAGCCACTCATCTTACCTTCTGATTTAGAAGTCAAAACAAGGAATTTGTGTGAATAAATGTGATGTTCACAGAACTTCAGTGAGCTTATTGGGTCAAAGTTGAAGGAAATCGTTCTGCAATGCAAAGCTTCTTAAAGTTTAATGTCTTAAAGACATTTTTGTAATTTAGGAAAAAGAAGAAAATTATGAAACAAGTTGTAGCTTGTAAACATGTGGAGTGGAAGCATCTCTAAAGCACCACATCCCACCAGTGAAATATCTGAAGCCTCTCATGTTTCTGGAACTTGTTCGTCTGAGTTACTTGGTTAATGTCAGCTGGATGGATGAAGCTGAATGTGGATCAATGGCAGGCTGTGCTATTAGTATGAATAAACCATGAGGGTATATGTGCAATTTAATCAAAGATTTAAAACACAATGTATTATTCATTTTTATGTTTGCACACAGACCAGCTAAGCCTCTTATTCAGATAAATGATTGCAGACATGTACAGTGTGTGTACAGTGTGAAGTGTGCACAGGTGGTGGTTTCATGTCTCTGCTGCTGTACTATCTGATCTGTTATTCTGTTTCCTCTCTGCTGCAGTGTGTTTACCCCGAATCTGTGATTTCAGAGTGAAGTTGACCCAGTTAGATAACCTGCATTGACTCTAATTAGCATGCTAGCGTTTGTTTCTCTGTTCCAGCACTGACCTGCTGTGTTCCCCTGCAGTGATCCCGTACAGAGTCGTCATCATCCCCATCAAGAAGCTGAGCAACGCCATGACCACCTCCAACCCCTGGGTGTGTGTGTCAGGAGAGCTGGGGGACTCGGGCATCATGCAGATCCCCAAGAACGTCCTGGAGATGACCTTTGATGTGAGTAGTGTGCCCTTTGACCTCTCACAAGCTGAGCACACAGTCTGTCTCTGCGGTTTGCTGCGTTGCAGTGCAGTTTGAGTGATGTTGGGGTTTTTTTTTTGGATCAGGCACTCACGCATGATCTTACTCTCCCTCTGTTCACCTCCTCTGTCACTGTGTTGTCATCACACTCTGCCTGGCAGCAGAACGTACATTAAAACAGTAGTTTTATTTGTTTAAGCTCATTAAAGGGTATAACAAAGTGAATCATCGGCGTGCAAGCAAGTGCATACACAAATCTCCTAGTTCTCCTTTTTTTTACCTTCAGTATAATCTCTACAAAGTACTACTTGTATTTGTTGTATGTTTTATTTACTTGGAGTAACATATACTAACAATACTAATGATCTGAATAAACACCACCCTAATTAGTCGCACAGTAATCAGCCCTATCTCTCATTCTGAATGCCGGCTGAACACTGAATAATTTAAAACGAGAAGATGCTCCAGCCCCCCACCGTTGTTCTAGTCTGGATCATATGTGAAGCTTTACAGTCAGCTGCCAATGGTTAACCTCACAGTCTGCTTGAATGCTACACATTCCTGCCACCGGTTTCAAACTATTCCACTGATCAGGTGGTAGAAATGCAGCAGTGTGCCAGCAGAGGAAAAAGACTGCAAGCTAGTCAACTCAAAATGCAGGTTTGAAAAATGAAAAAATAGCTTTGCAAATGTTTTATAAGGAAGGAAAATAAATCCTCAACTATCTTGATAATCAGTTAATTATTTAAAGCATTTATCAAGTAAAAATATCACAGTCATATTTATATCAATATGAGTTGAATAGCTTTAAGTTCTGGACTGTTGGTCAGACAAAACAAGACATTTAAAGATGTCAGTTAGTTAGATTCATCAGTAGTGAAAACAGTCTCAGCTCAAAGTCTGTTTAGGGGCTTTTGATCATATCACATGATCTTCATCAGCAGGTGGAGTTTGCCCAGGTGTTCCAATTTCCTTTTTCTTCCATGAGCACTTCACTTTTTCTTGTACTTGTTGCTTTGGGACATTATGGATTGTGTTAATGGTAGAAAGCTGCAGAACTCTCTGTTCTGCTCTGAGCTTTCTGAGCCTGAGGAGCTGAAACAGAGGGTGTCATTAGGTAGAAGATACTAAAACCACATTACAGGGGGAGAGGGAATGAAAATTCACTGTGCTCCTCGCTCATGTAGCTCATCTTACCGCATGGCATTTTAACCACAGCGAGATGATACTGATGCATGTAATAAAGCATGCAGTAAACATCACTGACCAGTGCAGGAAAAGTTTAAATCCCTCCACCCCCCAGGGGCCAAACTTCCTGCTGTCCTCCTCACACTTCATGTTTGTTCGACTGCATGTTTGCACTGGGTTTCTCTTTTCCGTTTGCATGGTGGATGATATTCTTGATTTGGTTCTGAGATCGCCACCCCACCATTTTTATTGTGCATCCATTGTGCCTTAACAAGTGTTTCCATCTCCCTCAGTCTGCTTTCAGGCCTCACACGCACATCTCCGCCTTGTTCAAGGTTAGAGGAAGCCCCCTGCTCCCTTTTCTCATCATCCCCCTCTATCTCTCTGACATGCTTCTGGTCTACCTGCTCTGTTGAATGTTTCCCTGTTGGCATCATCGTCCTGCAGTCAGCCCTGTTTTAGTTTGGACGATTATCCTGCTGTGTTTTCAGAATAGAACACCACCTTTAGTTCAGCTACAGTCACACCTTTGAATCCAAATGCTGTGTTTTATTTCAAGCCGATATTGTAATTATTAGCACTGCTTAGAACTACGAAGATAACTGGTTTAAAGAAAAATGCTTAGTGCAGCAAAATAAGATTTCCACAAAAATGCAACCTTAAGCCCAGTGCATGCTCGGATAGCCTCCTTGAAAAAGATGAAGGATTTAATTCAACTCATTCTCATTTCCATGGATTTCCATGAGTTACGCAGGGAAATAAGATGAAGGAAAAATCAGAGAACTGTGACAAAAAGCTTAAAAGCATAATTACATTCAGCAAACTGAAAAATGTGTTAACTTCAAATTAATTAAAGACAGTAAACTATAATGAATCTGGAAGTAGGCACTTTTCCATTCATGGGAAGACAGCAGCACTGATAGCAGTGCTTGTAACTGTGCAGTAGCTCAGGTGTTTGTACACTGATAAAGTATATAAATATTATATAAATATTTGCAGCCACTAGATTTTCTCTCCGTTGTGTGTGTCTGAGTCTAGTGTCAGAACCTGGGGAAGCTGACCACCGTGCAGCTGGGTCACGATAACGCTGGACTCCTGGCTAAATGGCTGGTGGACTGTGTCATGGTGCGCAATGAGATCACAGGACACACCTACAGGTGAGTGGAGGCTGTGTGTTTTTAGCTGCGCTAGCTATGTTTCAACAGCTATGAGATGAGTAGCTGTGAATGTTTGAAGAGAGGATGGGTACCACCGACACTAGTAAAGCTCTGACCTTTCATCTAGTGCCACCATGAGGTTGACGTGTGTGGTTCAATGGGAAATATCAGTTATTAGATGGATTGGCATGAAATTTACAACACATTTTCAAGGTCCCTAGATATATTCAAATGACATTGGAGATCCTCTTTACCTGTCAAATATCTCAATATAAATATCAGCAGAAGAGTCCATGTTCTCAGGACAGAAACAGATCCCTCACCTTGCTGTCTCCGTCTCCTCCAGGTTTCCGTGTGGTCGGTGGCTTGGTAAAGGCGTGGATGACGGCAGCCTGGAGAGGGTCCTGATCGGCGAGCTGGTGGTGCCCTGCGGAGAGGAGGATTCTGGGAGAGGCTGTCGTACTCCCCCGCTGCAGCGCTCGCCGTCCCAGACCAGACGCATCAGCATCACGTCTCTCTCTGGACGAGGACACAGTCAGTATCTGTTAGGATGAACGTGCAGCTCAGATCAGGGGAAAATCCATGGAGGGATTTCCAGCCCCGGCAGCTGCGGAGTCACAGTTATCTTAATAACAATAAGGAAATGAGTCGAGTTTGTGTACAGTTAACAGTCAGGGTCATAGCCAGGATTTAAAAAATACTGAGGACATGAGTCTCCCCATAGGTGCCACAAAAAAAAATTTTTTTACCTCAAATTACCTGTTACATTATACTTTCTGTACATTTTTAATGGAACAGTTGTTTTTCTAAGAAATATCGTTATAAACAGCTGCTTAAAACTCAACTAACCAGGTTCTAACTGTCTCAGGATTTTGTCACTGTTTTCCCCTCTGATGAGTCCCAAATCACAGCACATATTTCAGTACATACAGTTCTTCTCAGGAAACTTGGGAAATGATTAGAATTAAATTATTCAGATCTGCAAGACAAAGCATTACTGTTTTATTTTCCAACATAAAATTTGTTTCAATGCGCAGTCCAAACGTTTGCAGAGCACATTTTAAAGAGCTTTTTTTTACAATGTTTATTAAATTAGCATTTGAATAATAAACTCAATGTGAAATCATCATGATATAAAAGATTATTAAATTTGCCAAATAGTAATTTTACTTGCTTTTTCTTTCTTTAAGGCTTTTAAACTAAGTCCATAACTGCGATAATGTGGTAAATGCACGAATAAGTAAACGGAACAATCAAAAGTGGACTTTTGACAATAAGGAAAGTGAATTAATTGGCAAATTACATTTTTTATTATTTTTTTATTTCAGATTTATTAATCTACCTTTCACATGAAAATTTTTGTAATCAGTCGTTTTTAAAATGGATCAGTTTATTGAATTCAACACTGTAGTGACTGTAATTATTCCAGCAGTATACTCCAGACTCAGTATTTCAAAGCTCTCTCTCACTCTGACAAAAATGAAATTATGAAAGAGAATTACTAAATCTTTGCCATAAAAGTGATCAGAATTAAATATACTGAGTCAACAAACACTGTAATTAAACTGTAAGGAACCTACTGTGTGTAAGCTATTAATTGGAGAATTTTAACTCCCTTGGGTCCAAATTCCCAGAAACAATACAGAGGATGTGACCTTAGTGTCCTTAATGTAACTGCTCTGTTTGAACAGTATAATTTACAGGATAACATGGCAGTGTGGTGACACTCTGAATGTTCGGTTAACGGCTCTTCTTCTCTGTGCTCATATTCTGTATTGATGCAGCTGTTTTCTTGATTTCAGAACCGACTTCAGCCCAAATTCAAGAGGCCATCGGGGAGGCTGTGAACAACATCGTCAAACACTTCCACAAGCCGGAGAAAGAGGTGAGTGACTGCTCTCATCCTCACTCGTGTCTGAATTCCTCTGTTTAAAAGTAAATGAACTCGTTTGTCATTCGCTCTGTCGCTGCTGAACTTTCTCTCAACCTTCACATCACTAATGTGTGTGGATTAAATCTTCTCTGTCTCTGCCCACTCACTGTGTTCACAATGTTTTAGTCAGCAAAGTGGTATTTTATGACTGGTCTATCTGTACCACTGACACCGCAAAGGAAACAGAGTCTGCACACTTTCCCTCTGTCGGACTAATGGAGAGAGTAAAGAGTGAAGAGTGATGCATGCAGCCCTGAAAGGTCAGGTTTCCAATAGGATCTAACTCGAATATTGCCAGAATTTTTAGGAAATCTGCAGAAGAACGTTTTGCTACTTCACCAAATTGTTGCACGTCTCCATCCCCTACTGTCATGTGAAAAACAGTACGTGGTGCTAATACCCCAATGCCATTATAAGAAGACCTAACAAGATGACAGATCGCCTGTCAGACCTCGAAGTGTTGGAAAAAGTGTGGATAGCATGATAGAAGTATGACATTTCTACTTGTTCCATGTATTAGGATGTATAGGATCGCTACTTTCTCCTCATTGCTTCACTCACATCTGATGTTTTTAATCTGCTGACATTTTTTGTCTCTCCAGTGGAAGCTTCAGTGGACGTTTAAGTCTCTGTACACTATCATGTTTTTGAGTGATGGTGTTTCGTGCGTTGATGTTTTGTCTCTTCGTCGTCTGACTGCAGAGGGGCAGCCTGACCGTCCTGCTCTGCGGCGAGAACAGCTTGGTGGCAGCTCTGGAGCAGTTCTTCCACCACGGCTTCAAGTCTGCCCGCCTCTTCCAGAAGACGGTGTTTGTGTGGGACTTTGTGGGTGAGTGTGGAACAACAGCGCCATCTGCTGCTGCTACGATGAACTACTTAATTAGGCCCACTAGTTTTTCTACAACTTTCCATGTATTTTCACATTAATGTTTGTTATTTAATAGTTTTACATCTGGAACGTGTCTGCTTCAGTTTTCAGGAAAAATTTATATAAAAGGGAACAGGTTGTTTCATTTAAGTGTTGCAGAGCAGTGTTTTATTTGATCAGTGAAGAAATGTACATTTGTAGAAAACTGCATATGTTGCAAGCTCAGCGTTCAGTTTGTTGGGCTGGTAAACACTCCCAGGCTGTCGAGATGTGAAAGGAAACAAACTCTCTGAGTCTGTATTGTCTCCCGTCCCTCTGCAGAGAAGGCTGTTGCCTACATGGAGTCAGCTGACCAGATGGGAGACCTTCAGGAGACCGCCGAGCCCCTGGGGATGACCTGTCAGTCTCTCTGTCACTATGTCAATGCAATCAACTCCACCCCCAGGAACATCGGCAAGGATGGGAAGTTCCAGCTGCTGGTCTGCCTCGGAGCCAGGTCAGTTTCAACACTGCTGTTAATCACCTGACTTGGACATGTCTGCTTTTTGATTATGTTCTGTATATAAAGCAGTATCCACAGCAAACATGGGTTGGAACTATATGAAATGCATTGGCAGACAAAAAGTGGCTCTTCTAGTTGTTTGTTTATTCTACTGAGGGTCAGTATCTGCAGATATAGTCCTTGTGCCACAGACGTAGAAACAGCGTTTGACTGTTTGTTCTGCAGAGATCGTCTGCTGCCCCAGTGGCTCCCCCTGCTGGTGGAGTGCCCTGTGATCCTGCGGATGTACGAGGACGTGGCCCTGCTCAGAGACCGCACCACTGTCAACGCCCTCATCGGAGTCCTGGAGACACTCCATGACTTCCCCATCACACTGGAAGCCTCGCTGGTCAAAGGCATCGACCTTTAGCCCTGAGGATGGACCACTGAGCTCTCACTCAGCTCTGCATTTTCCTTCACAACCTCTCCTCACTACCACCAACTTCTACCGCTCCTCAGCGTAAAGCCAGTTAGCTCTGGGATTGGACACAAGGAAGGAGGACGTGAGGGACAAGGTTTGGTTACCAAAGCAAAAAATTCCACTGTTTGATGAGAGAAGTCAGGGCTTTGGATCAACCATAAACTTGGATGCAGTGTTATCACCCCACCTGTGGTCCTGAGAGACCTTTTTTAATTCAATTACAACCAGTGCTTAATCATGTTTTACTCCATTAACTACAAATCCTAAATACTTTACATGACATTACAGTTTTCCAGCATTTGTTTTCTGGGTGATTTTCTACCTTCCAGTTAGCCACTGGTTTCACTTTTTTCATAAAACTTAAAACCCACCTGAAGCAACATATAGTTCACTGGAGAAATGTAATCCATCACAGTATTTTATATTTTTCTTATTGCTGAGAAGTCCCATGAAAAGATCCAAACCAACACTGTGTTAGTCCGTCTCTCAAGATGCTCAGCTCCAAGCTCATTGGTTCTTACTAAGATAGAAATCTTCAAAAACACAACACACAAATATATTTGTTTGGGACTATTTTCAGTGGTGGATTAATCCATATTTACGACAGCAGGACGGTGTATATCATGATAAACTACAGTGTGTACAATGGTGGTGATGATGGAACATGGTCACCCAGCGCCACAGTGTGGCTTGGAGATGTGTTTCTACACAGAGGAAGAAGATAGATGAAATAGCTGTCAGTAGGATCAATGAATTGTTGGTTTGGGTCATTTTGGAGTTTTGAGGACTACAAGAAAACATAGAATATCACCAGACTTATTCTTTAAAACACACCAATGAAACAGTCGCTCTCCTCTGCATGAACATGAAGTGAAACAGTGGCTGCCTGGAAGGAAGCAAGGAACTCGATCTATAGAATTTGCAGTACACTTGCCGGCAAATTGCCGACAGTAATACACACTGATGTGAAGATAAACAGGCTAAAAGATTGCAAAACCACTGGTGTGGTTCTTTAATTTTTCAGCGACAGCACCATACTCACTTGCCTGTGTGCCGGCTGTGCAGCCTCACCCTCCCTCAGCAGGTATAACTAGATAAACTGTGATTAATTCTCTTTCCTCACCTGCAACTGGCAGTTATAACGCCACTGTCCCCACACCCTAGTTACCGTTAGCATTAGCAAGCATGCCTGTGGGATGTGGAAAGAGGAGAGCACCTCAGGAAGAGACTGAGCGATTGCTGACACACTGGAACGAGGATTATGACAAAGGAGGCGATGGAGATCTGCTCTATAACCTCCAGACAGAGTCACCAGCTCTCCATTCCTTCCTTTCTTTTAATTTGCTACATTTTGTCGGGCATTTTCTCCTCTTTTAGCCTGGGGAGGAACACAAAAGCTGATCTCAGTGATGTGGTTCAGAGAAACTGTGACTGCACGGACATTCCTACCAAACTACAGGCATCGACCTGGCTGTTTTAAATGCTGTGTCCAAGTGTGTTTGGGCTTGAGTGGGTCATATTTCAAGGATCTATGTTCTCTGGTGCGCGTGTGTCTCGCCATTTAGTGCTCTGTAACACAGTGAGTGTATCTATGTGTGTGTGTGTGTGTGTGTGTGAGACTCATGTATGGCTCCAAACGCTTTGCCAATATCGTCACTTCAGTAGCTGCAACGGCTAAAATGTTCAACGAATTAACATAAAGTCATGTTCGACTTACTCGCTTTCCCAGAGCTTTCAGCTGCATTGTGCTCATTGTGTCATGAAGTCGACACAGGTGTCATCACATGTGGATGAAAGCTCTGGTGAAGGCTAGTAAGTGAACCTTGAGTTGAGATTAATTTCTGAAGCCATCATTCCCAAGGTCAAGAATCAACTTTTATGCGAGCGAGCAAAGTGTTCTTTCTCTAAATTAATGTAGTTAACACTGGAATAGAAATGCTAACAGCCACTTGCATTTAGGTCTGCTTCTGGAAAACACTGATTAGTTTAATTAGTCCTTCCATAGAAGTGAGTTCAGAAAGATAATGTACCATTCATGTCATATGATGGGCTTTTTTTAAAATCCTGCTTTGTGACATCACAAATGCTGCAGTTAGCATGTGTTTGTGGTCGTGTGCCACAATATACAGCGTCTAGAGTTTTTAAAGGAATTATTCAACATTAAGGGAAACGCACTCATCAGCTTTCTTCCCAAAAGTGAGACGACAGGATTGATATCAATCTCGCGGCTGGAGTCAGGATGCGGTTAGCCTAGCTTAGCATGAAGACTTGCTGCAGCGGGAAACAGCTAGCCTGGCTCTGTCCAAAGTAAAAAACAAAACACACCTCTGATCAACTGTCTATTCAGTGGCTTCTAGTGGCTGATTCTGGTCCCAATACAAGCACAGTAACGGCAAACCATGCCGAGGTGGCTAGACTCCAGGAAGTCACACCAGTCACTGTGCCTGGTTGTTGTTTGCCAAGAAATAATTCAAGTATTTTGCTTCTCCTGAAACTAGAAAGACTTGTAAAGAAAGCAAAAAAATATAGTAGCTTCAGTTGAATATAGGTCGAACAGGATTTGCAAATCAGTGCGTTCTGTTTTTATTGTGATTTGCACAGTGTCCTAACTTTTTTAGAGCTGTTGTAGCATGAAATCGATTCATTTGAGATCATCCTTGATGTTACAAGCTAGCTGTTCAAACTGTTAATTCCCATATTACATGAACGCAACACGATGTCTATCATATACTGTAAAAAAGGGAAGAACAGGCTTTTACTTCATTTATGTTATTAACAAATTAATTCAACTGCCTCCTCCTCCAAACACAGACAAACTACAGATTTTTTTATAATTTAGGCAGCAGCCAACGGAGATGGGTGGAAACTCTAATAACTATTTTTCCTCTGCTGGATTTTTATCCCCCCTTAAACTTTTGCTGCATGAGAGATTTTCCACTGTTGCCACTTACCGCCATCTAATTGAATCCTTTCTGAGAAACGGTGTAAATATTCTCATTCATGCATGTAGGCGTTTACTGAGCTGTATTTATTTGGAGCGTCTACAATGAATTCTAGATGAGTTTTGAGGGATCAGAAAGTGGACATGTTTGTAGTCCCGGTTCCCTGTAGTATTTTTGCTGTTTCCAGTATTGAGTCGACGCAGCCTGTCATGGTTTGTTTTGAATGTCTTGATTTCATGTATTTATTGATTTAGTATTAATCTATGGCAGGCTGACAGCAGCACTGGTATTTTAAGGTTGATGAAGCCTGTGGACTGGAAACATTCGTGTCTTGTAACCACTATCACATCATGTGTTTTTATCATGTTTTAACCCTTTGTGCTCCTGCTGCTGTGCCCCTGATGCCTCACCCACAGGACTATCCACAGCTCCGCAGCACAATAACAGATTCCTCTCTCTCCTCCTGGATTAGTTTGTGTACAAACTCTTTGCTGACGACTACAGGCAGACTTCTGGAGGGGGATATGCTTTGTGGACTATTGGGTTCCCTCCTTAGACTGCTGCACAATTTGGTTACTGGGTGGATTTGTTACATGAACATTTCGTGTGACGAGTGCTAATAACCCTGAGTGGTTCTGCTCGAACAGGAAATGCAGCTGACATCCATGACAGCGGTGGCTATGCATCATGCCAATGGAAGAATGCCACTGGACAAATAGAGTGTCATGTCTGTGGTGGACTGACTACTCTGCTCTGATATTTATTATGCCTATTTCAATAAAAACACCCACTGTGTTAAAGGTGTTTGTGTCTGTGTCCGTACACTACACTTCATGCATGTAGTGTCCAAAAGCCTGTATGGGATTTTATCAGAGGTGAAAATGTATCACAGATGCTACTATATGTATAAGTGATGTTTTCAAATGTGATCTTTGACATTTCACATAATATAACACCGTGCCCTTTTGCACATTAATTGGAATTGAATTTTTTACATGTGAAGTGGTTCTCCATATTTGGTAACATGGGAAATGTGCTTCACATGTCATGGAGTCACATGTGTTTTTTTAAAATAAATGTTTTTGGAAGTGATTATCATACATAAAGAAAAGTTCATGTTAGTTCTCTGATATCAACTAAAACACATTACATATGAATGTGTACATTTAAGGGTTACCTCAGTCTGCATTCATTTCTGAAGACATAATGTTGAAATATAGATTCTTACGCAACCGCATTTTGGGGTCAAATGTGACATAAATTTAGAAATAGAACAATTGGAGTGACATTTCTGTATAATGTTACGTTTTTTCAATGTGGCTTTGAATTTATTTATTTACACAGTCAACATTATTAGTGTACAGCAGCAGGGTCATCGTCCTGTTCAGCACAGTGTGCCCCTTACATAACCTGCATGCTATAGCATCAGCACTGACACCCTTATTCTTGCAAAGGCAGTTACATCATATGGATCAAACTTCAACAGCATGCATTTGCCAGATGGTACAGTGTTTATAACAGCATACTGTGTTTTCTTTCACAGATATAAATGATCGGGGGGGAGAAACTGTTTTCATCATTTCATAGCAAAGCTCTGTAGAAAGGAGGGTTTTTTGTTTAATATTACAAATAAAATCATTTGACATTCAAAGGAGATTAGTATAACACGAGGCTTTATATTAGGGGATAAAGTATTTTGTTTTTGCACATTAAAAACATAGCATTGTAAATTCTACACTATAGCAAACGAGGGGCTGTGATGTTTCTGAAAGATTAAGATGGGAGCAATACTCCAAATAGTTTAGGTGGGAATTATCTCGCATCATTTCAACTGTATAATCTGACATATCAAGACTTCACTTCACCTTTAATTTGATTGCTGAGTATCTTTAATATAAGGTTTAATTTGAATTTTTTATTAGCTCTTCAGCATCTTGCAAGTAGCTCTTCGGATTATTACAGGTGTGAAAGCATCATCACATACTGGAGACCCTCCTCGCTCACTACAATGAAAGTGTGTTAAATTAGTTGTCCCTGATAAGATATATTTGTTGCAGCAGCCATGCTTCACTTTATTTACTTATTTATTGTTCATTTGCAGTTGTTTTTTTGCTGATAAAAAAATTGCCTGTTATCCAGTTGTTATTCCAAAGGTAGTCCACAAACTGCATACACTGTATTTAAAAGTTCCGAACATCTGTTGGTGATTTTTCCGACCTGATTACATAGACATGTTATTTTAATGAGTCTTTTATTGACATCCATCTTGTCTTGTATTTGTAATTACATATTCATATTTATCCTCCAAGAGAAATGCTGGTTGCCAACAGAAAATAACGATTTGCTAATGAAGACTTAAAAATATGTTTGAAAGACAGAAAAGCTAGTAAGCAGACTTTGAGCTGAGATATTTTGTCACACATACTGATCCCATGATGAAGAACGAACATGCAGGAATCAAGTGAAACGTGTAATCAGAGCTTCCTCCGAGCAGCTTGCCTGCCCCGCGGCCTCTCCATAGCAACTACTGCAACCTCCTTTTCCCGCGTAAACGTCATTCCTCATTTGGGCATCGCAATGTGCGCACGCAGGCAGACGTCACAGCTGTATGCAAATCACGATGATTGAAGAAAATCAGAAAATGGTGGCGCGGGAGTCGCGTAGCGCGCATGCGCGTACGTTTCTACTACGGGCACACTGGCTGCATCAGGCCAGAGCTATGCACGTCTACATGGCTGCGCATCAAGCCGGCCACACACAGCCATTACAAGATCGGAAGTTGTCGACTTAGCCTTCAAAATAAGTGATCGTCGTTACCCCAAGGCGCGACTGACATTGTGCTCATGACCTTGGCTTTATTTTGAAACCACCAAGCGGAAGTGCTTCTTTGTTATTCTCTTGTGATGAATCTTCGGCGGGCAACATTGCAACTGATGGTCTCCAGCGGCATTGTTAAATGTAAATGAGAGACACTTCTAAAAGAGGTCTTTTACCGCATGTGACACAGGTGTGAGTCGCTCACTTATTCTTTCTGAAACAAGGTAAGTGTGTTTTCTTACTTTGTGGACAGAGGAAAAGTGTGTTTTTCTGCCAGCTCGGTGTGTGTGTCTGTCGGCGTGCAGTAAAGTTGTCGGAAGATGGTGTTTGTGAATTCACGTCTACAAATAGCTTTAGTTTGCGTTACCATTACCAGCAAAGCCCAGTGCTGACATTTAGTAGCATACAGCTCTAAAGCGTTGACGTTAATACTTAATACTTAATACAACACTAGTGAGTCGGCGAGCTTGCTTTCCTGCGGTGTGTTGTTAGGAGTCCTGTACATCCACGATACCTGTCCGTCTGACGACGCTTCTCGTTTTTATCCGGCTAACGTTGACGTTAGCTAGTAGCTCAGTGAGTTCAGGAAGCTTTACTTCAACTCGAACAGTCCGCTATAAGATTATTTTATTTAATTTTTCATGTCATACGTCGTACACACACGTTACTCTGTGGAAGCGGACTGCCGCTGTCTGCTCGCCTCCCTTGCCTGAATAACTGCTCAAAACGACATAAAGTTTAAACGTTACGTTAGCTTACAGTGCTTAAAGTTGCTTCACGCGTCTGAATGTGAAAATAAAAGGAATATCTCAGCGTTGTTGTGTGTGAAGCTGAGCTCGACTTTGTTGTCGGGGTGGTGGGTGTGTTTCCTGCGTCAGCGTCCGCTGTCCGGCCCCCCTCCAGGAACATTTCAACTCTCTCATCACGTTAGATTTCAAGCTCAGGACGGCAGCATTAACCCTGTCACCTCACGACTGGAAATCGACAGTCGCGTATGTGTGATACGACAGTGTTTCAAAGCGCGACGGAAAAACGTGCGAGTGTTGACAGTTTTGCTGGGCTCGTATTTGCATATGCATCCATTGTCGGACAGGATTTTAGCATTTCCGGTCAGTCCCGATAGTCTTCCAACTGTTAAAACTCTGCCAACGTCGCTAAACAGCAATACCAGACAGTTCAAAGTTTGATGTTGTTTTTCCAACACTCGCGGCCCATTATCAGACTTCAAAGCTACCCCGGACAATCTCGTATGTCATATACTTTATTGTTTTGGCATCAGTTCAGATCTGACAGGAGAAGGATGCTTTGACTGTGCCATTCAATCTGTTTATGGTACTATACCGTTTACCCAATATTTTTTAAATAGTAAAAGCATGTTGCGACTAGGTATCCGACAATGGAAGCACACGGAGGAGAGGTGCTTCCACGCTGCGATCTGAGGAAGAATCAAAGACAGCGGACCAAAAATTGGAGTGGCATCAACAAACACAGTCACGTTGTCGTTTGCTTTAACTTTACGTCTCTTGGTTTGTGGCATTAGTGTCGGTCTGCAGGTAATTGACAGTAGTCGCGTCATGCTGGAGGATGGTCAGCGCAGCACTGTCTGCATGTGGCGACTCACTTGCCGCTCGGAGACGATGATAAATTACAACCGTGTTTTGCGAAGTTTGTTAACTTTTTAGTCATTATCGGGTAGTTTTCTGAACCCCTGGATCACCATCTGCAGCCGGCAGAGCATCACATCGCATCAGTCGGCAGCCGCCTCCCCCCGCATCCATGTGCCAGGCGTGAGTCTGGACAGGATTACACAACCACCGCGCAGCGTCGCACGTGACATTTTAAATGGCCACTGCCCGAGATGGTGCCGTGTTTCAGGTGTCCTCTATGACGTACTGCTCAAACATCTCTTCGTTTTCTTACATTTTTGCATTTGTGTAGTTTGCGTAAAGCAAAACGCGCCAGTTTCTGTTTGATCTTTTAGCCGTTCGTATCATGGTAAAAGAGCTGGAGCGGGTGGAGTGCAATAAACCTGCGTTTCAGCGGTATGAGAGGTTTTATCGGTAGCTGTCGATCACCTCGACTCAACATCACGGCCACATGTCGAGCCGCCAGTTGCATCAGCACCACTGTTGCGTAAGAGGCGGCCAGGCCGCGCTGTTCCTTCCTCGGTGATGCTCAGCCTGATAACCTGGCTCATTCACCCCCCTCCCCCTCCATACGCACACACACACACACACATACACACCCCTTTACTCCTATCTCTCCCCCATCCCTCCTCCGCAGTAGGCAGTCGGGTTAAATGGCATATGACGTAAATGTGCATCTTAGCCACACATATTTATCTTTATTATGTTCGGCTCTTTGCTCTTTGTGAGGCCAGAAGTATGTAAATATGCTAACATACAGTGTGGTTTTCATGAGTAATGCTGTAGACTTGCATGTTCAGACATAAAGACAGCTTATAAACCATAATATCCAAAGCCTGATGGTTTAAACTTCTGAAGATATTGCTTCAGATAATTGTGATCTTCTGGTAACATTAAGTATTTTGTTTTTCAAAGTTATTTTTATCAGAAGGGCAACCAGTTACTCAATTTGGTTTGGACTGTCAATCAAAACAAGACATTTGAAGTCATCACCTTGGGTTTACAAAAATTGTGAAGGCCATTTTTCACAATTTCATAGGCCAACCAGTTAATTGATGAACTGAAAAAAACCCCGAAAGATTAATCAGTAATGAAATTAAATGCCGTTTGCAGCCCAGCTCTTATTCATTTATTTGAATGGTGACAATCCATCGTAGTTTGTGTTAGGTTGGTGCAACTTGCAGGCATCCAAGATAAAATGTAACTTTTATAGGAGGTTTTCTAGAAATCTCTGCTTCGTGAAGCTGCAGCATCCTCAACGTTTAATGGTTTGTTTGTTTCTCTGCCTGTGTTTCTGTAGATGTTTGGCTTCCACAAGCCAAAGATGTACCGGAGCTTAGACGGCTGCTGCATCTGCAGAGCCAAGTCTTCCAGCTCTCGCTTCACTGACAGCAAACGCTACGAGACTGACTTCAAGAGCTGCTTCGGGTGAGTCAGCAGCACCCTCCACCTTTCCAGATGACTGATTCAGTGATTACAGAGGCACGGTTTAAAGGGATAGTTCACATAATTTTAAGTGGGGTTACAAGAAGTTCATGCAAGCTGAGAATAAATCTTGCCAGGCTTTAAATTATGCGTTTGTGGCCAAGCCATACATGTTCAGACCAATCAGCGGCAATTGTGGAATTACTGGCAGCTACAGGTGAGTGTTCAAAAACAGCAATGGCGGGTCCTAAAGAGGTTGCGTAGATTTTGCTGTATCAGAATTAGAGAATGGCACTGAAGGCTTTTTTTCCATGGAAAAGATGTTTTCGCTCGTCTTCCAAGTGGCTTTGGCATGAGTCCCCCTACAACATCTAATCTAATCCATCGAAGTTAAACTGTGATAGACAGTGGTAGACAGGTGGCCAAGTATTTTTGAAAAGTGCCTGCACTTTCTCAAACAGTTACCAAGGACGATTTACAAGATGGTTTTGTACAACAGACAACCTGGCACGTCAGGTTAGTATGACCTTGCAGAGCAACAGAGTAACCGGTCTTGTGTGTGTTTGTTTGTGTTGTTGTGTGACTTCAATGAATCTGAAGTATCCCTTTAACTCAGGTCTCTGCTGTTTGACATGTGTTGTTATTCAGTTGGACCAGAGGTTTTCATACTGAGAGGCAGAAGAGAGATGTGAGGCGAAGATGCTGTGTGAGGTGAAAGTGTCAGGTGCAGTGACAGTGACACTGACACAGCTCATGGAGCAAGTCACCGAATCCATGGCTACATTTACGTCATGTCTACAACCCCCCAGTGTGTTCTGGGAAGTGTAGTTCTAACACTTAAAGCATTATTATCCTCCAAATAGAAGTAAGACAAAGAATAATAAGAAATGTGACACACACAGCGAGGGGTGTCAGACTTTGAAAACCCATGAGTTATGCTAACTTATTTGCCTATTTTGGGATCTCATTCTATGACTCATACAGCTGTGCCTTGTCTTAATGTAATGCTTCAGGTCATGCTGTTGCAGCTCTGACTTTCTGCTGACTTGCTGCAGCTGGGTCAACAGGTTGCCTCTCCTTAGGTCAAATGTGTTGACAACACACACATGTAGATGAGAAGTGTGTATTGATGACCAATGACAGTTGCTGCCGTCCTCTTCTTCTGGTAGAGGTGTGCCTTGTTCTTTTTATGTTGAGTTTTATGCCGGTTGGCATCCCTAAGTGTGCCATTAGCGCCACCTGCTGGATTGTAACGGCTTCAGTGTGCAAACTATTCATAGTGTCCACCCAAAGTGATCATATTCACATCACTGTCCATTCTTTAACTCCGTCTTAATTCAGTGGTCGCCTGTTATGAAAAGTGCGTTTTAAAACAGTTATGTGCACCCCTGCTTATTTAGCACCTTTTAAAAACACAGTGAGAATGGGCTTTACAGTAAAACAAAGACTGAAAAGTAAAATCTAAAACATAAATGATAAAAACAGGATAAAATGCATAAAGAGTTGCAACAATACAGTACCACCAGTTAAGAAAAGGCCATAAGATAAAAATGAGTTTTAACAAAAGATTAAAAGACATTGATTTTCAAGTTTCATGGATTTTGCAGGAACCAGGCTCATAGGGAGTTCGCAGATCACAGATATAGGGAGGAACATGACCATTTATGGCTTTAAAAACAAGCAGCTAAATCTTCAAATCAAATCTAAAACCTACAGGTAAAAGCCTGGCAACAGTGTTTTGTGTCATCTGCAGCCTTTTGGTGTTTCAACTGCTGATATCAGAATAAAGTGCGTTGCAGTAGTCGAGCGTGGAGAGAAATACATGGATGACCTTTTTCTAGATCTGCAAATTAAAGGAATGACCTAAACTTGGTTAGAAATCTCAGTTTGAGAAAGCAGGACTACATCACTTTAGTCACCTGACCATCAAGTCAAAAATTACACCTAGGTTATAAAAAGCCTCTTTGTTTAACATTAGTAGGTCTTTTGAAAGACCCAGACTAGAAAAGAGTTCTAGTTCTTTGACCAGAAGGGGTAGTCATAGTTATTTCTGCTCTGGAGTCATTCAACTAAAGGACATTTTTGGGCAGTTTTTAATTTTAGTGTGGCAGGACATAATGAAGGATATACTGGGATCAGCCTTTATATCTGCAAAGCAATAAATATCATGTATACATCTCTGATGCACTTCATTGTCTGTATTTGTGTGGTGCTTAACTGGAGTGACTCTTCCTGTCCCTGCAGGTTGGGTGAGGTGCGTTGCGGGGACATCTGTAACGCCTGTGTCCTCCTGGTCAAGAGATGGAAAAAACTTCCAGCTGGATCGAAGAAGAACTGGAATCATGTAAGGACACATTCAGCATCAGTACACTTGTAGGCTGTGGTTTCTCTGAAAGATGTTTTGGTCTCTGTCAGCAACAGAAAAGTCTAAGTTTTTAAACATGGAAGCAGTAAACTTGTACTTGTACCTGTACTTGTAATGTACTTTATTAATTCTTTAGAAATTAGAACAAAAGAAAAGACTAAGGACAAGATACACTTGACACTACTGGAAACCTCTCTGTAAAAGGACTTCAAGACAAAAAGAAGCCAGAGTTTCTTCAGTTCCCCTCATCTGTTTTTTCAATCTGTTGACTTTTGCCGGCCGAGTCTTCTGAAGAGTAGCTGACTCCAATGTCCATACACCAGCTGAGCCTCGCAGAGCAGACTGTGCTGATGACATCCAGCTTGTGCAACGAGAAAGAAGGAAACCCTCCTCAGGGTCTCTGCGCCAATCTGCTCAATACCTTCATTTCTAACTTGATCAGAGCTAGGAAAGTCAGAACTATGACACATTTTGTCAAAGCAGCCACCACGTCTCCTGCGCACCACAACAACAGCAGTTGACCCAGACTGACCCAGAGCAACCTTTCCTCCTGACCAACAAGCAACAGGCAAAACAATACCTCTCCTGTGACAAGGGCTTGATGCTATAGATTAACAGGAACACTTGAGAAGTGTTAGATCAAGAATTAGGACCTCCAATCAATATATTTACTAATAATATTTTTTTGGCTTTTCATCACGCTCAGCAGCTGAACAGTGCCTTAAGACTTATTTTTCTGTTTAATCTTTTGTATTTCCAGTAATTAATATTTATGATTAAGATATCGTGCTTGATCTGGTCTGATGGTCCTCATTCACAAATTTTGTATGTTGCTGCATTTGTGACTTCAGTCATTAAATCACTTACTCATTTAATGTTCATCATGTTCATCACTGTACTGTTTTCTTAGACACAGCAGCATTTAAACCTGTTAATGGTCACATTTATGTCTATGTTTAGTAGTTATTGGTTCCTCAGACTGAGATAAAATCAATTAATTGGCTATTCATTTTCCCTTTCGAATGATTGTGCCCCAAGGTGAATTTAATGCAAGTTAAATTCTGGTATTGAAAATAAAGAGTGACTAGTTTTGATAGCTGGAATTGGGTGTAAATCCACTACTTCCTCTTAGCAAAATTAAGTTATTTGCCATAATGATTAAATATCCTTTTAAGGTATAATATGCTACATCCTGTAAATCCTTGTCTCCTCTGTGATTTCAGGTAGTTGATGCAAAAGCCGGGTCGAGCATGAAGGCCACGCTGAGGACGAAGAAGATGAAGAAGAAGCTGAGGCCGAGCCAAATTATTCGGGTGCAGAGTGAGCTGAAGAGAAACAGTAAGCTACCAGTGCAGTGCTGGTGTAGTATGCAGGACTGTAATATTAAAATGTTAATAATTATTATTATTAGAATTGGAATATATTATTTATGTAGTTTGCAAATAATAATGGACCAACACAAAAGCTTGCACTCAACTAACACAACCAATATTTAGAGAGCAGGGCAGCTGATGGTCAATGTGTACTGCTGCTGCATCTAATAAAATTCACTTTAATAATATCAAGTAAGACACAGTTACTCAACCTAAATGAACATTTATTTCAAACTGTTATCGTACATCTGAACTCTGCAGTGCATTTGTTGTAAATATAAAAAGGCATCAATTCAATAAAAGTCAGCAGGTAATCAGAAAACTAAGGTTTTGATTGTTGCTTCAGAAGTACGGAGTTTTAGTGCACTCCTTACTTCTGAGTGAACTACAATTTGAAAACTTGAATAAATACAAAATAAATAAATGGTGTTAGTGTGCACAGTCGCATCCATCCTCTGTTTTTGGTCCCAATGAACATTTATACTTGACACTAATTTACTATTCATTGAACACAGAACAATATTTGAACATAAAAAATGTCTCTGATGTGTCTGCAGACATTCTTTGTTTAATCAGCGAGGAGCGAAGGCATCGGCCAATGTAGATTACCTCAGAATGCCAGATATTGGCTTGATTAATTGGTCACTCTCTAGGACCCAGCTTCAGTCTCTGTTTACCTCTGTTGAGGCCTCCGTTTACATCTCTGGTAAACCTATTGTAGTGTGTCTCCTGATGTCAGTTGGAAGTGTTGTGATCAGTGTTGTCTGGGTCCTTTCCAGACTCCGACGCCCACAGCACCACCTCCAGTACATCGCCTGCTCAATCACCCAGCTACAGCAACCAGTCAGATGAGGGTTCAGACACGGAGCTTTCACCTGGCCCTGCCCCCTCCCAGGCCTTCTCCTTTCTGGACCTCACCTACTGGAAAAGGTAACTGGCTTCTCTACAACTCATTCATAGTGCAGCATGTTTTCATTGAATCAGTAATCACAAGCTAAAGGTATTAGGTGCCTGATTCGTCGAGGCAGCAGCTCATTACAGCTCCAGAGCTTCAGTGCCTGTGGCTGTGTTTTGTGAGTGAAGGGAGGTCAGCAAGCACAATTGAAAGTTAGGATTTCTATGAGTCAGTCGACCTCAGAAAAGACATGTCAACACGTATCATGATCGAGATTTCATTGCTGCAGATGGTGTTGGTGTGACTGATATCACATAATTAAAAGAGAGCAGCTGCAGCAGCGTCACGTTCAAGTTCAACAACTGCTTGTCCCCTGTTTTACAAATAATTAGTGACTATGCTGATTTATAGCTATTGTTCTTTAATTACCTAATGATACTAATTTAATTAAGCCATCTATTTTTGTTTCTTCATATTTTTGTGGTGCACTCACTTTTTGTCAGTCTTGAGATTACTGTAGATTGAAGGTTATTTC
This sequence comes from Chelmon rostratus, assembly GCF_017976325.1. Lineage (NCBI taxonomy): Eukaryota > Metazoa > Chordata > Actinopteri > Chaetodontiformes > Chaetodontidae > Chelmon > Chelmon rostratus. The sequence goes on from NC_055679.1 coordinate 2,072,077, forward strand.
ATGTTTCTGCACTCTTTTTATGCCATAACCCAAGAATTCATACGTTAATTATGCCAAAGATTTCTCACAAATGTCGAGTAGGATAAAATGATGGTGATAAGCTATCCAAAAGGTCAATGGTCAGTTTCACTGTGACATAATGTTCTGCAGAATCTCTTTTCTAGCCATTATTCAAAGCCATAACTCAGGAACAGACTTCTTAGTCACTTGATTCCACTTTTTCTTTCTTTTTGTTTCTTTTAACTCATTGCATGCTGTCTATGCTATCTTACACATTAATAAGTCAACAAGTAGCTTGAATGACCAGAACCTATTATTACATAATACATAATACATACATATATTATGTATTATGTGACCTTCCTTGAGTCTTATCCAATCAAATTCTTTGATTTGTATGTCCCAATGAAGAGTGACGTAGAGGATTATTTTCACTTCACTGTAAAAAATTACAGAAATGAACTCTATATGGGATTGCATTTTACACATTGGACTGATTGTAAACAAAGCAGAGTCATTTATTCTCTTCCCAGTGCTCTCGTATCATAAGTTTTGCAAACTCACGCTGACAGAAGTGTGTTTGATGTTTAGACAGAAAGTGTGCTGTGGGATCGTGTACAAGGGACGCTACGGGGAAGTGATCATCGATCCCCACCTGTACAAGCCCTGCTGTCAGAGGAAGCCAAAGCTGCTCCAGCAAGAGGGAGAGGGTGGACCGATGGACGAGGAAGAGGAAGAACAGGCAACAGGAAAAAACACAGTGAGCATACCTAAACAAGAAGAGGAGGTGGAGGAGAAAGAGCAGCTGGTGAAGGAGCACGATGATGGCAGCTCACGGTTAGTATCGTCTTCCTCAATGGACAGACTAACAGACGCTGACATGTGACACTCATCCAAACATACAGGAACACAAATGGTCCAAACAAAGCCTCCCTGTAGTTTCTCCATCTGTTACAAGCTGCTGCAGCCCTGCCAGACTTATCTCTGGTACCACCTGGACTGGATCCTCGGACTGGTTTTGTTTTCAGTGTCTTGGCTTGCTATGAGATTCTGTCTTTTTGTAAATACTTTATTTTGCTCTGTGTCTGAAATGCTGGATCAGTGAATGCTGCATGGAAACCTTAAGACCTCCGGGGTTCACCCTTTACTCTTAGGATAGAGCCATACACCTCAAAGCAGCCTCCCATGCTTTGCCTTTCCTTTTCTTAACTCAACAGGTTGGTTTTCAAGTGTTGCTCTATTTAATCTTTCTACTTCATTCTCTCAAATACTTGTCTGTTCACAAACCATGGATTTCTGTGTTATTGAGTGTATACATTTCTCACATGTGACAGCCTCTCATATACTGTTATTATCCAGTGGCAAAGACAAGTAAAGACACATTGCCACACACTTGTTTCCACCTCTACTTCTACTGTGGCTAAAGCCTGGTAACATGCTAGCACTAGTCGGTGGCTAACCAGGCAACAGGGCTGTCACTTTTTCATAAATGAAGTTTGAACAATTGAAGACTAATATTGATTCAAAAATAAATGAGGCATATCATACGCAGTCTCACACTAAACTAATGTATAGAATGAATGTTGTTACATTGATTTGTGATTTGTGGTCCCAACAAACTGGAAGATTGCATTTTAGTCAGCAAATAGCCTTAACCTTTTTTCATGACTTTCTACTAATGGAGTTGAGTCCAAAGTTCTTCACCTTTCTCAGATGTTTTGGTGGCATGATTATGTGGTCACATGGATCACTAGTTTTCTCACACAAACCACAGACAACCGCAGGAATTCTAGCATTTGAATATGACATTTTTTCCATCTTTAAAACAGTACTTCAAATTTCACACAAAAACTTAAATACTAGATAATACAGTTTATTCAAGTTCTGTGTTCATACCATTGACTCTCTCTTGTCTCACTATTGCAAATGGTACAACAACTCTTATATGGATCAGTTCAGACTCTGGAAGAAGACGGTTATATAAAATTGGATGGTGGTTTCAGTGTAAAATGTTGCCATTATTAATACTGTTGAGGCTAGGCCTCAGGTGTGTCTTGGGTTAATGTTTCAAGACAGACAACTCATCCTGTTGCTAATTTGACAGTTATCATATGACACACTCCTCAAAAAGAACACATAAATTCCAGTTTCACAGCTGGTTAAATATCAGCAGGAGAAATATGAAACTAATAGATACATTTTTAAAGCTGGTACTAGCCAATAGAATTAGAGTGATAGTTTGGTGTATCTTTACACCAAACTATGACTACCAAAAAGTCATGCAGTGTCCCTGTTGTCCATAGTGCTCCCACTCTTTTTTAGTCTGTAAATAAAGGTGATTAAAAATCCTGTGGAATCACAGATTCTTGGTGCACATACATAAAAAGCACAAACAGGCATTCAGGGAGGCGTCCAGGTCTCAGCACCAGTCCACATGCAGCCGTTATTTGAAACTGTCAAGTGAACCATTATAAGCTAAATAAAGCCTCAGGAAGACTGTGGCAACATGAAACCTGGTGGAGGCGCTGTTTCCGCCTTTCAACAGCTTTTCTTCTCATGTTGGAATCGGCTTGGGATCTATTTATATTCTAATGATATGAAATAAGCCCACAGACCAGAGAAGCTGTGAGGATTTGCCCTTTCATTATCAATAGTTTCTGTTTGTTTGTTTGAGTTTGAGGCCTTCAGAGGAATGTTTCTCGTTCTGTGGCTGTTTGTGGAGCTCACTTTACTCAAAGCTACGAGTGTTTTGCATGAGTTTTCCACACCTTATTTTTTAGGGCTACGTTCGCCTCGTTGATGTGATGTTGTACAGCTTGAATATGTATTTTTGTACAGAAATGAATAAATGGAAATGAGCATGATTTGTTATATTTGTTATCCTCCATTTGAACCATGTCGCGTAACTTTCAAGAGTGATTACAAAATGGAAATCTCAGGTGGATCTGTATCTTCCTGGTTTGTCCAATCAGATTTCAGGGAAAGCGGACACACCTTGCGCATTTCATTGGATTCGTGAGTGTTTGTATTTGTTTCAAAATAATTTGTCTCCGTTGTTCATTTTTAAAGGTGCCAAGGCAGTGCTTACAGGTGTGTACAGGTTCCTGAAACCTGGAGCAAACATGTACTCACTGTGAGTGTCAACGCCACTCCTCAGTTCAGTTTTTGAGGAGCAGTACAGATGCTGAACAATGTTCTTCATTCAGCTTCGTGACTGTACCAGAGCTTTACTCTCAGTACTGAACCTTACTGGGTTTTTTTCGTTTGTTTGTAAAATTAAAAGGAAGAAAGCACCTGTCACGGCTTACAGTTATTCTTTTTAATTTAACTGTTGCTACATATGTCTGAAAATGTCTGTTAACTTATCCTTGAACTATTTAATTCTCACTACACTGAAATAATTGATCTTTGTGGACATGGATACATTTCAGGATGTCTGTACAATGCTGCCATATAGACTGAAAACAGTGGATATGATTGTATTAAAGCTCTATTTTTGTTCTTTAAACCTTGTTTTAACAGTTCTAGCTCACAGAGATTCTTTTGCTCCTGATATTTTGGGTAGAGATTCAACATGGATGTAGATGTAGATTTTTTTTTTTTTTTAGTTACGTGAACGTGATGTAGATCTGCAATTAGTGTAGAGAAGACATTTCAGTCGTCTGTCTCTGTCTATATTTGGTTAATTTGCAGAGAGATGCACTACTGTTCATTTCTAAAAGCAAAGTTTGTATTTTTATACATGCTTGTAATTTCTACTTGTTCAATAAATGTCATTGTTCATGTTCAAAGCTGTGTGTAGCCGGTCGTCAGTACTGTTCTTCAGTGTGTTACCGTTCCAATCTCATTTTGGAATAAACATGTTTCATGTCAACAATTTAACTGTTGATCACATTTAGAATAAAAAAACATTTTTCACACAGAAGTCAACAGAAATTAGTTACAAAATGGTTTAATTCAGTTGATGGAAATGAACAATCTTAAGTTTTTATGCCTCTGAGCCAGGGACAGCTGTGGCCGGAGGCATTGTGTTTGACTGATCTGCTGAATCTTCATCGGTCTCCCCCTGGTCATCTGCTGAGTTTTAGCTTCAGTCCTCTCTAGCTTAGACTTCTTTTGCTGATGTTCTTTTTTCAGAGGAGCTAAGTGATGTCTCTTGTGATCTGTCCCAAGACACAACTTACACACCTTGTCAGTCTGGCAAAACACCTCCAGAAGTCTATCATGCTTCTGACAATCTGTCTTCCAAGCTCTTCCAAGGTTCGCCGGTCGGAGTCCACCAGTAAGTTGTCAGACACACCAGGCAGACTTCAGTGAGTGTGTCACAGGGAACTCTCCTCCTTTGGTTTGTTTTTTTTTTTTATGCTGCAGGCTTTTTCTTTCTATTTTCTTTTTTTGGGCTGACTTCCTGAGCAGATCAGCCATCTCAGATAAGACAGTGTTGACCTGCAGCCCAGGTCTTTTGTACTTATGGGACACAGGTCTTTTCCATGAATTTCCCATGCTTGTGTGATGCAGTTGTTGCACACTGTGTCCACTTGGTGTGGTTGCTGTATGAATGAAAGCATCCAGAAGGACGGAGCACAGAAACTGATCTGTATAGAGGAGACTGCTGGCAGACGACCAAATATTAAAATGTGAAATAGTAAAAATTTATATTTTATCATAGTATCTTGTCTAAAAATGTTACAATATTTGACTATTAGTTTGTTCTTAATCATATTGTGTTCACTTAAACCCTTTTACATGTGTCAACACACAATCAAAATGTGTTTTGAGCTTGTTTAAACACAATGAATATTGTGCACTATTACTGGACTGTTTGCAGTTGCAGCGCAGACCTCCACCCATAGTCTCTGACACTGCTGTCATCCATAGGTTCTCAGAGAAACCTGCAGCCTTACCCTCCACCTGAAGCCTCTGCCAGGTAGAGTACCACCCATAGATTCTGGTAGATATGCACAGTGCAGAGACTGTGGGTGGAGGTATGTGCCGCAGCCTCGTGGCAGAATCTGATGGTGGAGGCAATGTCGACAGATTACTGGGAGAGACTGTGGGTGGAGGAATGGTCCACAGTTGTTAGCCTGAATCTGCAGGTTGACGTGGCTGAAGGTTCTGCCAGAGGCTGTGGGTGGAGGACTGTGCTGCAGCTGTATCTGTGCAGCGTCTACAGCTTTTCTGTGATGGAATATTACCTGGCCTCAGATTTACTCTGTGCACCTTGAGTGCTTTCTACATATCAGACACGAACGCTGCTCCACGGGAATTTAAGGGTAGAAAAAGCTTTTGGAAATAACACAGGGGCCTGTCGGCACATTTTTTGGGGGGGATTAATTTAATGATCATATTCACTTGTAATATTACAAAGAGTTAAAACATTTCAATAATTTTCTAAACAGCGGGAAAAAGCTCTAGGCTTTGCCTTGAATTTCTGCTATATATTCAGCGCTATCTTGCTTCAGAATATGAGCTGTAATGTCAGATGAAATAATGTTTAGATTTATCTGTGATGGCGTTAAAAAATGCCCATGTGTTACATGTGTCCTACTACATTACCTTGTAATGTTTATGACAGCATTTGTGGTGAGCAAGGTTTCGATGTTGCTGATGTGCACAGATGTGTTACACTGATACAAAGCATGCAGCTATAGAGGACTTCAGTTATACATCAATTTGCAAATACGTAAGTACTAAAATAAAACTTGAAATGAATACATAAATGAATCTACGTTGCTCCATATACATTCAATAGTAAATAATCTGGATGTGAACGAGGCAGGTGGTGCTAGCCTCGTTCACAGTATGATTGGTAATAGTCGAATGAGTTCTGTTACAGTGGTGTATGAAGCCTGGCTGAGTAGCCTGATCGTCAGTTGATGGACACACAGGACAGCAGGAAGACAGCAGGAGGACAGCAGGAGGACAGCAGGAGGAGTGGACTGGGTTTCTCTTTCAGACTACAGCATGGACATTTTTGCAAGAGAACTTTTCCAGAAGAGGAGAGTTGAGCTAACTTAACTTTTACTTGTGTAATGTGAACTTAAATGATTAACAACAGGTACGAACAGGGCTTCAGTTGGCTAGCGAAACATTATAAGTCCGAACTTTTTCTCCTTGACATCGTGAATGAGTAGATACGGAGCTAGCCAAACATAAAGAGCTAGCAAGTTTCGCCAGCGGTGTACTGAACATTTTACTGCCGAAATTTAGCATCTTTTAATGCTTTTTGATTACTTTTTGTTGTCGTTCCTCATTACTTTGGGTTGTTTTTTGGGTTGACATTTTCGCCATTTGACTTATTTTCGTACATTTTCTGTGAATTTTAATAACTTTAGTATTTTCTTTTTTGTAACTATTGGTTGCACATTACATTACACACAAATATATATACAAACACCAGTATAAGCCACTTACCACTCTCAAATCAAAATGATAGGATCAACCAGGGCAAGAATTACTGAACAAATAGCTGCTACTTGCACAGCCAGAAGTAATTGCATCTGGAGCAAGCTTTACATTATAATACAGCCATCTACTTCTTCACATGTATGACCACCCTTCATACATACTGAAAATAAACCATTAGGCTAACATAATCATCATCATCACATAACTGTCACTCAAATGTCACAATGTAAGTAATATGTCGAACAGGATTCGCATTTCTATTACTTACGTATCATAATAATAACAGTCATACAATGCAAGAAAACTCTCACATCACATGACAGAAAATTTTTAAATACAATAACCATGTTAGCTTCTCCCTCGTTAGCCATCAATATTGTATTCATAGAGGGGGCCCATATTTTCAAAAAAACCTGTTGTCTGTTGTTCGATTTAGAAATTAATTGTTCATAAATGGATTTCTTAGCTATATTACATCCAGCCATTCTTTAAAAGGATTGAAATTTGTTGTTTTTGTGGAGGAAAGTATTCAAAAACTTTCACAAAAACCTTTATTAAAACTGTTGAAACATTTGTGCAGAAAGAAGTCTCATATATGGCACTGGAAAAAACAAAATCCACCTTGCAATGAAATGTGCACAAATACTGAATCAGCACATCACTAAATAGTTCTAAAAATGATGCAAAAGGGAACAGCTAACAATACACTGCAAAAATTTAGCTCTGGAAAAAAGCAAAATAAAATCCAACACTCAATGAAATGTGTACAAACAAACTCCAACACTACTTTGAACTGCCCCATAGAGCTAGTCTGCACAGACCATGAGCAGTCTGGGGCTGACGCCATTTGAACTTTAGGGGGTCTGACTCACAGCTTACCAGGCGACGGAGGTGGTTCAGTAAGATCCTGTCCTAGCTGTGCCTCTTTTGTCAACATGAAGCACGGTTGAATGGTTCTGACCACAAACCCTACATGTCAGATGCTTATCGCAGTCACAGCTCCTATGTCCTGCAAATAAGCACCCAAAACAAATAGCTTTCTCCTTTAGAAAGTGTATTTGGTCCCTGTGTTTCTTCCTTTGAAACTGTTGACATTCTCCCAGTGAGTGATGTTGAGCACAACAAATACATGTTGACTTCACTGTAGAGCTGTGAGCTGGTAAGACCACCTTTGTGTCTTCAGAGGTCTGGACTGATTGCACAGGTGCAGTGGTGGTGGCGAAGCTCTTTCCTTTCATTCTGTTTCCTGGCTGTGGCTTAAACCTATTGACAGCCTTTGAAAAGGTTGTTCCTGATGGTGCATCAATGTCGCCAAATAAAGGATCTGATAGAATTCTGACGTGTTTTTCAATGAATGCGACCAAATCTTTGAACAGAGCTCTGTGTTTGGATGTTTCCAGTATATCATGTGCCACCGTCCTCCATTGCTCTCTCAGCTTAAATGGCAGTTTTGACATGATTGTTCTCATGTTGCTAGGCATGTCCAATTCTTGCATGTGTTGCAGCTTCTCCATGACGTTACAACATGCACACAGAAGAAGAGAGTAAGCGTGTAGTGCATTCACATCCTCTGGCTTTATTGAAGACCATGCCAAAGCTTTTTTCATGAATGCAGTGGCAATTTTATACTCATTCCCAAAATGTTCTTGCAGCAGCTGCTTTGCTTGAGCATAGCCATGCTCAGGAGCCAACAGCTACGCACAAGTTCTCTTGGCTGCCCCCTTGTGACCTGCTCCAGGTAATACAAACAATCACCTGTTCAAACCTTTTCTTCCACCACCTGTTCAAATGCTCTTTTAAAGGAAATGTACTGAAGAGGAGCCCCATCAAATAAAGGAATCTCTCTTGTTGGTAGTAACATTAAACCCTGTTGCTGAACAAGGGCTGATGTTATTTCATTTTGCCTTCGCATTATGGTGCAAATGTCTGCAAATTGTCTTCCATCGATGGGTGGAGCATTGAACGAGGAAGCCAAGCATGTAACAGTGGCTCAACTTGCAGTCTCTGATGGTAACTCTGCATTTCAGCTTCCCGAGCGGCCACAAAACTTGCATAGGTAGTTGAATTTGCAGACTTCATCCACTTGAAGTGATTTTTCCTCAGATCAGCCTTCCGCATCAGTTCCGAAACAGCTTTTCTTCTCTCTTCTCCCTCCGGATATCTTTCAGCAAAGGCTGTGTGTTTATTTTGGAAATGTCTTCCTACATTTGACCTTTTATTGTTGGCCAGTTTTTCACCACAAATTAGGCATACTGGCAACCCACTCTCGCAAGAGGTAAATGCAAATGAATCTGCCCAGGCATCATTAAATGTTCTATTTTCTCCAGATATTTTTCTTTCTTAGATTCCTCCATACTTGGCCTACCTGGGGCTGAAGACACAATACACGTTTTTGAGACAAATAACATACACTTCAATCAGACACTTATAATTTATTTTCCCAAGCCACGCAGAGCCGCAACATAAGGATGAAAGAGCCGGATGCGTCTCTGGTGCCGCAGGTTGCCAACCCATGGTCTAGTCATAAAACTGGTCTGTCTATATACTAGAGAGCCACAAATATTTTTGAAATTTGTGCTACATAACCAGGCCGTGGTATTCCCTTTGGTTCAAAATGTAGAAAATCTACAATGATCAGAATTCATTACGCTCATTGCCTTTCAGTGCTAACCCTATAGGCCCTTCCTATTGGAGCTAAGCTTAACCAGAACTTCCAGACCAAACCACACCAGCATCACCAGTTTGCCCTGGCCTGGCCTGCACTGCCAGTAAACGTTGCACCGATGGCCAAACCTTGAAAGGGAGCTGCAGTAAACCAAATTAATCCACAAACATCAGATATAACAGTAAAACACTGACAAGGACTCACATAATGAGTACTTTTACGTTTGATACTTAGAAATCTTGTGCTTAATATTTATACTTTAACTGTGAGGACTTTTCACAGTGTGGTACTTGTACTTTCACAGAAGTAAAGAATCTGAATACTTCTTCAGTAGCAGCTGAGGAAAGTCAACCTTCCCTCTAACAGGTTGGGCCGGCATTGAAGGAAGCTGTGCTCCTTCAGGGTGTTGTAGCAGGCCTCCACCACCTGAGGGCGCAGGAGGACAAAACGTGAGAAGAAGACTCAGAATTGGGGAACTGAATAAAGTAAAATAGATTTAAAAACAGGTTATTAGCTGCGTGTGCTTTTATGATGAGTAAATCTGACTTGTCATGCCAAAAAAAGTAATAATAAATAATAATAATAATAAGTAATACTGCTGTTAGTGGTGGATGATATTTTGGCCTTGAACGCTTCAGTTCTCATGATGTTCCACTATGATTGATGCTGTAGTCATGATGATGCCACTACAAAGGAACATTTAATCTGAAATCTTTTACTTTTAACTCATGACTTCTATTATTAGTGAAATACCATTAAATCCAGTGTTTTCTTCATATCAGGATGCAGGAAAATTATCTTTAAAAGTTCATTTTTCTTTGTTATTATACTCGAACCATCAAATCACTGTTGGGACATTGGAGTAATGTGCCTTGTGCCGTCGGGATCGTGCGTGTGCGCGCCCCGACAGGTGCCGGCACCGGATGTGGTCGGGGTGGATCGCTTCACCCCCGGCGCAGCGCGCGTGCGGCCGCAGGGTATATAAAGGTATGAGCTGACACCGGCGTGGCCTCTGCGAGCTGAACATCACGGCTGGAAAGGGGGTCGCTCACTTTCGGGGCGTTCGGATGTCCAGCGGCTCTCCCGAGAGGACTGAAGGCGCGCGAGTCAACGGCACGAGGTGGGTCAGCTGTTTCTGTCGGCGTGGCCTTTGTTTTTGGGAAAACGCTGACGTGTGCGGCCGTTAAAACCTGAAATCAATCACACGCGGAGCGAAAGTTTCGATGCTTCCCGTGAGCGAGGACATTTGCAGCAAAGTTGGGGCGGATTTTGAATCGATTGCGTGATTTTGGGACTTGATTGCAGCGCATTGCATCCCTTGTCAACGCTTTAATTGCACAGCCTGTTCTGCTTAATTGCCTAACTTCACATTCTGCGAACATGAATCCCCACCCAGCCCTCAGAAGTGTGATCCGCGGAAAAGGATGCATCACGTGCACGCAGGGATCTTTAATTCAGGGGAGATTTTCCTAAAAAAAAAAAGCTGCTGTGTTCGTGCGTGGTGTTTGTGTTGTGCGTGTTTCAAGCCGCTGATTTCTGCTGCGTTCATGATTCATCTAGAGGGAGCACGCTGTTCAGCGGCCGCTGTAAATGCAGTGTCACGGGGTTGGCTGCTGCCCAAGCTGGGCTGAGTCCATCTCCATCTCTATTGAAGCCCTCAGCTTGGTACCAGCAGCATCTTTCCTCTGTTGCAGCTGCATGGCACAGAACCCGCACGGCTCACCTTTTGCGTTTTTGACAGCTAAAACGTGTGCCCCTTCTTCCAGTGTGGAGCTCAACATGGTGCAGCTGTCTCCTTCCCCTACCCTGGATGTCAGCCCTCCACCGGAGCGCTCAGAAGTGGGGGAGGAAAGACAGGACCAGATGACGGATGGCAGCCCAAAGGTGGGCTCGCCCGGTGGTCTGAGCATCCTGCAGCTCAGCCTGGAGGCCTCCACGGCCTACCATGGCTACGAAACCTACATAGAAGATGGTCTCATCTGCCTCAAACACAAAGTCCGCAACTTGGAGAAGAAGAAGGTACGATGGTGACAGGGCAGAGGGATGCAGATTAGTTTAAAAGATGGACAGCTGGAGGCAGGCATCTGGATTTTCTGACGTGTCCTCTGTTTTCACAGCTGAAACTGAAAGACTACAAGAGGAGGCTGAGCCAGGGCGAGGCCCTGAACAAGGATCAGATGGTAAGACCTGGCTGTGTAATGGCAACAAAGATGTGATCTCATAAATGTGTTCGGGGTTCGTATTCAGGGTTTTCGCCCATCTCTTTTTCAGGCAGCTGTGGAGAAGTACGAGGAGGTGGTGCATAACCTGGCATTCGCACAGGAGCTGCACAAAACCCTGGACGGCTTGACCCAGAATGTAAGTCCACTAAAGGCTAAATGTGATGTAGCGTTCTGCCTCCCTCACCGTGCACCCTCGCTTTGGAGCATCAGAGGTGTTGAGTTTAGGCCACAAGGCTCAAAAAGTGCCTGGATGCTTTTTAAAGTCGCAGTAGGCAACATTTCATGGCTGATAAAGACCTGATGAGTTGACCATCTGCAATCAAGTCAAAGTGTGCTGTGCTTGTCTTTCTGAGGCTGCTCTGGCTCTGTTGATCCGGTGCTTGTAACTTGTAGAATGCCACATGTTGCCTCGCTCCGGCTTCATACTTGTGAGGATTTGCTGCTTTTCTTTTGCTGATGTGATAAAGTGGATATTTCAAGGTTTGGACTGTTGGTCAATACGAGAGCATGAGGGCTATAGGGATTTGTGATGTCATTTTCTTTCCCTAACATGATCAATGGGGAAATGATCATCCGATTAATCCATGATAAAACTAAGTTAGCTGCAGCCCTGCATGGACTGAGGTAAAGCAAGGATTTCGTATGTGTTAGAAGGCAAATTGAAATTTGAATATTTCCCGCTTGCTTTCTTGTCAGTTCTTCACAGTAAAGAATATGAACAAGCAAATGTGTCACTCTTCAAAGTACTATAATGTAGGCCAATATGATATGTTTTTGCAAGTTACTTTCATATCATATGTACCTTGAGAGAGGTAATTGGTCACTGACTCATCCCTCCTGTCCATGAATTGTGAGCCATGAAGTGATGCCGTTAAAAGATGGCAGAGATAATCATTCAAAAGTTCAGCAGAAGCTAATATGAGGCTTCAGCAGTCTTGGAGGGTCACGTGGGCAACAAACCTGCGTACAGGTTGACCCCAAACTGTCATCCTGTCACAGCTTAGCAAGGAAGCAGCCAGTGGTAAAATAGCCCCCCCTCTTCGTGTAGCTTCTGCTTCATTGCCAGTATGGACAAAAAAAAAATCATTAGTGATCAGTTCTTAATGTGCATACGGCATGTGAATACTGTTTTGATATTAATCTCATATCCTCTTTAACTGCATATCTTATTACTGACCGTTCCCCAAAGCTGACGTGAGTTTTTAGATGTCCGTATGGCGGGGATCAGTCATAAATCTAACAATGATTTGGTCATTTATTTCAGAAATCAACTTGAATGAAACAATTTTAATTTCAACTTTGCGAATAAATCAAAGTCAAAGCCATCCTGATAACTTGTGTAATTTTCTGCAGAGTCAGTGTTTGTACACATCGCGGTTCAGCGTGGTGCTTGGTCACACTGCATTTACTGGACATAACAAAGAGGCTAATGTTACCAGCCTTCTCATGTTTAGCCACCAACTCTCAACTGACATGGCATGTGATGCTGGGAAGAGTTTTCTGCAGCCAGTTGACTTCAAACCTGACGTAAGAAGTTAGTGACCGACCATTAAATTTTTACTGATGATTGCAGAGTGTGGGGAAGTGATGGGGTCTGTGAAGGAGGCAGGGTTGCCATGTATGTCAAATCCATGTGAGCTCTCTGACTCTCAGTTACTAAAGCTAAACAGTTTGCGCTCTTGTGTATCAAAGGATTCTTTTATCACTGTGGTTGGCTTCTGATCTATTTCAAATACTTTACATTGATTGAATCTGAATTCATCCTTGTGGGTGAACTGTGACTCCTTAAACCATCTGCAAGTCATTAAGTCAAGAAGGCCAAGATAAATCTGCCTTGTTTGATTTAAATGTAATGAATATGTCTCACAAATGTACTTCAATTGGCATATTTTGCAATGATGTCAGTGATCATTGTGCATCTGCTTGTGTCAAAATCCCCAAGATAAAACCCTGTATCATTTTAAAAGCTTTGAAGAGCAGGCTTTCCTGCACAGTTTCTACTACAGTGATCTTAGAGTTGCTCTGATTCCAGATGTTGAGCTGGCACTGGAATTTTCACTCAATTTTTCTGTCCATATTAAACACCTGCTGAGCCCATTGCACACAATTTTAGTTATTCTTTTTCTTTAGGTATGGAGTTTGTCCATACCTGAAATTTGGAAAGCAGTGTATGTTCTCAAAATACTGGAAACCACTCAGCTAAACTATCACCCAATTTTCATGCCTGACTAAGATCCTTTTAATTTTTGGTAAATTTAGTGTTAACAGTTTTCTAGATACTAACATTTTAATTGATTTTCATTCTGGTTTTAGAACTGGCCACAGTGCTGTTCCTGCTGCGATGGCTGTGACAAATTATCTGATTGGGTCCTTGGACAGAAAACAGCATTGTACTGCCTAATTTGTGGATCTGAAAGTTTCATTCAGTTGTCAGTTGATTTGATCCTAAGGCTGTTTTTAAATGGTTCAGAAATTTTGTATATTAGTGTTGGTGCGTCTATGCAGAGGGCCACAAAGATCACTAAAGGTCTCCCCCAGGGCTCCACTTTGGGACCTTTTTTTTTTGTTCTATTTTTGTAAATGACTAGGATAAGCATATTTACCCAAGTTTAAACGAAGTTTATTGTCAGCTAAAAAGCTTGCTTACAGTTGCTTGATCACTTTCCCATCTGATAATAAATCCTTTGAAAGGGTGCTCTTGTTGAAGTACTTGGGTATAGGGATGAACAGCAAGCTTTCATTTGATGCACATATTGCTAATCTAGTTAGGAAGCTCAAAGTGAAGTTGGGCTATTATTTTAGAAATTAACCTTGTTTTACTTTCAATGCCAGGGAAAAACTTGTGGTGGCTGCTTTCTGCTGATGGTTGATTGCGGTGATATCTTGTATATGCACGCACCCTGCATTTGAGCATTGATTAGGTGTACCATGCATCTCTACATTTCATTACAAATGCAAAGTCTCTCACATTGCGTTCTTCATGATCTGGTGGCTTTGACATTAATGACTATTCAGACAACAGTGCTGTCTATGCTATGCTCCTCCAAGTGGTTGTTCTTTAATGTACCATGAGTTTTGATCAATCAGGGAAAAATCATTAAAGTAGTTTAAGCTAACCCTGTAGTTTACGATTCTGTTGGTTGGGACTGATAGTTTTGCTGTCTTTGCTGACACCTGTCTCTGGGAATGATGACTTCATCCTGGATAGGACCACCTCAGTGTTTTGATATGTGGAAATCCAGGGGGCATTAAGGTTGTGATCTATTGAGATCTATTTTAGGAAGGTACATGTGTCTTCACTGCCAACACAACTTGGACCCTAATGTTAGGTCCATTTCCAAGCTCCTATTTAAAATTCTGTAAAAAGTTGTTACCAGCAGCTCCAGCTCCTTTTAAGCACGACTGAAATATCTGAAGCTTTTCAGTCTGGTTTTAGGGAGCACCATAGCACTGAGTTTTCTCTTAAAGGTTCAGTGATTTGTTACGAGCAGCAGATAACGGGGACTGTGCTTGTTTTTTTAATACTTTTAGACCTTGACACGACATTTGATACAGTACATCATAAGCTGCTTATGATCAGACTTCAACAATGGGTTGGGAATTTTAGGGAACAGCCCTAAAAGGGTTTAAGTCACAACTGAAAGAGAGTTTTTCTCTCAGTGTGGGTAGTGCTGCTTCTCTGTGGGCCCACTTTACCTGTGGGGTTCCTCAGGACTCTTCTGTCTGTACATGCTCCCACTGAGTCCCCTGATTAGGAAACACTGCATCTCCTTCCGTTGTTTTGCTGACGATACCCAACTATATCTCCCGCAGCCTTCAGTGCAGCCTCTATTTGAGTGCTCCCAGGACATTAAAGACTGGACGTCACAGAACTCTTTGATAGTAAGACCTGAAAAGTGAGATGGTTCTCTCTGGCCATCCTGAGCCCACCAGCATACTGTGTGGGAAGCTTGGCCCAATGTCATCCCTCATGAAAGCCTTGGGAAGATTTTTGATTCCACATTTAAATTGGACAAACAGAAATTCTGTGGTGAGGCAGACTTGTGAGAAGATATTTCCCCCCCTTACTTGCCTCCCTCCACTGGCTTCCAATCAGTTTTGATAAAGTCTTATTTTTGAAACACTTCATGAATTGGCTCCCTCTATACCTATCTGACCTTTTAACTCCTTATACCCCATTTAAAAGCATTCAGGTCCATTGACCAGTGACTTCTGGTCATCCTCCAGTGTCAGTGGAAGCTCAGGGTCGTCCACATTTCTCAGGGCCCCAGTCTGCAGAACAAACTACATCAGATCTGCCCCCTCTATTGAGTTATCCATTCACAGCTCAAGGTCCACCTCTTTTCTTTTCCAACACAATTAAATTTTATTTTCTACATTACTCACTGACTTACCTCGATCGTTGATCGGGTAAATGTGTGATTTTTGTTGCCAGCTCTGTTGCTGTTCTGCCTATGTTTTGTAAAGCACTTTAGTCAACTCATGTTTTAAATGCACTTTAGAAATAAATTTGACTTGGCTAGAATCTTGACGATTATGGGATTGTTGATCCTTCACAGTTCAAAATCCACCTGCTCGTTGCTTTTCTTCCTTCGCCCCGCCGTCAATCATGTTCATGGATCAATTACTTTCTTATATGGAAAACTTGTCACACATCAAGCACTGACTATGAAGCAATTGTTGCCTCTGACTGTCTCATGCATCTATTATGGTTAGCGTTTCAGTGCAAATCAAGAGGTCCTTCTGGACAATTTAATCATTTATTGCTGACAGTGGAGTTGTTATATTTATTTCTTCCCAGATAAAGGAATTGGTTACTAATGATGATGTATCAAAAGGAACACTTTTCTAAGCTTTTAAAGCTTATATTTGCAGTAATTTCTTATACCTCATCTGCCTACCACTTGACCATCAGCATTCTGTCACACCCTCTTCAGACCTGTACGATAAGAGAATCTCTCTCCAATCTTGAATTTTGAGCTCCTCTCCACTGATGAAACTAAGCTTGTACTGCAGACCAAACACATAATACACTGATCAGCAACAACATTAAAACTGCTTGCCTTATATTGTGTAGGTTCCCATTAATGCTGCTAAAACAAATTTGACCCATTGAGGCTTGGACACAAGACCTCTGAAGGTGTGCTGTGGCATCACCAATACGTTTGCATCAGATCGAAGTTGTTGCAGCACATCCCACAGATGCTCAGTCGGATTGAGATAATTGGATTTTGAAGGCCTAGTCAACTCCTGAACCTCTGTCATGTTTGTCAGACCATTCCTGAATAATTCTTTTGCAGTGTGGCAGAACACATTGTCCTTAGCGGGTGTACTTGTTCTGCAACAATGTTTAGGTTGGTGGTACTTGCCAGGACCCAAGATTTCCCAGCAGAACATTGCAATGAGATGATCATTCCATCACTTCACCCATCAGTGGTTTTAATGTTGTGGCTGATTCTTGTATGAGCAGGGTGAGAAGGCCTGTAGTCACTTGTCTTATCAGATTTGTCAAGCAGCTGCACTGAGACTTAAGCAGAAATTCACACAGCCTCTGGTGACATTTTTACTGGCCAACAGGAAGTTAGCAATTAACCAAGCAATAAAAAAGGAAACAACTGAAATCTTTTTACAAGTCTCTTGTGTTCCTTTAAATTATACATGACTTTCTAAATAAACTGCAGATTTAAATAGAAGCCACAAGGCCAGTCCTTGTGTACCTCTCTTGCTTAAAGACCTAACAAAGCTCTCAAACCCCTGGCTCTGATGGATTCCCTCTGAATTCTTTAAAGCTTTGTCTGTATAAACCTGTTTTAATGAAGCCTTTGCTGCTAAAATGTTGTTTTTACTGTTCTTCCTTGGTTATAATTTTATAGCTTGGGTCAAGCTGTTGGTGTCTTCTTGCTTCTGTACTGGCAAACTCCTTTTTAGATTTCTAGTTTCCCCTTGCAATGGTGAACAAGGCAGGGCTGCCCCCATTCCCTGCTTTTATTTGTTCTTGCTATTGAACCTTTGGCTATTACACTGCATTCTCTCCAGGGTTATGGGGGGTGGAAAACAGTGTCTTTATATGTAAATGATTTGCTTTACTGTATATCTATCAAACCCCTATGAATCCATCCCCAACATAATGCCCTCTTTGAAAGAATATGATTTGTGGTTGCAAGTTAAACTTGTCAAAGAGTGAATTGTTCCCAATCACTAGACTGCCCAAAGCCTTTGATATGCAAATTTGCCTGACTACCTGATTTCCAGTCTTGCTATTGGGTGTATAATGTTCTGTTGTGGAACACAATTCATGCTGACATCCCAGGCTACTGTGACACATACTCTGGAAAAATGGTGAACTACAAGGAAAACTATGGATGGCAAAGTGACTCCCTGCTTGCCCCAGTTTTTCCCTGCACCTCTTCCTCACATCCATCATAGATGACTCTCTTGGTATTTGGAAACAGATTGGCATAGCAACATGAAGGCCATTTTTATCAAAAATATTTACTACCTTTTGAACAATTGTGAAATACATTTAATTTACCACAAACCCACTTTTTCAGACTCCTTCAGGTTCATAGTTGTATTAAAGCTAGTGTGGCGTCCTTTCCCATTTTGCCTGATGAATCACCTATGGAATCTCAATATTCTAATTATAATGGTCAGAAGTCTAATTTACAAAACCTTTCACTCTGAATGACGGTACCGAGGTCTGAATGGGAGGGGGCTTTCGGAGTGACTTTGACAGCAGAGTGGTGAAGCCTTATTAAGGGAAGGAGTTAGACTCGGTGGCTGAGGGAGGTCATGCAGCATCTTTAACTTTAGAAACTGAGATTCACAATACGTGGCTCCTTTTTGATAACTTTGAGAATTTGGAAACCATCTATGGATTACATCAGAGCTAGGCTTTAGCCCCCTCACCCTTCTGAATGTAACTCTTAATGAAGTAAATCACATTTTTTGTCTTGTGTCTTTTTCTGTCTTTGCAGCCCATGCCTGTTTGTCTGCCTGTGTTTTTCTTATTTTCTTATGTTGTGTGGCTCTTCTCTATGTTCCAAAAAAGCCAATAATGTTAAAGGAAAAAAATACTATTGTCATAACCCAAGACTTAATGAAACTTAAATTTCAGTACAAAGAAATTTAACCTGTAGATTCTTTTAAACTTGAGATTTGGGCTCCTGCATCAAGCAATTAATAATGGGCTTTCAAAGCATTACATGAACAGGCTGTAGCCTGAAACTCAAAGATCTCCATTGTGACAGAGTTCAGTTTATGTTTTCAAACTGCTCCTTGCATCCTCCTGCGGCTGCAGTTGCTGAGAGCTCACAAGAAGGCAGTGAAGAAGGAACAGGTGGCGAAGGTGGAGGCGGAGAGGAGGCGTCTGAGCACTGTGCTGCAGGTCCAGCACCTCCTCCACAGCCTACAGCAGGAGCACGTGAGGAGAGACCTGCTAGCTGGCCAGAACCAGGCACCTCACATCCCAGCCCAGCGGCTGCATAGCCTGAGTCAGCTCGCCGCCCTGCTGGGAGTCCAGAGGGATAGCAGACTGAGGTGAGTGTCTTCAGAGCACCCTGCATCTTTGTCATGGTAGACAAGCTGCTGTGGAAACCCATTTGATGTGGAAATGAGTAAGAGTTTGACTCTTCGCACACAGCGACCGTAATATCTGCAGAGAGTTAATGGTGTCCTTAAACAATACAATGACTCTGCATTTATGTTAGCAGGTGCTGACATTGGAACACATGCCACTTATTGATTTGTGGAATGATTGAGGCAAAGGTTAAAAAACATTAATTTCCATTTTTAAAGCAAATTGTAGAATTCATGCAATTTTTCAAATGATTATGAATGCATATGTTTTTGAGAAAAGCTGATCTCAGTGACAATAAGCTTTGCTTTTAAACCAATCATCTGTGTCCCTGACTAGGTTAGATCTCTGTGGGGACGCTGCTGTGTGCAACAATTGGATTTCAATGTCCAGTGCTTATTAGTTGCATTTGCACTTGTATTTTTTTATGCAAGATAAGCTACCTTAACCACCTGAGACATATGAAGTGGCTTAGTGTAAACGGAACACAATTTTTATGTTTCTGTATGTGATGCAGCCCATACAGCTGCACTATTTTCTATGAAAGGGTTAAGTGCTTATTTAGTCCTCTCTCTCTCTCTCTCTCTCTGTGTGTGTGTGTGTGTGTGTGTGTGTGTGTGTGTGTGTGTGTGTGTGTGTGTGTGTGTGTGTGTGTGTGTGTGTGTGTGTGTGTGTGTGTGTGTGTGTGTGTGTGTGTGTGTGTGTGTGTGTGTGTGTGTGTGTGTGTGTGTGTGTGTGTGTGTGTGTGTGTGTGTGTGTGTGTAAACTTGACAATGCAACATTAGATAAAAATGGCATCAAGCCAACATCCTAAAAAATAGTTTGCCAAAAATATACATTGAAGTGTAACCCCTTGTTGTACAGCATGTTTTTGCACATTTTGTTAAAAGTCCAAGTCCTTAACGATAAAGTGCAGGAAAATTGTGGATAACGAGCTAAGAGAAAGCCTCCCCTCTAACACAAGCTTTAATGGCATAAAGAAAGCCTCTTTGTCACACTATAATCTCCTCTGTATCTTCACTGTTTGCTGTAGTTTAGAGGAACAGATGGAGCAGGCGGCTCTGGTCTACTTGGACCTGTTGGAGGGGAAGGACAAGCCAGTGGCTGGATCCACATGTGAGTATGAAAGACATCTGAGCATCGTGGACTGAGCCCCATACATACCAGGCTCATATGATTTTTGTTGATCCTTATGCTGCTGGCTTCAGTTCTCAATGTAGAGGACAAATTTCATCACCAAACTTGGATGTAGCATTCCTGGGATGACTATGTGTCCTTATATTTTGGGGGTGGTCATAAAAGTTGACATATAAAAACAGCTGAGCAGTTAATTTGAAGCTATAAGAAAAATGTCCTTCATGAAATGCAACTTTATCAAAGTCTCATGAAAATTTTCTAACCCAGTTCATGGTAGTAAATGTTTGAATCAAATGACTTATAGGAATCAAGTAATCCACTTTACTAAATTAGCAGTTGTAGCAGGAAAACTAACACAATCTTAAGAATTGAACAAAAATCTCACTTTATGAGATTTGTACTAAAAGCAAGTATATTTAGGATTCAAACCCCAAAGGGGTCAAACCCTGTTGTTTGTGCCTTATTAGATCCACATACACTGAGAGCAAGATCTGTCAAAAGCATCAACCAAAACTTCACAGGGCCAGGGCTTAGCAGGAAATTGGCCCGGACTCGTTAATGATTTGTCAAATTGCTTTAAGTCTGAGTACATGAGTGTTTGGGAGTGGGTCTATGGAAGCATTGTGAGCCTGACCCATAGGTGTGCATTAATGTATTTACCGAAGCACTGAAGAGACATACTGATTTGTGCAAATGGGGGTGGCCTGTCATTTATTTGCTCATAGCTCAAGATGCCTTTAAACAATCCTGATTAAAGTCACAGGAGACATCCTGTTCTGTCTGCTGAACATGCACACAAAGTTTCATTTATATCTGAAGGGGGGGCAATGGTGGAACTTTTAGTGAATATTCTTGAAATGCTGCAGGCTCTGTGGTGATGGAACAAGTGATCTTGTTCCTTTTAAGCAGAATTGCATTTGTAGGAGAAAACAGAGGAAGTGTGAAGTTACCCAAACTGTCCACACAGTTTACAGACTACAAGTAGTTTAGATGATCTACATCAACTGCTGGGTTTTTTACAAAATGATTTCTCATGTCTCTTACCCTCTTGTACTTTTTTATTTTACCAGTGTTGCTTCTTTCCCAGTTCTCAGTAATTACTTCAATGATCATGATGTCACAGCCGATTCAAACAATGGTCTGAGCTGCAGAAATGCTTGGGAGCCGACTTGTAATAAACCATAATTTTCCTTTAGTGTCATGTGGTGTGGCTTCACCTTTAGTTGACTCTTATCTTTTCAGTTAAGCTGTTGAAAGAGGAGCTCACCAGGCTGTCGAACCACAAGTACTTCAGTTGTCTTCCGCCTCCACCCAACAAGTGTCCTGAGCCGGTCCTGAGATCGACCAGCCACAGCAGTAAGAAGATGATGCATAACATTTACTTTGGAACTAACCACGTGTGGGTGTTAATGGTGACAGAAATTGGGGTTGGACATTAAAAACCTTGCCTAGTCTGAACATGCTGAATTGCAGATTGTATTTCTTTCTCTTCTGCTCCTGTCAGACACTTCAAAGTCAAAACCAAATGAGGTTTCTAAGGAGGTAAGACAGCCAATTTTTTTTTTAATAAAAGCTGTATTTCAGTGTTGTGTGTTTCAGACCCCATTTACACCCATTTTAAAGTGGGATCTGTATCCAGACGTGTTCTCCAGGTATAGAAAAATGGGTGTTAATTCAAGGTGTAAATGCATTGTGATAGAAATGTGATCAGATCTGCCTGACCACATCTAGTGGCCTGGCTCGCTTTCTGCTTGAAAATTCGCACAACGTGCTGGTATCAGGCCCAACAGCATACAGGTATTTGCACAAAATAAAGGTTGTTCAAATCTGGAAAGTGAGTGAGCAAATAGTCTGGAAAAAGACACACCTCTGATCACTAATTATTCTATTCTGTGCATGAAAGCACCAAAACATGTTGGTGAACAGAACTGCAGGAAAAATCAAAGCAAGACGGGTGGAAATGAATGAGATGCAGTAAGAAGTAACTGTATGCAATGGTGTTAACAAGGCATTTCACTTATCTAGTCCGAGTAGCCCACACGCTGTACTGCAACACACCGGGACAGGCCGATACGATGTTTTCTTTATGCGAAGAAAGGAATAAGAGGGGACAAATAATTAGCCTTTACAGACAGTGTTCCACAAAGTTTTATGAAGTTTTCCCAATATCAACAACTGATTTTCTTTTTTTTTTTTTTTTTTTTTTTTTTTTAAAAAGGGAGTCTGGGGCTGACTTGCTGTCACCTCAAATCTTAAAAAGCCGCTTAAAAGCAGGTGCAAATGGGGTGTCGGTGTTGTGTATTTCAGTGCTGTGTGTGTGTGTGACTGGAAGCATGCTCCAGGATCCACTGATGCTCTGTTGGTGATATGGCAGTTTTTCAACAGACTGTACCAGACTGACATGGCGACTCCTCCCACTCAGAGCTGGAAGGAGGACTTCCATGCGATGAGGGAGCGGGAGCCTCCTGACTGCTGGGACACGGAGCTCTCAGACGGGGTCATCTCGCCCAAAGCGCCGGTCCACAAGCCGTGGAGAGGGGCTGCCACTTTC
Source organism: Chelmon rostratus (assembly GCF_017976325.1). Taxonomy (NCBI): domain Eukaryota; kingdom Metazoa; phylum Chordata; class Actinopteri; order Chaetodontiformes; family Chaetodontidae; genus Chelmon; species Chelmon rostratus. The sequence goes on from NC_055679.1 coordinate 2,094,636, forward strand.
ATCCCCAAAGTCCCAGTCATGAAGAAACAGTCTGCTCAATGCAAACAGGTGAGGTCTCATCAAACGCTGCTGACACTGGACATGACATTGCAACTGTGTTGATGGACAAAAGATGGATAACTTGAACATGTGTTAGTTTGCAATACAAATGGCCTAAATGCATTAAGTGATACTGGCTTACTCAAACTTAAAGCCCCCATTTGTAGGATTTCAGATTTCTTTTGGCTACTCTTTGTGGTGGTTGGCAGTTAAAAATAAAGACGCTTCATCATTCAATCACAAATTGTTGACAAGAGCAACAAAGCATTCATCACGGTGACTAAAAACTAGAGGAAATCTCCTCAAAATGTTCCCAGGGGGATGTTTTTAGGAGGAACTGTTTGAACATTTTCTGCCCTCAGCTTCTTTTGTTGAATGCTGCTCTGCTTTCTGATTTAGGGATGGAGGCCTACAAAAAGCCTGCACCACCTGCTGGGCATTCATTTACAGATTTTGCTCCATAATATTTTTCCTTACAGCTGGATGTTAAATGGCTCTTACCAGTTTAAGTTATTGAAATTCCAGTGTTACCATTTTCAGCCCGGGTATTTAGCAATGACAGGTGTACAGCACCGCCCACCACCGTACAGCAGTGGTGGAGGAAGTATTCAGAACCTCAAGTACTAATACCACACTGTAAAAACATTCTGTTCAAAGTAAAAGTCCTGCATTGGAAAATGTTACTTCAGTGAAAGTATGTTAGTATAATCTGAAAAATGTTTCTTAAATTATTGATAGTAAAAGCACGCAATGCAGGAAAAATGGCCTCTGTGATTATTATACTATTATATCATTAGATTATTACTCATGCATTAATGTAAAAGCACAGCTGTTGTACTTGGTTGAGCTGAGGCTAATTTTAAAACTATTTTGTATAAGATTGCAAATCATTTTTGTTATAATTTAATCTGATTATTTTCTCCATTAAACAACTGACTGTGTGTTTTCTAAATATTCTGAAAATGGTCAGAAATGCTGTCACAGTTTCCCAGAGCTGAAGTGGTGAGCTGATCTGCTTGGTAATGCCGTCGTACAGCATGTTTACATTACAGCAAAGGTCTCTTAAACAAAAACTGCTGCATGATATTCTCCCCAGAGAAAAGAGAGGCGAGCCAAAGGAGTGCAACATGCCAAATCGGTGAGTACGAAACATTGAGTTTAAAGTGTACAGATGTCTCTAGAGACAATGTGCAAACATCCTCATACGATTCCTGACAGGTAGTTCACATGGAAATGCCTGTGGAGGTTTTCAACTCTCCATCTGCCTTGCCCAAAGACCCCATCCTGAGGAAGCAGCACCTAGAGGACCTGATGACAAAGATCCATGGCTCCTTCACTTTCATGCAGGTGGATTTTGACTGTTTGCAAACTCATGAACATCATATTAACCACGCAGTACAGGATGGAATTAAAGTTGCAAGTAGAAGTGAACGGGCCCTCACATCCACATGGCCTCTGGGGGAGCAACGGCTGCGGTCTCATTGTTGCAGGCCTGTTGACCCGGCTCTGAACGTTAACAAATTAGTTAAATATTGCTTCCTGTGTCCACTACGTGGCACTAGAGAACACACACTAATTATACATGACATTGCTGTGTATAAAATGCAGACTGCATGATGTAAAATTATCATATTTACCATATTACCTCATCACCAGTACCAGTCAAAACCCGCCTTTACATTCAGTGGGTTTTATTTTCTACATTGTAGATCAATAATGAAGACATCTGAAGTGTGAAAGAACATACATGGATTTATGTCGTAAGCAAAAACAGTGAAAAGAAGCAAAATAGGTTTTGTATTTTACATTCTTCAAAGTAGCCACCATTTGCTTTGATGACAGTTTTGCAGAGACTGGGTCATCTGATGCAGCACGCCATCATTCTCCTCGGTAAAATCGCCCTTGCCTAGCCTGGAGGTGCGTTATGGGTCGTGGGGTCCTGTTGAAAACCAAATGATGGTCTCACAAATGCTGTGATAGTCATTCTGTTTAAGTGTCAACAGCAAAGCAGCCCCACACCATCACAACATCCTCCTTCATGCTTCACAGTGGGAACAACACATGCAGATTGCAGCTGATGACTTCTGGTCGTGCAGAATTAATGAAAGCCAATAAGAGCAATTGTGTGTAGAAACTATAGCTGAACTAAGACCTGCCAAATATTAGGAGGGGCTTTAGAGGCAGCTGAACACGACTGACTCCCTGCTTGTTCTTCTATTGTTAATGGGTTCTGATGTGTGTGCCAATTTTCCTTCCTGAACTTGAATACCAAGGGTGTCACGAATGCGACTGATAGTTAAAAATAATGAGGGAGTGCTATAAAACCAACATACTGTGGCTAAGCCCAATTCCGACATCAAATGGAAATATTTACCAGTTGGGTGCAAATTTTCATGCGTCTTTGAGGATGCTAAAGGTTGGTTAGAAAATTGAAATCAACACACAAAATCTGACTTCACATTGGGCAAACCATTTCCAGGTTTGGGATAAATTTATACAACAGGTCCTCGGTGCACAGGCCCTAACTTTGAGTATTTATTCAGCTGTTGTTGGCAGTTGAAGGTTTGAGAATGATCTTGTCCTTTTCAGGACTCTCTTCTGGATGTAGAGATCTCCCCCACCCATGACCTCCCCAGACGGAAGAGACGGCCATCTGGATCTCCCTCTCCACTGGGTAGCTTGGAACAAGTCAGCAAGCTTGGTAATTTAGCTACTTGTTTTTTCTTCTGGAGCCTCAAAACATATCACATTGTCTTCATCAGGTTGTTGGAGGTTGTGTAATATGTAAATGGTTTTGGTGTTTTGTTTGCAGTCATGGTTTGGTAACTGGTTGCACGAAGCTGGTTAAGTGATTCTGTTCAGTGATTCTGTGTTAAATAGAAGCGACATTATCATGAGAACCATGAATGAACTCCTTGATATGAATTGAGATGAAAAGGTGAAACATGGGAATATTAGTTTGTAGCTACAGTGAAAAGTGATTCAAAAGGTGAAGTATAAGCAATATAATCACTAGAAAAAGAAGCTGTAGAAACACTAGACATGATTTTCAAATATCAAAGTAAGGCTAAAGCTACATGTAGATGCAATGCAAAAACAATGACCTGTAGTATAGTGTTTTTGCTTTATTGACTGAGAGCAATCTCAGACTGTTTCTGTTTCCAAAGCAGAGAAAAGTAGGTAATACCTGAAATGTCTTAGCAAGTATAGAATTGCTGAAATTTTCAAACATTCATGGTCCCCAGATGATGAATCCCAACCTCCGACTTTTCATCTTGTGCCACCATGACATTTTTAGTCAAATCTGTCTTGACTACCTGTTGGATGGATTGCAATGGAGTTTGATACAGATCTCTCAGGTTCCTAGATGATACATCCTACTGACGCTGGTGATCCCTTGACTTTCTCTTGTACCGTCATTATGTCAAACTTGACTTGAACAACTGTTGACTGCTATAAACAGTCAACTGCACAAAGGAAAGCAATAAATGCAATCATGCTCACAGAGGCTGAGTGGAAAGCCTGTTTCGATGTTGGACGATAGAAGTCGTCAGTATCAGGAAGAATATATTTTAATGGGGTTTATCTCAATGAGCTGCAACCCTCTCAAAGTATTGTGCTTTTTTTGCGGGGAGAAGTTGCATGGAGCCAGCACACCTCCAATGACATCTCAGCAAAAAAGAGAATGCTTTCTGATTTTAGATCATACTTAAGATCATCCCGAGAAAATCATGTGAAAGGTCTCCATAACCTCAGCCAAAGCACTCGAGGCTTCTTACACGGTGTCCTTGCTTGTAGCTTTACTTTACTTTACTTCCAGCTCCTGCTGTAATGACTGAGACTATGCTGGACAAAAAAAGCAGCAGATAAATTGAACTGTACCTTTGTCAAATGGCACAGTTCGCTGTAGAATAGATACAATTGTTGATCTCATTGTGTTCCATTTGTTTGAGGACACAGTCTGGATACCAAAGCTGTGCTCTTTGGCAGATATGTTCAGCAAACTGAATGTGTGTCTGCAGGGCAAAGACACCAGCATTCTCTATTCTCAACCTGTATGACAAGGTAGTCTAAAAGCATGTGCAGAGGGGGACTTCACCTGCTCTTTTCAGGTGGATGCTATCCACTGAGGATGTGGGGAGAGCTCCTGTGAAGTCAATCATAGAGGGACATTTAGCCAACTTCATAGCTTTCTGTCACTCATCAAGAAAAACTCTTGGATGTGTCATCTGACTGTGGCCTGCAGATGACGTTTGACACATGCATTCACAGTTTTGGGTGTGTGTGAAGGAGCACCCTGAGCTGGGAAAGAGCAGCGATTACCCGTTGGGTTTGTGTGAGGCCTCCTTTTCCGCAATGACTCTGATCAAAGCAAAGAAACAGACTGTGCCTGGCAAAGAGCTTGATCACTGCAGCTGCCTCCCTGCCATCAAATCACAAATCCTCAGTGCAGCACTGGATTAAGTGCAGTTTACCAAAAGACGCAGTTCAGTGTAACTATAATGCTGTCGCAGTGTCATTGCGTGATGACCAAAAATTGGTTTGCTATGAATGAAAATGTAGCTTCCACATGTCTGTTGGTGCTGATTTTTGATGAATCAGACACTGAGCTGTATTGTACCTCTTTATATAGACTTGAGCATCAAATTCCTAGAAAATTTTGACTTGAATAATATCCTGATTAACCATTTCTTTTTGTTTTGTCTCCACCCACCAACTAACCAGCTCACGGAGACTTGAGCAGCCAAAGTGATGTCCTTCCCAAAGCGATGCATGTAAGTTTACTTTTTTTTTTCAATCTGTAATGAGCCATTTGTGACTTAGATTGAAATCACTTGGGCTTGTCATCACTTCGTCCTCATCCCCCACTCAGTCCACCCCACTGCCTGCCAGGCTTATGGAGCGCAAAGCCAGTCTAACAAATGGGGATCAGTGCCTGGAAACCTGTGACCTGGAACTTTCCCCGAAGGACCTACCTCATGTAAGAAGCAGCAAATTGGCTATGAGATGGAACAGATCAACCCTGCAATTCTACGTGGTTAAAGTTATCTTGTCTGCAGGAGCCAGTGCAGTTGGCTGAAAGAAAGAAGTTTCCTTCACCACCACTTTACCGCAGGGAGTCGACCATCTCTGTCAATCTGGAGGAGAAGAGCCGTCCTCATGTAAATGAACATTCTTGGCCGTGTCAACACAGCATTCTAGATGATGTGAAGTACTGTCGATATGCTTTTAATGCAACTTTAAACCTCTGTGTTCCACAGACGCCGGTAGCTCAGTCACGGGAGCAGTCCCCCTGCAATGGGGTGGCAACATGCACTTCCACCTCCTGTCAGGGACAAACTTTCACTACACCTCCCTCTAGGCGGACTCTGACGTCTACACAGTTTCAAAACATCCAATCAGTAAGTCTTACCAAAGCTGTGCACCATTTCCTTTCAGGTTTTATGCTATCAAGGCCTAAAAGTCTGTTGGCTCTATTCCTATTACAGCAGTTTGTCACTAATTAGTTCTCCCTCTTAGACCCCTTAGACATTATGGCATCCAGTTGTGGGGTTTTTGCTTTTACACCTTGTACTACAAGTGCCGTTCTTAGCTCACTATGTAAATTAGGTCCTGACAGTGGAGTTGGTAGACTTGTCAAACTTGGTTACAGGTCATGGGAAGCACGGCAGAGGTTGCCTCAGCGGACAAGACAAGGTCGGGTAATTGGAGCAGTTGAGAAGCTTGCTAGTGGTAATTTGGCTTCCCCACTTGGTCACATGACCCTTGCCATGCATGCCATGGCTAGCCCACGGGAGAATCTGAAGCAATGCTGCTGTACGGAGTAGGTCTTTTCCTTTAATGAGAAAACATTGTTTGAAGCATGTTGTTGGGCAATTTAAAATGTTTGGAAGAGGCAGAGGCCTTCAGTATTGCCAAACTGTGCAGATAGCATTTACCAGACCACTTAATCCATGTGTTTCTTTTATCATAATGATTCTTCTGGCGTAGCATGCTGGTCTGTCTGGTCGGATTGTGAGCTCGAATGGTTGCTTCTCATGGCATTTTGCGAGACTGCAGACTCGGGTCAAGGCACAAATCAACTCCCAACTCCACCCAAGATGCATACGTTTAAATTGGGTGATAGGGTCTTGACTGCTTGTGCCAGATTTAATGGCTACCAAATCTCTCACGTCCCTGTAAATGCAAATGATCTCAAGGGCTGCACAATTAGCTTTTTTTCTGCAGTTGCAGGATGACAAACCTCTGAAACAGTTTTCCTCGTGCTGATCAGGTAAGACAAGTTTAAGTCCAGGAAATGCTGAATCGCCACAGTAGTGTCTGTAAGATAAGTAAGAATAACCTTTATTGATCCCAAAGAGGAAAAACTTTGGAGCTACAACAGTGCAAGGAACAAGGTAATAAGTACAGATACAGTACAGACTTTAAAAATACATTATAAGTATACAAAAAAATGAAAAGTTTCAATAGAAACTTTTCAATAGCTATTAAACACGACAGAAGAAATCAAAGAAATCAAAATGTGAGCACAGAAGCATAATGAAATGACGTGGCCACTGAAGATGCAATGAAAATATCTGAACCATTGTATCTAGATCTGTAATCTGTCGAGATCTGTATCTTCTGCAAGCCTCTGTGGTGTCTATTTTCTCCTCACTGTAGGTCTTCAAGGTGAAAGCCTCCTTACCTCAGAATGGGGAACTTGATTACAAACCAGATTCAGCAGTTTTCCCCGAGCCCAGGTACAGCACTGCCAGTACCCAAACACCACCCGAGTTTGCTCCCTCAGAAGACGAACCACAGCCGGGTACGTTTGATCAAATGTCTGCGTTCCTAAACTCCCAATGCACGTTAGCTGAATGGTCGAGTCATTTCGTGCTACATCACCTCTCTAGTGTACCAGTCAGATTATACAGCTGGTAGTGGTGGACAGATCTTCCCGTCCCCGGGCCAGTCGGGTGGAAGCGTGAGTCGACCCGACCAGTCATACTACACCAGAGGATCCGTGAGAGGTATGGCACGTGGCGGCAAGGGACTGGCACAAACCTTTCGCTCTTCTGGTTGGCATCGAGGTATCTATCCTCTTGTTGGGTTTTCACCACTCCTGCATTTCCCTCCTCTCCTTTTGCTAGACATCTGTTCAGGATCAGGTGTTGTGGGGCAGTCTTGTCACATCCTGGCTAAAGCTTGGGCTGAAATGAACCTAACTGAAGTAGTTGTGAAGCTCAACAAATGTTTCATTTGTTCCTCAGGAGGATCCTACATCCCCCAGACTCATTTCAGGGACTCTGGCCCTCTCCTCTATGCTGCTAGAGTAAGTAATACCATTTGTGCTCTGTGCTGTGTAATTGTCCAATGGGACAAACTGAAGAGCATGTCAGACGCTTCCATGAAGATTACCTTGGAAACAAGAGTATTTTGCTCCTTGTCCTCACTCCTCCTGTTTGCTTGTTTCGAATCTGTAAGCCTATTGGTGTCTTTAGTGGTTCATTACTTGTTGAACATATAAAAAACACACTAACTCCAACGAGAATAAGCTGATGTGATGGCTGGTTGATCTGGTTCTGGGGTACCCTGAGACCATTTTGTCTCTGAAACAGACAACCAAAGGCTGTCATGCAGCAAATAAACAAACGCAGGCCAAGACATCAGTTTGCTTGCACACAGCTGTGTTAAATCCAGGAATCCAGTCGTCTTGCTGCTTCGTCTGTCTACATGTGTTTTATCGTCCCTCTGTGGTGTTTTCTCAGGACTCTGGATACCAACATAGCTATAGACGTGGAGGAGGGAGGCATAGCTCCAGTGGTAAGAATGCAAGCTGTAACTCTAAAGTGCAAATGATCTGTCCCTCAGGGAAGAGCTTTTACAGCAAACAGCTGTTTAAAGTTGTCCCCTAAAGGACCAGTAGCTGGGCTGGATGGATTTTATTGATACTCTACTCTCAGCAATGCTTATATCTGGTAGTTTTTTTTTATACTGCTTATGTTTTTAATGGAGAATAACTAAATTGACAAATTTGTTGCTGCTCATAAGCATATCTGTGAATTTTACTATCCAGCCCTGGTAGCCGGGAAGACAGGCTTAGCACTCATGAGTGGTGCTTGGCCTGCCATCAGCCAGTGTTCCTGAGGCGAAAATCTCATTCATGTCTCCAGTGGACGGGGTGGCATGATTTTAAGTATTTGCAGCACTTGTATAGGCACGAAAGTGCCCTGGAAAATGGAGTGACTGTTTTTTAAGGAGGTAGGAATCTGGTTGTTGGGATGAAGTCAGAAATACAAGTCTGTACATAACAGCTGACAAACTGTGATCATGATGAGCATTTGAGAAAGGACACATTAAAAATTTCTGCTGCTATGTCCAACCGGCTAGGTGAAGGTGTTGGACAAATTCTAACAATTTCAGTCAATTGTGCATCAGTTCAGTAACTACTGTACAACGCTTCTGATAAAATGTGCTTCATTTAAATCTCATGCCTCTCCAAATACACCATGGAAATATTTATACTGTAGTAGTTATATTTGTTCCACAATTCTGTTTGGAGTAAGGCAAAATATTTAAGATTTTATATTTATAGAGCAGAATTTAGATGTTTCAATGTAGTATGAAACTGTTGCACTAAAGGTCTCAGGTGCCACCTTAAACTACTTTGTATCTACTTGCATCTCTTTGTCAGAACCGAAGAGGATGTCATTGATGTATTTCTGTAAAAAAATGACAATGTATGTTGAGCAAGAAGCATGCAGTGTGTTTGTTCAGTTTGAGGATGATTGGAAGAAAGATTTGTACCATTCCTCTATCACCCTTCAATGACCACCTCTTCTATGGCCGTTTTCAAAGCTAATGTTCACTCTGGTCCTGACCAGGGGATGAGTTGGTGCATTTCTTGCATTTTCCCCTTGACTCAGTTTGTCTTCACACAACAAAATTCAAACAAACCAAAATATGCCACTAAAATCCAGGTGAGAACATTCACTCCACTCATTGGTGTGTCAAGGACAGGAGCAAGAAGGTAACCTCAGGAAGAAGGTCCTGCCTCACCAAATATCAAGGAGACAACACGCTTCACTGCTAGTTCAGGTCAGACCCTGATTTGATCTCCAGCTAGGAGCTAGAAGCTGTAGCTCGGCATGCAAAACCAACCTGGTAAGAGGAGTGATTTGCCTCAAAATTCAAGTACCCTTGTAATTGGTTCAGATGGAGGTTGTTGTGTACCCACCTCCTGAATGCTTAAGGGTTTTGGTCGTTTTATTTAGTAGCAGAGTACCGAGGGGGAAAAACTGAGTCGAGTGTAACTGGACAAAACAATACAAGTCTGAAAATGCCCAGACACATGCATGCTATTTGCAGAAACTGGTGCGCTCCAGTCCTGCGTACAGCATCATTGAACCCTGTTATTTCTTAACACGTTTTTTGTCTCAACTTGAAGCAGCGTGGAGTGACTCTTCGCAGGTGAGCAGCCCAGACCGGGAAGGAGCCTTTACAATTGTGGACTCGGGTCATGGGGATTCGTTGTCAGTCTCCACTGTAGAGGTCCCTCTCACTCCCCATGGGCACCATCACACCGCCCTGCTTCCCATGCAACTCTACCCACTCTCCCAGCCACTGCGAGTGGCGTTCACTGCCTCGCGCACCGCTAACTTTGCGCCGGGCAACCTGGACCAGCCCATCGTGTTTGACCAGCTTCACAGCAACTTGGGGGAGATGTACGACACCCACATCGGCCGCTTCACCTGCCCCATCAATGGAACCTACGTCTTCATCTTCCACATCCTGAAGCTCGCCATCAATGTGCCGCTCTACATTAACCTCATGCGCAACGAGGAGGTGATGGTGTCTGCGTACGCCAACGATGGAGCCCCAGATCACGAGACGGCCAGCAACCACGCCATCCTGCCTCTGTTCCAAGGAGACCAGGTGTGGCTCCGGTTGCATCGTGGTGCTATCTATGGCAGCACCTGGAAGTACAGTACCTTCTCTGGCTTCCTGCTGTATCAGGATTGAACTGTTGTCGAACAAACAGCCCTCCTCTCTGTGTGTGGACTGTTTGCTTTGTACTTGATGGTGATTAAACTGACATTTCAGTATTGTGGTCAGGCCTGCATGCCAGCGCCCGTTTTTCACCAGAAAGCCCATTCATAACATAAGTGTCGGTGGCCAAATGGTACATGTATGATCTGTATCTACATTTGAAATGAGGATTGACTACTTGACATAAACCAAATATACTTCAGTCCCCATGAATGTGTAGTTCATGATGGTGGTGCTCCCTGTGACTGTGATGCTAGTACAACTGGGTCTTGATAACATGTCATCTCGCTGTAGATCATCCTGTAGCACTTCACCTGCTCAGCCCACAGGTCACTGATTTCAGTGAGAACTCTAATGCAATGTTATGAATTCGTGCCTTTGTTTTCTGAATGGCTTTGGATGACTGACCAGATGTTAAACAGCTAATGAACTGAATGGCTGATTTATTGGATGAATTATAATGACTCTACTATCAGCACATTGCTTGATGCTGGGCTTCTATGCATTCAGTCTCACCTTGCTGCGTGTGTGAATGTGAAGCTGAGGAAGGAAAGATTGTGTTCTTGGTGGTGGGTATGGTGTTGAACACTTAAGGCCAATTTGTTGCACTAACAGACTACTGTGGAGAGATGGAAGTGGTCCCTTGATGTGCCTAAATAAAAGATGAGCAGTGAAGTTTGTGTGCTTCATTTAGATTTTTGTCATGCAATTTCAGATCGAAGTCTTGTTTTGTACTGCACTGTTTTTACGTGACTATCATTTTCCAGGCACTGTGGCTGTGGGCCTCTCGCATGTTCATTCTCTTCCTAACTGTGCAGCCCTGTCACAATCTAAAATTGTGATAACCGTTCAATTTTCCAACCTGCAGTAGAAACCAAGCTTGGGAAGTCATGGCTCAGCAAGATAATATGTGCTTTAGTCTAGATTCTGGCCTATAACCTAAACTGCACATTGCAGGAACAATTGCTCTTTATGCTCAGGAAGCACTCACCAATAATTGTTCATTTAAACTAAAGACTCAAGTCTACAACCATGCTAGCGGCTCTGTGAGGCTGTACTGGGGCACAGCAGTGCTTTGAGCTAAATGGGTACGAACGTCCACATGCTAACAAGGCTACTGCAATGGTCAAAGCTAAAAGAAATGTCTTTAAGATCCAGCAGACATGTTGGTTGGACTGAGATTGATTTTGAACTTAGACCTTCTGGTCAGAAAACAGCAATTCAATGAGCCATAAGATTAGCAAAGGGAATTTGCATAAAGTAGTTAAAACTCAGACCCCTAAATCAGCAGGGACTAAAACTGATGCAGAGGTGTTAATTCAATTAGTGTATAACAGTGAGGACATGGGTAGTGATGGTGTTGTACTGGACTTGATTATATGCAGAGGTTTCTAATATGTTGTCCCCCTCATGTACAGTATGCAAATAGAGGACCCTTCAATATAATCTAGTGCAGTTCAACATGACGTTTATCTGCAAACATAGCAATAAACATTACTGAATTTGAACTGAACATTACATTATAACATATGTATAAAATGCAGTACTTTGAGAAGTAATGTGGTTTTTCCACAAATAATTCTATTGGCAATATCTGTAAAACTACTTCTGCTCTGTCTCCTGCATTAAAAATCCTGATTCTGTGATTACGCACCTGTTTCATTTCAAAAGTTGAGCCACATCACAGGAGATTCCTCCTCTTTCACTGAGAGTTCCCTTCTCTGTGTTTGTGTTTGGAGGCTTCATGTCGAGCTCAGTGATCTCAACTATGAACTCAACAGGATGAAAGAGCATTTCATAATGATGATCTGAGATTACAGATTATATTAAATTATTTCACAGTTTCGTGGTTATGTCTGTGAATATTCATTTCAGAAAATCTTAATTTAATTTTGAACACTTGGGTATCCATAGATTGCCTGAGTCAGTGCAGGAGCAGCTCGAGCACTCAGGGGGGCAGCAACGTTCCCAGCGCGCCACTGTGCCGACGAAGAAGAAGAGGAGGACAACCGTAAATTGTCTGTTTACTTTGTTTTACGTCCACCGCCAGTTGGTTGCCGATAAAACGGGGCAGGGCAACCGTTGTCCGTCAAGCTAGCCAGAGTTTGACAGAAGGAAAAGCCAGTGTGCTTTCAGAATGAACGCACCCCCGCTGCTCGGAACATATTTGTGTTACGGTTCCCCGTTCATGAGTTTTTTCGTGTAAACGTGCTGACCGGAAGTTGTGTTTGTGACTCTCGGAGGTTTTGACCCTGTTCGGGCCACAGTGAATGCGGATCCATAACGCTTGGCTGAGTATAAAACAGAAACGTAAGCTAACCGTGCATGTATGGGATACTAAAAACACAGAAGGAACCGTGGAATTGAACGGATATGGATCCCAACCGGATAATCCAGGCTCTGAAAGGGACTATCGACCCTAATCTGAGGATAGCGGCGGAGAATGAACTCAATCAGGTGGGTGAGCTAAAGTAGTTTTTTGTTTGTTTGTTTTCCGGGTGGGAGGCATCGTGGACCGTTTTGGCCCAAAAATAACACCGGTGTTAGCGGAGGTGGGGAGGCCGTGTTTTTATTATCTTGCTCGGCATCGGCCTGGTGATTCCTCAGCCCCGGTTTGGGAGTTTATATCAGGCCTGTGATCAGCAGTTTGCCTAAACTGTTACCCCCGCTGACTCAGGCGGCTGCGTCGAAGAACAAAAGGAGGCAGATCTGACAGCCACCAGGAGCCATCAGGAGCTGTGGTACCCAAACTTTCACATGTCAACACTGGAGCTCATAGAAACACACGCAGAGCCCTGCTGCTGCAGCTGCAGTGAATTTATGTAACCAGTCAATACAACAAATCATCAGTAAAGGATAAATAAAAGATCAGGCCCCCTAAATAATTGATTAATAAAAATCTGAATGGTTTAGAAAGAAAATGAGAAATTGAACTCATCTGTGATGTGGTAGAAAATGTTAACTGATAATCATTCAGAAATCCATTTATCTTTCGAGTATATCTCTGTCTCTCTGTCCACTCATCGGCCCCTTACTTCAAATTGCAGTTTGACTTCTATATCCAACTCATCAATTTGGACATGTTTCTAGATTTATTTCAATCAACTCTTCTATTGTGTGTGCCGATTTGTCAGTTTGAATCTCATCCTGGTTTTGTTCATACTTGGCATGCAATGTTAATATTGAACATGAGAGACCTGACTGACGCATCTTTGTGTACATGACATGAGAACATTATCCAGGTGTCTGATCAGGTGCATCTTTGACCCGTCGAAATTCAGCCATGCTGTTACTTCTCCATCAAATGAGTGACCTCAGCAGCTGCATGCTCATGGCAGTGATCAGAAACCTTGATCAGGTCCTAACATGCCACACTATCCTGGTTTCTACCACAGTACTCCAGCTGAGCTATTCACGTTCCCCAAATCATTCCTCAAGCTTGAGCATGACCTGAACACTAGTGTACATGTATCATGCAGTATGTAAAGTGTCTGCTTTCAGTCCTAAATATAAAAATAATTCTTTTCCACTTGGTCTCTCTGATTCTGCATTTCAGATATGGATAGCAGAAGGTGTTGTGGATACTTTTATGATTTTCGCTAATTAAATAACAAAGAATCTGTCTAAAGCTAAAGATAAAAGCTTTAATACAGGCATTGTGTTTCACTCTTATTTTCAAATTTATCTTGAACTTCCACCCTAACCTTATGTCTGTGTTGCGTATGAACCCTCTCAGAAACAGATTTATTCAGGTTTTATGATGAATTCGGGATATGAATTTGCCCGCTAAAGTTTTATACATGTCAACATTATACACAGAGTACTCTTTGGTGGATGGCTGGCTAAAATGTACTAAACGTTGTATACTTGTACATTTTGATGACAAACGTGAAAAATGTCACAACTCATCCTGTTCATAACTGTAGAAATAGTAGGACTGCTCTTTAAAACTCAGTCTAATATTCTCTGCATTTTCTTCAGCTGTGTCTGTTATTTACAGTTTTCAGTGTTCAAAAAAAAAAAAAGAAGATTGATTTACTGCAAGACAAAAAGACTTAATAGCTCTTACACCACTTATGGCGTGTTGTTGGATTTTACCTTGTTGGTAATATCCTCTTTCTCTCAGCGGCTTGAAGATTTGATTTTTCAAATCTGTGTTATAAAAAAATCTTATTTTATTTGAAAGGTTTTCGTCTAAATGGAAGCCCTTCAGAGCCCTGCAGACCTTCCAGCTTTTATTTTTCATTTCCACGTTTGTTACATTATATTTGGTTCAGTCTCTCTCTCATCTCTTTTCTGGACTGATTCTTCTGGTCCCAAGACAGCAGGTGCTTTCATTTGACAGATTAATAAAATGTCTTGATAACTTATAGGTAGTGTAACTGATGTTTTAATCATGCAGGCCCACAACATTTTCAAATATGAGATTCGAGTATTTTGTCATCATCATGCACACATGAATGGAAAATGTAAACAGTGTAATGACTTAGTTTTCATTTGAAGGCCCATCTGTCCTCTGCTAGTTGCATCTCACTGTCTGTTCTGTGTGTTTCAGTCTTACAAGATCATCAACTTCGCCCCCACCCTGCTTCAGATCATTGTGTCAGAGCAGGTGGAGTTTCCTGTTCGCCAGGCGGGTAAGACTCCAAAACAACACTGTGGATGTTTATTTTTTTTATGTTCTAATACCGTTTGACATTTTCCATCTTGATTCCCTGTAAAGATAATACTGACACAGCTTTGGCCAAGGTAAGTGTACAACATCATGAAATGTTTCTCAAAGAAATCTCATTGGTCCTGTTCATCAGGAGGTTGTTTGTGTGTGTGCTCAGTGTCATGGTTTTTTGACATTCATACATCCTAACAACAATGAATGTCACCAAACCGAGGGGAATAATGTGAAGATTACACTAAGAATTGTGTTTCATGATATGTATGCATAAGTCTGGTGGGGTTTTTTTTGTATTATGGGGCAGCAGGAAGGTGTATGTGTGATCAATTGAGTCAACATAAACACAGTGTGTGTGCTCATGGCAATGAAGGTGCATCAGTGTGAAACGGTGTGCCTCACTCATGTATTTTTTAATGGTTTTGGACAAGAATGAAGCTCAATGGCGCAGAAGAATAGAGTATATCAGGTTTTGATGCACACAATCCTGGTTAGCAGATACATTATTTGCTGGTTTTTAGCCTTTCGTGAGATTTATTGACTAAAAGAGACAAATATTATATCACCAAACTCATCCTTTGAATCTAGTCTCTGTGCACAGTATCCATTCAGTTGATCTCATGAGTCAAAGTTGTGGCTGTATGTTCATGCTGCCTGATTCCCTGACTGTGTGTGTGTGTGTAGCGGCCATCTACTTGAAGAACATGGTGAGTCAGTACTGGCAGGACAGGGAGCCGTCTCTGGGTGAGGTCGTCTTTCCCTTCAATATTCATGAGAACGACCGGCAGCAGATCAGAGACCACATTGTGGAGGGCATCATCCGCTGTCCAGAGTCAATACGGTACGTAGACTGAACACACACATACATACATTCAGTCAGTCAGGACGAATCTGTTTCCATCTCTAATCACTGTCATATTTACTGTTCTCATAATGCATCATCCTGTTTATCTCTTTAGAAAAGCATCATTAAAACCTGTAGAATATTTTAAAACACAGCTTTAAAGGATAACTTTCGTTTTTTACAACCTGGACCTTATTTGTAGCATTAAATACACCCATTTACTCACCCAGACAACTTTGGTGGCATTTGGAGTCGTTTTGAAGAAATTAGCCCCAGAGGAGCGGCGCGTATATCCGTATAATGCGAGTACTCGGGGCATCCATGCGCAGCCTCTATATAACGCAGAGTTAGTCTGCGGAAACTCGTTCATATTCCAAATTTTGTTATGATATGCTGGTGCTATTCCCCTCTGAGCCCGTGGTGGCATGTTATCAACATCCGGTGTCTCTAGACAACTACCTCTGACGTGGATGATGTCATTACCGAACGCCGGGCGCTGCGAGCAGCCAGCCACAACACGGCTGACTCTGCGGCGGTCGGCTACGAATACGCAATAACGAACCATAGCTGTGCCAAACTACAGCTAAACTAGCCGACCGCCGCCTTGAATGATATGCAGACACTGATCAAATAAACCTGCTAACTGACTGATGCATAAAGGAGTCCATATGTTTGTCAATGTCCGTAGCGCCCAGCTGACCATGTGTCTGCGAGCCATCATCAAGCACGACTTCCCCGGCCGCTGGACCGCCATAGTGGACAAGATCGGCATGTACCTGCAGTCTCAGAACAGTGGCAGCTGGTACGGCAGCCTGCTGGCTCTCTACCAGCTGGTCAAAACATACGAGTGAGTAACCCGTTCATGTTCCTTGGTTCCACCTCACCGCTCTGAACATCCCTCCTGTGGAGCTGTTAGCCCTCACATCAGGTCTACAGACAAACATGACCCAGTTTTCTAGTAGTTCTAAAAGACAGAGTGTTTAGTAATTAAGATTAAAGCAGAATGTGTGTGTCAAAAATAACTGAAGCACTAAAAGAATTGTTCAGCATGTTGGGAAACATGCTTATTTGCTTTCTTTATGAGAGCGACTTGAGCATGCGTGTGTGCACTGCAGGTACCGGAAGGCGGATGAGAGGGAGCCGTTGCTGGCAGCAATGCAGATCTTCCTGCCGAGGATCCAGCAGCTCATCAGCCAGCTGCTGGCCGACTCCACCATCTTCTCTGTTCTCATCCAGAAACAGATCCTCAAGATCTTCCACGCTCTCGTGCAGGTGTGTGTGTATGTCTGTGTGTGTGTGTGTGTGCATTTCAGACTTCAACCAGTCAGGAGAAGAGAGAGGGTGCAGTGCTGGATTGGTGGCTTTTCGGAAAAGAAGTGCAAAAACACTTGCTGTATTAAGCACAACTTTATTTGTCAGACTTGACATTTCCTTCATCAGGGACATTATAAATATCCTGCTGATTTATCTTAAGCAAATATGCGACAAAAAAAAATATATTAGGAATGTGTCCCCCTCTTTCTTGGTGGTCATTCATCAAGACCATCGCCTGTGAGAGAACAGAAAATACTCTTCTTCTTCATGATATCATTGCTTTCCTGCTGTCTGCTGTTCTGTAGCAGTGAGCAATATCACCGAGCGCTGTGGTTCTTCCTGTAAACGTCCCGTCAGGTTTCTATAAAGCCGAAACAAACCTGCCTGACACCTCTGTCTGAGAGACAAAAACAGAAACATTAGACCAAGTCAGCAATGTTGCATAGTCCATGTCTTGTAAAAGGCTCTTGTGTGTGAATGCCACTATGATGATGATGATGATGATGATGATGATGATGATGATGATGACAGTATCAACGTCATTGCTGTCCTGCAGTACTCGCTGCCTCTCCAGCTGATCAATAACACGGTGATGACTCAGTGGATGGAAATCCTCCGAGCCATAATGGACCGAGACGTCCCAGCTGTAAGACACAGACAGAAGCAGACACACACACACACACACATTTAAACACATATCAATTTAATTTAATTCAACATGCAAACCAAACCAGTGAGTTTCTTTTTTCACTGATTCACATTCATATTTAATATTCATATTTCTTTTTTATAATGAAGATATTTTTTATATTACATCAATATTAGTTATTAGATACCAAATGATTCTGTTTTTACTAGAAACCTTTCTTCTTATAACATATAATTTGCCTTGTTGTATCACAGAGTACACAAAAATCAGCATATGTTGTTGTTGTTAAACAAACTTTTCTCATTATAACCGAATTGTTAAATGGATAGCACGATGATCTAGATATTAGTAGCCAGATATGTAATCATACTGGGTGTGTTGTCAGTGACCAGGCTACGACTCGGCAAAAGTCCAGTCGTCATTTTTTGTCATGGTGGCAGCAATCACTTGTTGTTTCTGTGATAGATTTGTGTAATGTGTGTATGTGTGCGTGCACGTTAGGAGACGTTGGAGGTTGATGAGGACGACCGTCCTGAGCTGGCATGGTGGAAGTGCAAGAAGTGGGCGTTGCGTATTATCACCAGACTGTTTGAACGGTGAGTCCAGAGCTGCTCTCGCGTCACCAGAAAGCAGAGTTGTAGTCAGTAGAGGGCAGTTACCAGCCATTCACATGCATCTGGTCTGACTTACAGGTATGGAAGCCCGGGCAATGTGACAAAGGAATACTTTGAGTTTGCAAACTTTTTCCTGAAGACGTATGCAGTGGGCATACAACAGGTAAGCATGTGACACTGAGACTTGAAGATGCTGGTGTAGATGAAGGTTGGCAGCCTTTTTTATGCTGAGTGTGCATGTCTTCTTTGCATGCAGATTGGTGCTGTGTGACCTCCTGTTAACCAGCAGTTAATGGTTACGATAACTGCAGCACAAGGAGCACTTATTTATTTATCTCATTGTCAAGTCAGTGTCGGTTCATCATGCTGCTTTCTAGCGGTATTTGTTTCATTGTTGTCCCTGTGGGTGCTGTGTTCTCTGCTCAGGTCCTCCTGAAGGTGGTGGACCAGCACCGACAGAAGCAGTACGTCACTCCTCGCGTCCTGCAGCAGTGCATCAACTACCTCAACCAGAGCCTGTCACACTCACTGACCTGGAAACAGATGAAGCCACACATGCAGGTAGGGCGAGCATGGTGGAGCCTGATGCAGAGTCAGTGTGTCAGTGGGTATGACATTTGCAGTTTTGCTGGATAATTATGTTGAAAAAATAATTTTACATCTGAGTATTTGCATTTAGCTGCCACATAGATAGATATACAGATAGATATGCAGTTAGTATAACTGTTCTGCTAGATCTGGCTTGATTGTTAGTCTGAACCTGATTAGCACAGACCTAATGGGTTCACATCGGACAGGGTTCTTATTCCATCCGGTTCAAGTCGTGTCAGTTCCCTCATATCAGGGCAGGGCATTTCTGCAGCAGGAACTTTCCCAGGGGACCGAAAACCTTTCAGTAAACTCAGGAACTTAACCAGAGACTAAATTTAGTTTGATCAGGGTCAAACTGCAGCACATATAAAGAACAACATCAGTACTTGTGTGTGAAAATTCATCTATTTTGCCTGATTGTTATGGTCCTTCTTATGAGGTGGAAGCAGGATTTTTAGTTCCTAGATGGCTCCAAAGTTGAGTTCCTCGGGTTCCCTAGTTTCTGTAACTTTTCCAAACCTGACGAGGGTGAAGGGTGGAGCAACATATGAGCTCATATGCCATGGTTAAAATGTGGGTTGTGATCAGGTATGTGTTCATTAACGGTGCCCTTATATTTACATTCACAAACTGTGTGTATCCTCGAGGCCTAACAAACTGACTTATTAACAGTTAGAGCTTTAACAATAAGTCAATTCAGCTCTGTGTTCACAGAGCCATATTTTTAGATTTGAGATAGTGCACTGTTTACATCCACATTTGCAGCTTGCTGTATTTAAGCCACTGTTAATCTCCTTCTGAGCTGAGAACCTTCGTCTCTTACAGGCCATATGCCAGGAGGTCATCTTCCCCCTCATGTGTTACAAAGACGAGGATGAGAAGCTCTGGCAGGAAGACCCCTACGAGTACATCCGCATGAAGTTCAGTGAGTACCTTAATATCCCAGGGTGAAAATAGACCTTTAAAAATCTTACCTGACCTGATCACAGAAACCCACATTTGACACTGGAAACCAGCTGATCTCTCATACTGCTTTAAACTTAACAGATGATTTTTGCTTGTTTGTGTCTGTTGCAGACCTGTATGATGACCACGCCCTGCCAGCCACCGCTGCCCAGAGCCTGCTGTGCAAAGCTGCCCGCAAGAGGAAGGAGGTGAGGGGGAGCGTCTTAGCACAGGCCCAGAGGAACTGAGTACATTTACTCAACTACAGCACTTCTACACATTGGCTGTTTGCCTTAGTTTATGAGACTGAGAATTTTATGAGACTTTATAGTTTAACTTAACTTTAACAAAACCGTATAAGACTTAGAAAGCAGAAACCTAACAAGGAACTAGTGTTAAGCATTTATGCAAACATAAAATCAATGAACCCTCAACAGGGTCAACAACATGTCTTTGTATTTAAGATTTGATAGCCAGTCTATCGATGAATGTGGCCAGCAGTAATTAGCTTAATGCTGCCACTGTTCTCAATAATAATAGCAACTCATTTAGGACTTGAAACAAAAATGTAGGACTTGGACTTAACTTTGGACTCAGGACTTCATGGCCAACAAAATGATAATTTTGTTGCACCTCTGTTGTAAGGGGATATGTCAGATGCTTTGTTAATGCAGCTTTAAATAAACTTTATAATGTAGGACTTAAATAGATATTCCTCCATTACAGCACTGAGAACTTCGTTTTTTACCTTTTGAAGACATTCAGCTGCACCTCTCAGCCACAAAGACTCAAGTTTTAATTTCTGCATCAACCTTTTCTCCATGTGACCTTTTTACCTTCCCCTTGCCAGGTTCTTCCTCAGATGATGGAGTTCTGCCATCAGATACTGATGGACCCCTCTGCTGACCCCCGCAGGAAGGATGGGGCCCTGCACTGCATTGGAGCTCTGGCTGAACTCTTACTGAAGGTACACACTGCCACAGACGCACTCCTGTGTATGTTTCCTGGAGAACAACTTGGACAGAACCTTTTAAAATCAAAGATTATTTGAATCCTCTTGCTGCCTCTCGTGTGTTTTGATCATCTCTGTGCTGTGTGGTTATGTGTCTCACCCTACAGAAGCGGATGTACAGGGAACAAATGGAGCTGATGCTGCAAAACTATGTCTTCCCCCTGCTCAACTCTCCTATGGGTTACCTGCGAGCCAGGGTGAGTGAACCCTCCCATCCCTCTGTCATTGGGCTAATTGTTTTCCTCTTTGTTCAGTTTTATAGTGTGTCAGAGAGCACTGGACTTTAAACCCAGATGGTGCAGCCTATACACAGAACACCCCAGGGACTGACTGATTATGGTCTGTCTGCTTGTGTGGTGGTGTAGGTCAGTGTAAGTGTGTGTACTGTAGTTATTTTCTCAGAAGTTGTATCACTACTATCAGACATGCTGAGCAGTGAATGCAAATATTTTACACCCCTTGCACCATAGCAGAAAACTCTGCCCTGACCTCTGAATAGCCGTCAGTGAGCAGAAGTGACAAAATGGAAATATCATTTTGTTTTAATTTAACAGTTTTGATGCACTTCATTGTAGACATATCTGAGTGAATTTGTTTTGCTAACTAATTATCACATTTCTCTTCATAACTGTAATCAATGTATTACATTTATTTTGAAATGGCACTATGGAGTGTGACAATCTGACCTAAGATCTATATCACCATATTTTTACACAAAGCAACATGAAAAAACAGTTCCCACATCCAACCTACTACTCTGGTTATTTAATTGGCTTCAAATGAGGCTGAATGTTCTTTCTTTCGTACTGAATACACTAACACTGCTTCAGTGTGTGGGTCTGCAAAAGATGCTACTATCCACATTAGCCGCGGAACGTGTTAGCACCAAACTCAACAGGCTAACCACCAGCACCTACCTGTTCAACAGAAAACATCACCCTTCATCTCCATCCTTTCCTTCAGTGCTCGCTAGCAGGAGAAAGCAGAAAGAAAATACAGGCAAAGGGCCGGGTCTCTGCAGATAAATACACCACCACACACTTCTAGTGGGTCAGAAGTCATGATTTAGGGGGTTTACTTTGTTGTTTACATGTTTTTTTTACCTTTCATTTCCATGTGTTGTTGTTGTAAAGTAAATTTTCATTTAAGGAGTGTTTCTCCTCTACTCTCCCACTGGCTCTCCTCCCTACAGTCCTGTTGGGTGGTCCATTCAGTCAATGTGAGTCAGTGTTTCAATCTCTTCACCACTACAGATGTATTGTAATTGAAATGGACGCACCTGGTGGGGCATCAGTGACAGCAGCAGTGGACACTTGTGGTGGTGGTTTCAGAGATCTAACAACACTGCGGATGGGCTGAGATGAACCATGTCTGGGTCTTGATCTGCTTTCCTGTGTTTTGGCAGTCATGCTGGGTGCTCCACTGCTTCAGCCCACTGCGTTTCCACGATGAGCTGGTACTGAGGAACGCCGTCGAGTTGGTCAAACAGGACCTGATCGACGACAAAGAGATGCCCGTCAAGGTGGAAGCCGCCATCGCTCTGCAGACGCTGGTCAGCAACCAGGAACAAGGTCTGTGGAGGAATGTGGATGTTATTTTACAGTGTTAAAGTTGATACCAGGATGTGGGTAGCCTACCTTAGATTAGCAAAAACTTAAAACCGGGGGGAAACCATAATATACAGAATGGCAACATCACTACGACAAAGTCTGACAAGGCAAGAGACAATCAGGCAGGTTTTAAACAAGCCTGTATATGTAATTTTATATATCATAATGATATACATGATAGAAAATTTCACACACACATGCTCTGTGTTCCTGTGTGTGTGTGTCTGTGTAGCCAAGCTGTACATCAGGCCATACATCCGGCCGATTATGCAGGAGCTACTGCATGTGGTGAAAGAGACGGAGAACGACGACCTGACCAATGTCATTCAGAAGATGATCTGCGAGTACAACCAGGAGGTGGCTGCCATCGCTGTGGACATGACGCAGAACCTGGTACCTCGGTGTCTCGGCCTCTAGCGGCAAAATATATAATGTAATTCTGAAGTGCATGTGTGTGTGTGTAACCTGCCTATGTGTGTGTGTTTGGCAGGCAGAGATCTTCACCAGGGTTCTTCAGAGTGAGGAGTACGAGGAGAATGAGGACAAGACTGTCATGGCCCTGGGCATCCTCAGCACCATTGACACCATCCTCACTGTCATGGAGGACCACAAGGAGGTCTCACACACACAAACACACACACACACACACACACACGCACACACACACACACACGCACAGCAGTCTCAGAAAATACTTGACCATACCATCACGGTTCTGTGATATTTGATCTGATATATTTTTCCTTCTCCCTCTCAGATCACTCAGCAGCTGGAGGGGATCTGTTTGCAGGTGATTGGCCTGGTCTTGCAGAAGCCCATCATAGGTATGGCAGGTGTGTGTGCGCGGGCAGTTTTTACATGAACACCCTCACTTACACACAAACACACTCATGCTCTTATTCAGATGTCTGCTGTTTGGATTTTCTGCCACTCTCACTTCAGTTCTTGGTTATTCATTTGCTTCATTATTGATTTGCTCCTTGCCATGCGGACTTAGAAAATAGGTTTTTGATTCTGAGATGTTACCCAAAGGTTTTTAGAGTGATGTTTTCAAAACTGGAGCTTTGAGTTACTGCTTGCTACCATGATGGCAATGGCCATGTGAGAAAAGGCAGCCAATGCATTGGTAGGCAACTTTTCAATAGCATTCTTGCCAGCAAGGCAACTTGTACTTTAAAGCATGTGCTGTAAGAAGGTTGTCAGTGGCTATATGAACTACACAGCTGTCGTTGCTATTCTAAAATTTGAAATTAATAAAACTCTCCAGAGCAAAGGAAAAAATGAGTTATCAACGTGCTGCATTACTCTGTTCTTTTTGATTATTTTTTGAAACAGTGATTATGAAAGAAACAAACTGAATTATTGGAAACACAAAGTGGGAATTTCATTCACTTTGGAAGAATTCCACTTGATCTGACTAACTCAGACTGCAGAAGCTTCACATCAACTGCCTGTGAATATGTTTACATGCACCAAATAATCCAGTTTTTGCCCTTTTTCAAAACAAGACAATATTCCTGCTGAGCTGTAGACATGGCCAATGAAAAGAAATATCCCACTAAAATTCCCATTTTCATGCAGGTGTGTGTGCTGCGATTAACAAGCACAACCTCCCTTTCATTTGTTCATTCGCCCTCCTGAAAAGG
Source organism: Chelmon rostratus (assembly GCF_017976325.1). Lineage (NCBI taxonomy): Eukaryota > Metazoa > Chordata > Actinopteri > Chaetodontiformes > Chaetodontidae > Chelmon > Chelmon rostratus. The sequence goes on from NC_055679.1 coordinate 2,118,601, forward strand.
TCAGCATTGTGATATTTGCCTTCAGCTGTTCAAAAGCCTGTTTATCTCCAAGACTTTCATCATGTTGGAAAGTAGGTGCATCCCAGCCAGAAATGTGGCCTTTTCTTTTGTGCCTGCACCTCTACCCCTGCCTTGCAAACTGCTAGCTTAGCACGCAGTGCAAACAGGGAAGAGTGTATCAGAAACTGCAGTAAAACCCCCAGTTGAGCTGCATATTCTGATTGCGATGTACACATGTTAAACTGGTGTTGGTCATTTAATGCATATGTGTCCCCTTCCTGGCCAAGGATGCAAAAATAAGAAAGCAACGTTGCAGTGATAATACAGAAAAAGTACTTGCAGGACTGTATGTAAGAGTGCTGCTACAACCGGGTTCAACTTTGTTTGTGTATGCCATGCTCTTTATATGTGTGTGAGTGTGCATGTGTCCATGTGCATTTATACACGGCATGCACTCATTTATGTGTGTGTGTGCGTGTGTGCGTGCGTGCGTGTGTGTGTGTGTGTGCGTGCGTGCGTGCGTGCGCGTGTGCGTGTGCGTGTGTGCGTGTGCAGCGAGTATTGCAGATCCTGTTAATTGGAGCTGTTTGCCATGCGGAGGATTGGAGCCTTCCCACTCCGTTAGTGAATGGATTAACTGATAACCTCCCGCTGCCAGAATAGAAGGCAGAGGCAAATAAAGCAGCAGGAGAGGGTCATAATGAACAAAACGGATGATGGAGAGGTCAAGCTCATTTTTTCTTTGGGAAATATATGCCACATTCATACTCACACTTGCAATCCTGCACAGCTGTGCTCTTTACCCCTTACTTTATTACATGAATCCCCAAGGAGGGGCAGGGGGAGGGGGAGCTGAACACATCAGTGCAGTCCTCATAATCACACTGATGTTCCTCAGGGGTATTACAGCTTCTTTGCAACTTCTGCGTGTATCTACTGTTTGTTTCCACCTGTACCAACACAGTGGAGTCTGGACACGCCTGGCAGTGAAACACTGCATTTCCAACCTGTAGGTGGCAGCAAACATCGTTCTAATCTTGGTTCCTCTCTTTAATGTCAGAATAGGAAGATACAACTTGAAATGAACAAGAAGTACAACTGCTTTTGACTTGTCCATATATAGTCATTAGTTTCCTCTCCATCTCATCATAAAAAACAAACAAAAACAAAAAAAACACCATCAACTTTGCCACAGCAAACGGTCCATTTCCACCTGGTTATTAATGTGACCTGTATCTGGATGCATTGTTTCAATAATGACATCGATCCACAGGTCTCTTTCATTTACATCTGGTAATAATGAGAGTGGCTTTGATCAGATCTCAATGTGTTTTCAGTTTTGATTATAAGTATGACTTAAGCAGAAAACCACCATCAGTAGTTATTTATAGAGCCTTACTTTGAGAGGAAATGACCTTGAAGCAAAGTCTAGACTTTATGCAAGTGATTTTCCTGCGGGTTTTGTCGAGGTATTGCAGTTTGGGACACGTGTCCAAGCCTGTGTTGAACTTTGCGTGAGGTTTAGGAACAATTTGATAGGAATTATCATCGAAAGGTGAGCGGAATTAGCAGAACTGCAGTCCTTACATATGGACACACCACATTAGTTCATCTCTTCCTATTGACTTTATTCCTTTTTTGTCCCTTTAGCTCTTTTGTTTTTCAACTAGTACCTTAAGGTCACACCATTTGATTTGAATACCAGCCACAGTTGTGTCTTTCTGCCCCACCTCTTTCACTGCAGAGGTGACACACTCCCACTGTTGAGTCCATTGTTTTTTTTTATGCTCAGCATCTTTTATTAATCAAACAAAGTCACACCTACAGACACATCGTTTCATATTTGCCAATCGTTTTGTCGATGTCCATGTCGATACCCAGCCAATGAGCTGCTTCTCTGGCTCTCCTTTCATGTCACTGAGGTTCTTGTATCTGATTAAAATCAGCCATTTGTGATCAGCTCCCAAACCATCTGTTGAGGCATCAGTGTAGATCATTGATCTTTTTTAAGGGGTCAAAGAACATGAGGACTGGCTCAGTGGTTAGTCCCTTTCAGTTGTTTTTCATTCATTTCCTCACACCTGATGTTTTCGTCTCTTCATGGGAGCGTTTATACAGTCTGGCCAGTGTCTGATGTTTGAGGACTGTGTGCAGTCATCATCATCATCACATGATGACAAATGTTTCACTCAATCACTTTGGTCTCTTACACTCGATGTCCTTTCTTCTTCTCTGGAGAAGCACATTGCTGCATAATTATGCGGCCTCTTAAGCAGGACATTGTCTCAGTTTGTGCTTTTCTCACCTCTCTTGCAGGTGAACATCTCATTCTCCTTGTTTTTAAACGTGCCCTGGCATTTCACTTTCACTGACACGGTGTCTGCCGCCTCGCTGCCTTGGCTGGCTGCTCTGTGTTCAGGCTCATCAAAAGTCAGTGCATGTTGGTACCCCAGATCACCGGCCTGCCATATTTTTACAGCACTCACCAAAGCGAGTTCTACTTCCTCTCAGCGTTTTCTCCCAGAGCTTTTTGTCTTTTGTTCCAAACGCTGTCGGATCCCAAATTATAGAGTATCCGCAATCATTGAAACAACACGTCTGTGCTTTTAGCTTGAGGTCAGTGAGGAAGCTATCAAACGATTCTTCCCAGTGCTGCATGCACAAGCGAAACATGTACTTTTTTATGTGTCATTTTTCAACCAAGAGTTCCTTATTGAGTTTCTTCAAGACCTCACCAAACTTGTTTTTGCCATCTGGTTGAACGAACACAAAAGCGAACGAACACTTATACTGCCTCTGTGCCCGACAGCCACAACACACAGCAGAAATGTCTGTTTGTAAGTCTTCCAGTTCACATCCACATTCCCAGCCAGTTTCAGTGGACCTGGCAACTTCAAGTTTCCATCTTGTGTTGTTTTTTTCTCTTGACTAAGTTAACCTGTGCTGGTAGTGCCAGGTTAAATCATGGCAGCACATGGCAGCAGACTCATACCATATAATGTTCCTTCTTTCAAATCAATGAAAACAGATACAATTTGGAACTTCCTGCTAGCTGGCTAGATATTTTATTATACACACAATAGTACACTGTTTTAATAAATCTACTTCATTAATTAACTTTCTATTTCAAGATGTTATACTGCTCCCTATCATTGCACTTATCTCACAGTCATACGGCATGTGTTGTGAATGTGTTTGCATGCACGAGGCTCATTAGCGGTCCTCTCTTTGCAGAGTTCTATGAGGAGATCCTGTCGCTGGCGTTCGGCCTCACCTGTCAGACCATCTCCCCCCAGATGTGGCAGCTCCTTGGCGTCCTGTACGAGGTCTTCCAGCACGACTGCTTTGACTACTTCACAGGCACGTCTCGCATGAGTGCACACACGCTCGCTCATTAGCACGTTCAGGAGAGGCTCTCTCTTGGTTTCTGGAAAAGTGAAGGTGTGATGCTGATAGCGGAGATGGTCCGGTGCGACAGCCAGCTGCTGTCAAATCATGGCTGAAATTTCATGAATTTGTTTGGTTGGGAATTCTGAAGGGAAATATATAGTTTTCTGTTGAACCTCCACCTTAAGGATGGCCTTTCTAAATTTAGCCTTTAAGTTTAACTTATTTCTTCAAAGGCTTTAGTAGTTGCTTAGAAAATCTAAACAGTTCCCTTTTTTAACAAATGTGCAACTATGATGATCATACTTCATCATCTTGATCAAATTAAAGCTGCATTAATAAACTTCACCCACCCGTGGACAGCAGAACAAGCTGTGAACACCACCCTGACATGTCGCCATATCACACGTAAAGGTGTGATGATGAACATGTTAGCAAACAGCTGCCTATTTACACCTCCAGCAGACACCGAGCTACACTACCATTCATTTGGAGTTGTGTATTCGTCCAATATTTAGATATGTTAGCTCTGATTCGGTGTCCGCCAGCTCCTGGTGAAGACACTTTCTTCACCAGCTGCTCAATTTGTGCTTTGTAGTGTAGTGACTATCAGAGCTTCTGCTGCTGAATACATTAGTTGATTAGAGCAAATTTGTGGGCTGGAGTTAGTTCTTAAGTGTGAGTGACACCTTTCACACTTTTCACATCCCACTTTATTAGCTGATACATGAGGTGTGTTTCTTTCCACCTGTGTTTAGGCACATTTTTAATTTGCACATAAAAGCCAAACCCGGCTACCTGTTCAATAAAAATAGGGGCTACAATAATGCAGCTTCAAGGAAAACGTAACTATCTGACAAAGAAAATTAAAGTGATAAATGACTTTAAGCGAAGCCACAGCACTCCACTGTTTCTGAGACAGGACTGTGTTGCATAAAATTGACCAACGGTGATGGCAGGACAACCGGACTTTTCATCACACTGGTGATGACAAAGGCAGACTCTCTGGTCTGAGGACAGTAGAGCTACTGCAGTTAGCCTTGGGATACAGTGAAATCTAGCCTGGCTTGTGAAGCGAGAAGAGGCGTTTGAATGAAGAGCAGTGCTGCGTCTGCCACATATAAAGGCAGAGCATCTGGATGCAGCCGTTACAACTGCCAGCCCCCCAGGAGTAATGGAATAAATGCATCTGTGAAAACACTGGGGGATGTATCCCATAATGAGACACTGAAAGGAATTCTATTCTAAAAGAACAAAATACTAACCTAAAAACTCACTCACTGTTCTTTAACAACTAAGCAATGTACCTGTAAATTAATGTTGATACACCAGCCCCGGAAAAATGGTGATATTAATTATGATCTGTCTTTGCTTTACAGATATGATGCCTCTGTTACACAACTATGTTACCGTGGATACAGACATGCTCCTCTCAAACCCTAAGCACTTAGAGGTCATCTACAGCATGTGCAAAAAGGTCAGGCTATAAATGCCTTCATCTGTTGCTCACAGTCTTCCTGTTTTCCCAGAGTTGCTGCCGAGTCTTGACTGGTCGCCTATTTTGACCTTTGCCCTGATGTAGGTGCTGACCATCGATGCGGGCGAGGATGCGGAGTGTCACGCTGCCAAGCTGCTGGAGGTCATCATCCTGCAGTGCAGAGGCAGAGGCATTGACCAGGTCAGAAACCCCCTCACACAGCACAGACCTTCAGTCCCATGTAATCATTGTTTTGTTTTTAGCTATTTCAACCATTTATTCTCTACTTTATGCTAACTACTTCAACTTAATGCAATACTACCCGAACAAGGGTCTGTATCCAATCCCTACTTTCATCTTTGACTCAACCTCTTTACTTTCTACCCCCTACCCGAACCAGGGTTTGTATTCCCACCCCGCTTTTCTTGGTGCAGTTGGTGAGAGGCAGGGGTAGATGATGGTAGTGTGGCAATCTGCAGTTACATGTGGCATCTAGGCCTGTGGTAGCATTGTAGCAGCTAACAATAGCTAAAGCGGTGGTAGTATGATAGTATCTTAGCAGTTAGTATTGGTAGCTAGCAGTTAACATTAACAGTATAGGTGAATCTAGCTGTATTGTCTTCTTCTGTTCCTCTTGGCAGGTAGCGGTTAGCACTTAACATTAGCTAAATGGTAGCATCGGAACTGTATTGTCTTCTTCTGTTCTTCACATGGGGGCGGTTAGCATTAGCATTAGCAATAGTTAAATGGTAGCATCGGTACTGGCCACTACCTGGAGTATCTCTGGGTCAGTTGAACGTGGCGGTGCTGTTTGGATTGTGTAGGAGCAGTGTGAACTGACACTAGGGGGGGTGACTCTGGGACGCCGGAGTTCACCGCCTAGCCTCCTGGAGGTGTAGTGGGACTAAGTAGGCGAAACACTGTTGAAGGGAGGTTTCCACCTGATGACCCCCAGAGACGTGTTAGGAATCACTGCTCTTTGGCATGTATAGAGACAGATTAGAGCTCCAAGATTCTTCACTGAGAATGAATCCTCTTTTTGAGCACAAGTATCACAAGATACTGTGACTGTTGCAGAGTAAGAGTTTTCACTATGGTTTGACCCACCAAAAGGTGAAGTGTAGGAGTAACTGCAGCCTGATTTCTCTGTGATTCCTACCCGCAGTGCATCCCTCTGTTTGTGGAAGCAGTTCTGGAGCGTTTGATGCGGGGGGTGAAGTCCAGTGAGCTGAGGACCATGTGCCTGCAGGTGGCCATCGCCGCTCTCTACTACAACCCAGCCCTGCTCATCCACACTCTGGACAACATGCACTTCCAACACAGCCCGCAGCCCATCACTGCCCACTTCATCAACCAGTGGATGAACGACACCGAGTTCTTCCTGGGGTGAGGGGGAGGCCTCTGTTGTTTTTAACTAGCCGGGGTAGGCTGATGTCTGCTGCTGCTTGAAATGAGTTTGAGGCTAATGGAGGCTAAAGCTCCATAGAGCTGAGAGGAACTGCAGAGTAGAGGACCGCTGGTTGTGGCTCTCTGTGGTTGCTTGGCTTGTTGTGTGACTACCTGAGAAGCCCTGGAAACATACTCAGCCAAACAATAAGTGTGCAGTAAATCCAAAACGAGCTAAAAGAGGCCAAAAAGCTTTGCAAATTTGGCTGATGCAAGAACATTACACTGTATTTGAATTCACTGTTCATGTTAAGGACACTGTGCAGTGGAGCATTACGTCACAACAAGGTCATTTTTGGTGGTCGGGGTTGTTGCCTCACAACAAGAAGGTCCTGCTCTGCAGAGCCTTCCTGTGTGGAGTTTGCATTGTGGCTCCAGCAACAATAAACAGGATCCGGTTTTTAGGAAATAGATGATAGATTTGGTTTAATATCAGCATAGACAATTTGAAAAATGTCAGCAGTGTTTTCAAATATGCATTCATTATATCTACATGAAGTTTAATCATTACATTCTAATTATTACAACAAGGCTGTTAACAAGTCAGCAAGTCTAATAAGAGTGCTGGAAGAGTCATCAGTCTTATCTTTCCCAGCCTCGTTAATCTTACTCCTGCTGCATGTACATGTGTGCTCATTCTTTTCCTTTGGGTGTTTTCATTTAAAGTCAATAATTAGAGTAAGTCAGTATAGGTTGTAATTACTTGTGACTTGTGGCTGCTATTTCACACCTGATGCTAACCAATCCAATCTGTAGACTCGATCCAGCTCAGGCATTATCCCAGATTTAGATTTTTTAATGTGATAGCTTCCCCCACCCTAATAACTTCAAGTTAATCCCTGCACAGGCTTATCAAAATGTAAACATTAAAACTTAAAGTAGCTGATCCTTCATTAGGTATTAAAATGCTATATGTAGAGAGGAATAAGCTCAGGTCTGGAACTGCTGCGTTGGGGTTAAGGGGGGGTCTCTCTGGCTCTGCAGGGGGATTTTTCTCCCTTGTACTCAGTACAACATGAGATTCTCTGGTCCACTCCCCAGGCTCCATGACCGTAAGATGTGCATCATCGGCCTGAGCGTGCTGATGGAGCTCCCCAGCCGGCCGGCGGTGCTGGAGGGAGTCGCCGCCCAGATCGTCCCCTCCATCCTGCTCCTGTTCCTGGGCCTCAAACACCTCTACGCCTCCCGCCTCGTCAACAAGCCGGACCTGCTGGCCCGTGCAGGGGCACAGGATGAAGACCAGAATGGTGAGAACGGATCAGGAAAAGAACACACCGCAAGGACGTTCTGTAGGACAGCAGCGGAGGAACTGATGCAGACTAAGGACGTAGAGAAAGCAGAGAGGAGAAAAGAAATTGGCTTATTGATGATAATGAAATGTGACTCTCCATTTTTGCCAACATTCAATCTTCCACTGCTTGAATCTTGATTCCGCCCTGAGCTCAAATTAGCTGCACCACATTTACTTTCTCACCCCCACTGGCTGTGCTCCTCAGTCAAGCATAAAGGAATTAGATTCCTAAACCTTGTCTACTGCTTGTGGGGCAGACAGATAAATTAACTTAGCGCTACGGTGATGGCTAAGGGTTTCTCCTGCGGCCTTGTATTTAAAATGCATCGATTTCACCACATTAAATGCTTCAGAATGGTGTGTTCTTAATAGAGAGGCTTACATTTTCTTCCAGTGAAGGTTGAACGTGTTTGGGTTTGAAATATGCTTTGAGTCACGAGGGGAGGATATGAAAGGACAGTGTTATGGAGTGAATATCAAATAACAGAACAACATTCTCCAAGCTTTAGCGTAGTAGTACTTTAGCTGTCAGGTATTTGTTTTAAATCGTATACATTCACATTGCACTAATATGCCAGTTTATCACAGCAGTCTAAATGAATGCTGAATAGTAAAACAAGCTCAGAGTAAATTATACCTTCATCAAGGTTCCATTTTTTTTTTTTTTTTTTTTTTTTTAATGAAGTGTTTCCACTAATGCTCATTTTGTTGGCCGAAATCTGTGCTGCTGCTAAATTGTTTTCCGTTTTTTCTGAGGTGTTTCTAACATTTTGTCCACCCCTTCTCCGTCAGTGGTCAGTGAGCAGCGGGTTAATGGCCACTAGATGACAACTCTGTAACTGCAAAGGATTCCATGCAATGAGGTCCAACTTTCCTTGAAATGGAAGAGGACTTTTTTAAGTCTACTTGTTTTCTTACCTTGCTTTCCAAGCAAGTTTTAGGGGATAATTTCTTGATTGATAGAGTCAGCTGTGATGATTGCCATTCGGTCATCACACCTTAGCTAGCTTAGCTATCTTGATCTGGATGCTGTCAAGGTGGTGAAGAGCAGCACATTGAGGTGAAAGCAACCCTTCAGAAAGCTGTGGGTTAATGTCACAGTTAATATAAAAGATCTCTTTCCACAAAAGGCTTATTTATCTCAAATTATGTTCACAAAATTGTTTAAATCTGTGTTAGTGAGCACTTCACTGTCAAGATAGTCCGTCCACCTGGCAGGTGTGGCATATCAAGATGCTAAATAAACAGCATGATTAGTCATTTCCACTCTTACAATCACTTTTACTCAAATATGTTTTCTGTTGGGAGTATGTAAGGAGATAAATATCTGTATCATGTGCTTCTGTGTGCTTGTCCAATAGCGCTTCAGAATGCATAGAGAGAATTGGCTTTATGGCTTTAACGGCTGTGTTATCTTCTGAACGGGCAGAGGAGATTCCCAGCGATGAAGACGAAGTGAACGAGAACCGGAGCGCCATGCAGCAGCAGTCCAGCATGCCGCCGGGCCAGGGCGGCGAGGACGACGAGGACGACGAAGACGACTACTGGGACGACGACGGCTTCGAGGGAACGCCCCTGGAGGAGTACAGCACGCCTCTGGACTACGACAACGGAGAGGACGAGTATCGCTTCTTCACCTCCGCCCTCCTCCGTAAGTCGTCACTCTTCTCTCTGCTGTCGTAATGACATGACAGCGTAAATACTCGACAACTGACATGAAGTTAATACTCTGTGATGCATTTAAACTATGATAAAAAGTGCCAAATATCAAACGTTGAAGCATCTCCACACAGTATAAATGTCCTCATGTAAGAGTATCTTTCTCTACTCAACCCAGCAACAGAAAATCAGCAAATCCTCACATTTAAGATGCTGGAAGCAGATAATGGTATTTTTGGCTCAGTAAACAATTTGAACCGCTCATTTATCATCAGAATTGTTCATTTTCTGTTGATTAACTAACAATTTCATCTACTAATCTTTACACCTCTGGCTGCAGCTGTATGAAAACACTTCCACACTACACCTTCTTCTTTGGCCTGACGTGTCTGTGTGTGTGTGTGTATGTGTGTGTGTTAGGGATCCAGAACACTGATGCAGCTTGGTACCAGTGTTTGACGGCCACGCTCAGCGACGACCAGAAGAAACAGCTGCAGGAGATCTACAGCATCTCGCAGCAGAGGAGGAGCACCGCCACCAAGGGCCAGTGGTGAGAGGCAGCACACACAGACAGGAAAGACCGGGGAGAGGAGTGGGATTTTGTTTGCCTGAAGCTTTGCTCTGCCACAGTTTATGAAGTAGAGATTTCCAGGGTGGGGCTGCTTAAGTCCCACAATGAGCAACAACAAGCAAACAACAGTCCTTCAGAATATAAGCATAATCTCCACAAAATTCACAAAAACTCTCAAGTCAAGTCTTTATCTGTCCAGCATACAAAATACAATACAAACAAAAGATTATTAAAAGAATATGTCATCATTCTGGGAGCCGTGCTATTGAGCTTTATTAGTCTCATGTCTCTAAAGCTCCCTGATGAACACCATGCATCCTCCTGTTCATTTAATCTATACACAAACAGAAAGATAAAAAGTCAGAACAGTTGTGGTGAGCTATGTGCTGGAACTTTTTTTTTTTGGGAAACACAGCCAGATGCAGCAACTGTGTGCAGCTTCCCAGAGTTTTGTTTTCAGTGTTGTGGCGAACTGATGCTTCTAAATTAATTTCCCAGCAGTTTACACCAGAGATCTAGTTTATCCACTAAGCAGTGGAGCAGTCTGACCAAAAGCTTCATCACTAGATTATATTCACTCTTGAAGAAAAAGTTGTTGTTGTGCCTTAAATACTGCACATGCATCTCTTTGACTTCTGATTCAGACAAGCAGGCTGCTTGTGGGCAGATGAACAGCATTTTGCTATCTACTAACAGTAGATGCATTTGAATGTGAAATAGCTTCATTTTACTAAGTTCCATTTTCTAAAGAGCTTGTTGTGTCTGTTTCTACTTTCAGCTAATGTGTACTATTGCTACAGCTGAGCTACATCCAGTGCAGAGTAGCGTGTAGTTTCAATAGCTACAGTTCCAAAGTACTGTTTACAACACTGCTGCTACAACAGAAAGGTTGCCAGGTTTGGTACCGCTTTGCTCATCAACCAAATCTGGCAACCCACACTAGAGAAGAAGCACAGGGCAGATAAATTACCTTTCACGAATCAGGAAATGGCTCCAGCTCATAACCCTGACTGATGTTTTTACGTTGTTTGGAATGGAAACAACCATAAAAGCGATGCATACAGATGCATGGATCGTGCTGCTCTTCTCTTTTTACGCAGCTGCTTCCAGTCTTTATGCTAAGTCCTGACTCAAGCTCTGTACTTAACACACAGACATGAGGTCACTCTTGCAAATCAAAATGTTGACCTCTTTGAGTAAATTTTAAATGCAACAAATGAGAAAGTTAGAGGCAGGGTGCACAAATTAGAATTAGAGTATCATTCATGTGATTAGAAGGTTAGAATAATACCCATTAAATAATCAATTACAGCATTTCAGAACAATTCTAAAAACTTTAGATTGGGGCTTTTATTCTGCTTGTTGTGCTTTCAGAACGCTGAGGAGACGGATGGACTGCAGAATCAGAGGAGGGGGGCGAAGGAGAGAGGAACTGGTCTGACCTGATCTGAAGTGGATTTCAGTCTCACCTGAATTACCTCAGCCCAGATCAGACCATATCAGACTTGATGGATCCCATCAAAACCAGGTCCCAGGGTGCCATCAGAACTGGACGGAGTAGCGGGGGCTGGGTTGGCATGACATCAGTTTGGGACCTGGTGCACTGTAAAGAGCCTCTACTGGAATATTCCTATCACCAGGACAGGACCGTTGGCCTGTGTGTGTGTGTGTGTGTGTGTGTGTGTGTGTGCGTGTGCGTGTGCGTGTGCGTGTGCGTGTGCGTGTGCGCGTGACTCCAGAGAAAGGTCTGCATTATAAATATAAATGTCCTTGACCAGCAAACTTAGTTTGAGTTCTTGTACAGTGCAGTCCTTTGGTCTGTGATAAGTAACTGTGTTTGTGTGTGTGTGTCTGAGACATAAAAACACATCAGAGTGTGTGTGTGTGTGTGTGTGATTGTACGTACTGTAAGCGCTTGTCTTTGTCTCTCTATAGTTGAACACTTTTTATCATCTCATGAAGCGAGGGCCTATGGGGAGCGAGACCAGCCCGGTTTCTGTCAGGGTGCCTTGAATACAGACTGCGGGTGGACTAGAGGGTCGAGGTCAAAGACCTGTGGCCTCTGGTTGTGACGTCACGTATGAAATGTAAAGTGACAGAGGGATCTGGGGAGTTTTTTTTGTCTTTCTGTTTGTCTCTGGATTTTGTTTTGTAACAGTTTTCAGAACTAATTTAAGAAAATCATAAAAGTTCATGTAACATTTTTCTGAGTTGTTGTTATTCAGTCTTTCTTTGCTCATTCCTGCCTTTCACTAAACACCTCTAGCGTTTTGGCTGTGCTGTTGCTTATTAGCAAATGTTACCTAATGTACCTGCCAAACATCAGTTTAATAGCTTCTTAATTGAGCATGTTAGCATGCAAATGTTAGCACCTAGCACCAAGAAGTGCTGTGAGCACAGTCTCGTGGCACCAATACTGTGGCAGTCGACTCTGAGTCTTTTTAATTAGCACACGTCACTCGCATACAGCTGAGGCTGATGGGATTGTGTTTAGTTTGGCAGGTATTTGGTCATAAAGCAAACCAAATGAAAATGTAAACCTGATGATGACACATCATAAAATGTCAGAGGATCACTGATAAGGAGAAAGAGTATAGATGATGTGGAGTTGGGGGGCTAAAACTTACAGAAATCTTGGTATGGTGGTGTAACTATGCTGCAGAGCTGTGAGGAGTTCAGTGCTGAATGTTCAGTGCAGAAAAGTGGGTGCCGTCCAGCGGGCAGTGGTTCTTCTTTCATCCTCCAGACTGTGTCCAGAACCTCCTGTGCGATGCTGGCCTCCTTCCGTCCCTCTGAGTTGGTATTCCCCGTGTGTTCTGCTGCAGCCTGTGTGTGTAATGCTTGTTTTCCTCGTCCCAGTGTGAGTGTATGTGCGGGACAACGAAGAGCAGCCGAGCACGGAGGAGCTGTCCTGTGGTTGAAAGGAGGTGGGCTGTCAACAGCCAGTTGCTTAGTGTTTGTGCACATTCTCACTCTGCGGCTCCGTGATCATGAGGCACTGCGGGAAATTCGCTCGGCAGCGGTGGAATCTGTCCCTCCATCATCAGTTATCTCTCCCTGCCTCCCAATCCCTCGCTCACACTCCCTCTGTGAGCTTTGTAATCATTTGTCCTGCATGTGAATGACACCGGCTGCTGGTGGAAGATGTTGTTCTGGCTGACATATCTGGGCCAAGTGAGGATGCTGCTGCAGCAGTAATGAGCATTCCCACGCCAGGAGAGCTGGAGGATGTTATCAAGAAGAGAGTTGCAGAGGGAAAAGTAAAGACCAGCGGAAAAATCACCACATCCGCCACAAACACTTGGTTGAGTTGATTTGCAGCTGCTTTCAGCCTCTCTTTACACTGTGGTCTGGCTGATATGTGGAATCGTAAAAGGTCGTATTCATCCGTGGTTCAGAGTATCTTGCTGTGATGAAGATAAATGGAGCAGAGGGCCACTTTGGCCTCTTAAACCCAATGAGGATGCCTCTAAATCTCAAGTACAAGTATGCTGCAAAAGCACTGTAAGCGTAACATGTTCTTGCTATTCATGTTTGATTGTGACACACAGTCTGCATATATATATATATAACCTATAAAACATGTTCCCCCATTAGTTTTAAAACTATGAAGACCCTTAATAGAGTGCTGTGGTGTAATATGGAATTCTGGTTTCTTGTGACTTGAAAGGATGAGGTGAATGCATGGCCTATTCTCATTCTATTATCATTCTACAGCAAATCAATAATAAAACTATTATTCATGCAGGTTTTGTACAAGGGTCTGCAGAAAGTATCACTCCATCCTTGGTTATAATAAACCACTGAGCCTTTCCAGGATGCTCCTTTCAAACCCAATCATGATGCTATCTACCTGTTTACCTGTGGAACGATCCAAACAGGTGTTTTTGGAGCGTTCCACATCTTTCCCAGTCTTTAGTTGCTCCTGTTCCAACTTGTTTGAAACGTTAGTGCATCAGATTCAGAATAAGCAGATATTTTACAAAAATCAATGAAGCTGATGAGGTCAGACATTACATATATTGTCTTTGTACTGTTTTCAATTGAGTATATGTCAAAAAGGATCAGCAAATGATTACACTTTCTACTTTACGCAGCATCCAAAAATTTTGGAATCAGGGTTGTGCTTTAAACAGAACAATTTCAATTAGCTAAAATATTTTTAATTGAATTAGGTTAAAGTGCTTTCAATGTGGAGTCTAATGTAATGCGTGGAAGAGGAGAAAGACAGAAGTGGGAGACAGTCAGACCCTTTCTGAAACGAGAAAGACATCCTCCAGAGACTGTGGATACAGGCAGCAGCAGGAGTCCAAAGACAGCACATTTGAAGCAAGCCTTCCTCGTGACAGCTGAAGCTACGTGTTGTGCTGTTCGCGCTCCTCCTCGAGGCAGAGGACTGTCTCAGCTGAGCGCTGTGTGTCTGTCACAGGCAGCGACCCACATACATGATGGATGGCTCAGAGCGCACAGGTGGAGAAGCAGGCCGACTTCTACACACTGTTTTTTTTTTCCCCCTCTTCCAGTGAATTAACATAAGTAATGTGAAATGTTTTGACGGCGCTCCAGAATTATTTATCGTCCTCAAAACGTGGCACAGAAAAATCATCCCTGCTGTGCTCCAATAGCAAGCTTTTAGCTTTGGCCTCTGATGCACATGAATGCAGCTTTTCCTTTGTGTGTGTGTGTGTGTGTCTCTGGATGTCACGCAGGGCTAACGCTGACACAACTGGATCTTAACACATTACACTCTACAGAAACTAATGAACAACTATCAAGGTCTCCTCAACATCACTGTACCTTTCATAGTTAACCTTGAAACCGATGTTCTGCTATCTTGCCAAGCCTAAATTGTACCTAATAATTCTGATTGGTGATGTTGTACCAAGTCTGATTGTATGTGACAATGGAGGAATCTTCATGCATGAGCATAAACACGTTAGAAGAATCAAAGAGAGTATGTGACGCAGGAGCTTTGGGTTTCCTCTCTGGTCGGAGCATGGCTGAAGCTCAGTCAGGCCAAAAGGAGTCTGGTTGCTGTCACTCATGCACATAATTATGCTTAACTTATAGCCTCAATTTAGTTTAATCAAGTGAGTATAAAAATTCACCACAGTTGTCATGAACGGGGAAATTAGCTGTAGAGACCAAATCCCTGGACTGTGAATATGTTTACATTTATTTCTTCTGAAAAGTTGGCTGTTTTAATATGGGGATCTGTGGGGATCTATGGGGAGTGACTTGCTTTTGGAGCCTGCCTCATGTGCCTGTTCGAGGACCTGGTTTTGGCACTTTTGTGTTGGTTTCATTTTTCAGCCCCGGAGGCTGTAAATTGATTAAAATGTCCATCAGCGGCAGAAATATACATGTATACAGCCTGGAACAGTCTTCTCTTGCATTAACCTTAACCTAAGTATCAGGATGTGGTGGTAGCACATCTCAATACTTCAAATCAGACAGCCAGACGTAGCAGGATTCTATGGCGGCAATAAGCTCTGAGAACAGTTATCTATAGAAGTTAAACACACATGAACAGCCACTCTGCAGTTTCATGTATTTTTTATTTGAGAGAGACATGTCTGGAGGACCCCGCTGTGCCTACAGTTTTCTCTTTCTTCAAGGCTAAAGAAAGACAGCTGAGAGGAAACAGCTTGGTGAGTATTAATGAGGAGGTAAGTGAAGACAGTATGACAATGGACTGCTGTTTTATGTCGTGTATGTTACTTCCTGCTGATGATATTGTGACACATTAACAATAATGACCTGTAATAGACAAAGCCCTGACCAATCGGACAGGAGGGGGTTGCCACAGAGACCATAGAGGCTGCTGAGAGTCGGGACCAGACAGCAGAACACAGAACAAAAGCCTCAGACTAGGAGCATGAGAGAGAGCGGAGGGGCAGGGAGGATCAAGGGTGATGGAGGTAGAGGACGGAAGCCAGGACTCGACAACATACGCCGTCGTGAGAGGACGGGGACCGTTAAGGGAGGGGACGTTACAAGCGACCGCGCTGTGGTAGCATCCAGTGTGGCATACAGAACAGGCAGCCAGTATCAACATTCAGCTCTCGCCCTCTTAACAGTGGACTTCTAGATTCCATCCTTGTTCATTTTTATGTGAACTTTTATCTATTTGAGCCCACATTGTAAGCAGTTAGAGACTCCTGTTAGCTGGTATGTTTCCTGTCATTCTTTTGTAGGCTTAGTCAGGTGCTGGCCAATTGAAATAAACTTTCTCTTGTATTCATCTGCTCTAGTATTGTGAACTGCTCATCCACCAGGTCAAAAGAACTTGTAAAATGAAAATAGCATCCAACCCCCCTTTAACTCTCGCATGTACTTCTAATTTCAACAGAATGAGCCTCTCTTTTTGTTTGGTCTCGACGATGTTCCCCAAGAGATCGTTGAGAATACAAGTGAAGAAAAAGCATTTCACAACTACACTGGACTTCTGTTCTTCAACGGCCTCGGACTATGTCTCACTCTCTCTCAGTTTCACTTGGCTTTGCCTCACCCTCAGACCAGTAGCATCTCTGCTGATGCTGTGATAAGTGTTGCTTCATCCACAGCTTTAGAAAGTGATGTTAATGTGAAAAGCAGCATTAATAATGGATGAAATGTGCATTCATAAGCAAACTAGGTTTGAGGGGGACCATGAAAATGTGGCAACACAAGCATTGGTCCCCATGGTTGTTGCAGTAAGTGAGTCTTGGAAGATCCCCTTTGTCACCATTCTTTCTTATCAACATCATGACAGGAGCAGAGAGAGCAAAGAGGGAGGGCTTGTTAGGCCTCATGTAGTCAGAGTCAGGGCTGTCTCCTCGGCGTGTGATGGACTCTCCCAGATTGCAGTAAAATGATCAGGGAGCTTGCTGCCAAGCTGGACATCATAGACAAGAGATATAATTTTCTCCAGCTCGAGGGTTGCACACAAAAAGCCCATGTGCTCTTGGATCCACGTCACGTGATCAAGCTTCTTTGGAATGTGTTCTCAACAGCTGAGACAGAAATTTGGCCAGTAGGTAAGGTGGTGGTACGCGGGGGAGCTCCTCAAGCTTCAGGAGAAGAATGGCTTTAATCTCGGCAACAAACTAAGCAAAAACGAAAATGAAAGGTCCATCTAGGGGCCCCGGCTACAAGAGGCTGGCTTTAACTTAGACATCTGGAACATAGGGTGAGTTCTCATCATGCTGCGTCATTTCAATTTGACTGCTGATGGGTTGATCATCCATTCCACAACAAATGGTCCAATGAAACAAGGTGCTAGTTTCTTGGATTCAGTTTTCAGTGTGATCATTTTGGATGGTTTGTACTCTGGAGCTGGGGTCTGCTGACGGTCAGCGATGCCGTCGTTGTTGTCAACAGAGTGAAGTAAAGCATTTGTTTCTCTCCAAATCTTACGGCAACGGCGGACGTGCATTTGGACTGAAGGAGCTGCTAGTTTACTCTCCTGGGAAACGGGAGGCTAAAACCCAAAGCAAACGAGGTCTTTTGGCCGAACAGGACAGGAAGCAAGAAAATGACCAGACTGACCACAGTATAGGCACTCACCCGCCTTCAGGAAGCCAGTGCATCCTGTTCACCGAGAAAAGAACAGAGAGCTTCATCAGTCCACTTGGAGTCTGCTGCCAGGGTCCTCAACTCAACAAAAATGACTCCTTGATCCCTGGCAGAGATTTAAGATAGATAGATAGATAGATAGATAGATAGATAGATATACTTTATTTATCCCAAGCTGGGAAATTGCAGTGCAGCAGCAGCATTACACACAGTGAAATAAGTGAAAATAAGACTATAAAGAACAAACTATACATAATAAAAATATAAAAATAGCGAGCAGTAAAAAGATTATATACATAACAAAATAATAAAATAGCCAAATAGTAAACAGTAGTAAAAAGTATTACACAAAAGGAATATCAAATGCAAATGAGTATCAAAATAAGAATATCAAAAGCAAATGGCAGTGAAAATAAAGTGTACCGTGACTGTAGGAACAAACTATATATAATAAAATATCGAAATAGCAAGCAGTAAAAAAATTATATACATAATAATAAAATATCGAAAGCAAACAGTAGTGGTAAGAAGTATTGTATTATTATTATTATTTTCAGCTGTTATTGTACAGTGTAATGGCATGTGGCAGGAAAGATTTCCTGTATCTGTTCCTTCGACAGCGGAGCTGTAGCAGCCTGTGGGAGAAGGTGCTCCGCTGTCTGTCCACTGTGTGATGGAGAGGGTGCTGATCATTGTCCATGATGGATAGCAGTTTATTCAGCGTCCTCCTCTCCACCACAGTCTCAAAAGACTCAAGTCTGAGTCCAAGTACAGAGCCAGCCTTCTTGATGATCTTATCAAGTCAAAACGAAAACTTAAAAAAACACGACGGGAGCTGCTGCTACAGGCTGCCGCCTGGGACGGCGCCAAAAGCTAAAAGTGAAAAGACAACAGACACAGACACTTAGCAGCATTTCCACAGTGATCAGGGCGATCACAAACTCCTTTCATTTAAAGACTGAAACATACGGGTTTGCATTAACTGCCTCTACCCAAGCCAAAGCCCCTCCTCTCAAAAGTCCCATAATGTAATGCACCTTAGATTGATTCAAAGGGAACATCCCCACAGGTGGAGGAGCCAGAGGATCATGCTGAATGTGCTTGTGCTGCAAAGACTGGAGAGGAGAGCTGAGATGATAACATAGCCACTGGATTAAATCACTGAGTAATCTGATTTGCCATAGCTTGGTAGCTATCAGAAAGGGTTCGAAGGAGTTCTTCATGCTGTCTATATTCCTTGACCGGCGATTGCATTTTGAACATTTACTTTTTCTGTGTTGGCCAAATTGCTCTCTAATCTTTCATTTCAGACCCAAAGGCAGAACTGCAGATATATTGATAAAATGTTGTTGAGGTCTGGAGATCTGAGCCAGAATGACAGAGAAAGCAGAGAAAACTGTCTGGAAGGCAGATTGGCAAACACTTCAGGAAGCAGGCGGACAGAGACCACAGAGATATGATCGGCCTGAGGAGCAGGAAAACAGAGTCAGGCAAGCATGAAGACACTACTGAACAAGACTTGAACTTAGGCATAACACAGTGCCACGCTGACTAATCAAACAATCTGGCGAAATTCCGGCGTGTGGAGCCGGGGTAAATGTACCGCAGGAGCTTGATGAGTGGATGGGCTGCAGGTGTGCAAGTTAATTGGAAGCAGGCGGGAAAACAAAGCGGCAAAAAAAAGACAAACACACAGAAACATGGAGAGAGGACAAACAAAAGGCCGACCAGAAACACAAGAGAGGAATAAACAGCAGAGCTGATGTGTCCCCTAGGAGGCATCATTTATCACCGCGACCTCTGAGAAGGTCTTATGGGTATTATTTAGGTTCTGTGAGGCTTATAAAATGAGGCACACACACAGAATACACTTATTTGCCACCAGTGCATTTGAACAGTTGATAATGTTTCTTTTAGCCTCACTAGATAAGCCTCACACTACCTGCGCCTGGGGGTTTGCTTGCAGAAGATTTTGCAGCGTAGCAAATAAATGACACCTCCTGGAGGGCTTCAAGGCTGTTTAGAGAGCCGGTAATTCTTTGTTTTTTACTTTGAGCCCTTTTACTCAGCACCTGACCACTGGTTTGCTTGGATGTGTGCACATTCTTCTGTGTTTAAACCAGACTTCGATCAAAGCAGCAAACAAATGGTACTCTTTAAAGCCTTCTCAGGCTCCGGCGCTGGGGGTAAGGCTCCTCTCCTCTCAAGTACAAAGTAAGAATACTCCCGACTCTGGAGAGGGAAAGGAGTATTTTCACTTTCTTCTCTCTATTGAGTGTCCATGTCCTTTGAATTGCTGGTCAGATTTGAATGTGAAATCTGCAGGCTCCCTCTCGTCACTACGGAAACGAGGGAGAGCCGTCAGGTGAGAGGATGTGAGCAGAGGAGAAAAAGAGTAAAGAGGGAGGAAAAAAAATCTGGTTTACCTGACGATGACATGGATCATAGGCCACATGTGACCAGCCTGCTGTTGAACACCCAAAGTGTTGAATGGGCTTTCCATGGTAGGCTGACAGAGCATAGACAGATTCCATGTGGCTTGGACAGTGTCCCTGTTTCTCTAGACTGGAAACTGTTGTTAAATGCTCTGTAACAAGCACAACACATTGATTTTTCTGTTCATATTCAAGTCCAGAAATACTCGGCATGCATACGTGAGTAGTCCGTCACAGCCTTGAAGATACAGCACGAACCTGAAGGAGAGGACTGGATGATTGGGCCGTATGAGCTCCGCATATAGAGCAGTTCTTATCGTGAAGCCTCCAAAGCAGATCCAGTATTTTGCTATTTGCTGCTCTGTAATTCATGAACGGTACGGTGATACTGCTGCATCTCAACAGGATGAGACTTGTAAAACCTGCATAAATTAGCATTTATCATTTACAGTGTGTGTAATGTAAATAAGGGACCTCCGCAGCTGAATCTAATCAGTGATCAAAGCGGTGGCCATTTCCATATTGTGTGGCAGTTTCATAAATCACGTTTACAAGCTCATACATCTGTCTGAACACTTAAATGTGCACTGATTCCAGTCTTCTAACTGAAGGGACGAAGCCTCGAGTGGCTCTTTAACAGCGCCTCTTCGGCCCTAACTTTATCAATCCCCTTCACCTCATTTTGGCTGCATTTATCCTTTTACAAGGCAGTCATCTCCTTAGCAGCCTGCTTCATGTAGCACTTAATTGCATTAGCCTTGTTAATTACTCTGTGTGATTGCATATTAAACGTCAGTCTTCCTTGTCCGGCCGCTTTGACCGCCTGTTCCCTGTGCTGCGTCCCTGAGGGCCCCATCAAGTGCATGCATCCCTGTGCTCTTCATAGATGAGTGCCACTCTAATCACCCTTTCCTCTAATGGCCTATTCAACCTATAGCACTATGGGTAATATTTAACAGGCGTCCTACACTTGGGGATGGCGGGCCGAATCATAACGAGAGCCATCGCCGGTTAGTGGCTATCAGGCAGCCAGCTGTAATAATGAAATGAAATACCACAGTGCAGCACGCCCGCTTGTTCTCTTACTTCCAGCTGAGCAGCCACAGTAGTTAACGCTCCTTTATGGAGTAACTTCGATTCAATATGAAGTATATCATTATTCAAACAAAACCTTTTATTTAATTCTATTTACCAATTGTTTTATTTCAACAGTTAAACAATATATTTTAAAAAATCTATGGCTGCAAACAA
Organism: Chelmon rostratus; assembly: GCF_017976325.1. Classification (NCBI taxonomy): domain Eukaryota; kingdom Metazoa; phylum Chordata; class Actinopteri; order Chaetodontiformes; family Chaetodontidae; genus Chelmon; species Chelmon rostratus. The sequence goes on from NC_055679.1 coordinate 2,139,675, forward strand.
AGATGGCGCCTGGTAAAAAGCCAGTCACTGAGATGTGACTCGTGTGTGAACTCCTCAGAAAGTGTACACACTGAATATGTGAATCATGTCTGCATGTTCAGCCAATCCATCACATCACTGTTCAAACACTCCATTAGTACATGTGTGTGAAAGCCATGACGGTCCAGGGGGCTGCAGACCGTCTTCACTTCAGCAGCTAAGCTTAGTTTGTTGCTGTTTCTTTCAGTCCAATACAAAACCAGACCTATAAAACTAACTAACTAATGATGACACCACGGCTGTGTTTGTGGCTTTTGCTCTCTTTCAGTGAGCTTTTAGCCAGGAAGTAATGCACTTGATATCACAGCTGAGCTGATAATGCTGCTTTCAGAGGAGCTCCACTGCCATAAGCTGCTCATTTGATGGACTCTTTTTCTTTCAGCACTCTGAGATTCTCATTTTATAACGAGGCCTTGCTTAATTATCTTATCTTTCAGGGAACGAGCTGTCTGAGAGGGAGTTCTCCCAGTTGCTGCCGGTGTTCAGCTGCTCTAACAAACGGCACGCGGGACCTTGAACGTGCAAACGCCCTCTCGACAAATGAAGAAATCAGCTCTGGCTCTGTGTTTCAAACAGTGATGGTGAATAAGTCCTCCCGGCGCTTACTCTTGTAGCTCAGCAGGAAGCTGCGAGACCAGAGAAAAGAGATGGAGACGGAGGGAGCAGGTGCTACATTCCCCTCCCTCCCCGGGTCTCAAACGGAGCGTTGAATAGCTGATGTGGTGATTACAGAGGCTGTGAGCGGCGAGGGCTTAGAAAGGACACGCAGCCTCGAGGGGCTAACTGGCTACAGGTCCCTCTCTCTGATGGCTGATGGGAAGCGCGAGGCCGACCAACCCTGGGATCAAACAGCGCCAAACGGAAGCAGAGCAGGTTTCGCCCTAATGATGATGCTGATGAGGGAAGCTGGGCAAAGTGCAAAAGGCCAGATGGAGGAAGTGTAAGGAGATGAAAGGAGGGGAGAGGAGTGGTGAAGGCTGATGGTCTGCACTTTCATCTCTTCCTCCATCCTGTCTCTCTCTCCTGCCTCATCCTGTCTGACTGCCCCTGGAGAGCCTCCCTCCATCCTCCTTCTCGCACACTTACACAACCATCACTTCTAACACCCATATTAAGATAGCGCCTAGTTTAAGCACTTGTCCAGCTCATGGCCTGTCCTCACCTAAGCTCCATCACAGTGACCTGTAAGTCTGATAAGCAGTGCTGCCCTGTTTACCTGAATGCATACTTCATCACTGCCAGGGACAACAGATATTCACACTCCACTGTTCAGCGTCAGCACTTGCCAGGGGTTAATTAACAACATTCCCTCAACGTGATTTCAAGCAGACGGGTTCCTTTCGACCAGCAGCGTAAGCAAACCAACACGCAGCAGTCGGCAGCAGCCTCACTGAAGGCATCCACACTGGAAGCGTGTGACAGCAAGTTGAACATTCATTTTAATGACTGTTTTAAGGTGGCATGTGCCTCAAGATTGCTGCTCACGGTTGAAAACTACCATGTTTGGTTACACTACTTAACACGGCCCCTGCGGTGTAGCTTCCCAACATTTACCCTGTAGTGGTCAGTGTCTCTTGGAGATCTGGGAGTGTCACCCTGCCTTTGACTTTTGGAACATGCAGAGTCCTTTACTTTACTCTTTCCAGATGATTTGTCTGCCAATTGCAAAGAGAAGTCCCCCCCCCCCCATGTACATGATGCTAACGCTATTAGTCTTTTATTATCAGCTGCTTTGACGCATCTGTACCAAGTGCATGCACGTCACACACGGCACTCACGTGTGGAGACAACAGGGGGATGACATTCAGGATTTCTGCAAGATCAAGTGATGATTCGCTGTTTTTTTAATATAATAGCTTCAGTGTCATGTGATCCAGTGATTCCAGATCAATACTGAATTGTATTACTACACTGGCAAATAGGACACACCTCTTTTCATTGGATTCTAGTGCTTCTTCTAATTATTTATCAACATTTTCTATCATGTGACCCACCTGTTTCTGTTCACTGGTTACATTGGAAAACTCTTTCTGTTCTCTGCCCTTTTGTCCTTTTCCATCCCTTTTCTTTGTCTGCCCTCACATTGGCAAGCAAAAAGAGAAATCATGATGCTTTCCACTTCAGCTCATGACTCTTTAAACTGTGTTCTCCAGCCTTTGCCACCTCTGTCTCAAATAAATCAATGAAAAACCCTGTCTGCACCAGCATCAGCATGTTGCTGTTTTTTTGTCTTTACTGAATTTGACCCATTAAATATAAACATTCACAAAGTGCTGGCAAAGAAACGACAGCAGTACATAGTTTCCATACAGCTTCAAATCATTCAAAATTCAAAAGTTTCCACAAACTCCATACAGGGGCTCCACAAGTGAACAAAGGTCTTGTCTTTCCTTTTTACAATACACATTAGTACATTATATACAGCATATACATAGGCTACCCACATTTTCAAGGTATATCTATGTTCTTCCATAACAGTGCAGTTATCTCTCTGACTTGTTAAAGTCCAAAGTCGGTGAGCAGTGACTGCAAAGTAATCAGAACAGATTCCCAATGCAGAGTTTAGCTCATAAGGCAATTTTGTGGGAAATATTTACTTCATATCCACTCGATTATGATCACATAATCACACTTCATAATCACTATAATCATTTCTTTTTGTTACTATGAGTTTTATGTTTTGTAGAAGTGCTTCAAAGCGTAGTGATGACTGAGACGGTGTGTGGGGCCAGAGGGTGGAACGTGCACGAGGCCCAGCTCCCGTGTCATGTGGTCGTTGTGCTTGTTCCAGCAGGCTGCTGCCAGAGCTTTTACCCACTCTGCTCCTATGTAGAAAAATAGAGTTCCAGGTGAGCCCGTGGAAGCCAGTGCTGTATGCCAGGCGTCTGGTCAGAGGCTCAGGAGAGGATCTCGGGTTCAGAGGAGTGCTTCCTCATTAGTATGGAGATATGTACAGTAAATCACACACTTCTTCAAACTCCTCCTCTCCATGCCAAAATGGTGACAGAAACAGAGAACCAGTCACAAAAAGTCAGAACATTTTTTCATCTATATGTTTAATTTTTCAGTGGGACATATTTCAGTGCCAGTACAAGTGATTCGATGACAGTGTTTCACTTTGCCAAATTTTACAGTCACTGTTCAACCCCATATGATCAAAGTCACCTTCAACCCACCAACTGAAATTACTTTCCCAATGACTCCTGGCTGACACAGTGTTTGAATGTGTGGGAAGCCAGGTGTGTCTTATGTAGTGTGGAAACAGTCTGCAGCAGCAGTGTCAAATGTCTGGTTAGCACCGCAGACATCAGAGAAACAGTCTTATAAACTGACCTGAATCTGCTGTGTGTTGAACTGCACTAAGGGGTTGCTATGGGGATGGTGTCTCGTATCTACTGAGCCAAACGAAGATTTCAATGGAGAGACGCCTCTCGAACTCCGTCTTATCAGTCAATGACCTTAACTCCTGATACAGATTATTTGTTTGTGGTGTCAAACATTGAAAATAGAGTTTGTTTTCCTCTGAAAATCCTCCTCTCAGTTCACATCGGAGTTGGTGGATGAATTGGATGGTGCACCTGCCACTCACAAGGTCATGGAGTGAAATGCGTGAGTGTGTTTGCTCAGGTCGTTACATTGTGTGAAAGAGGACACGCTTGCCCACATTCGGGCAAAAGAGTGTGTGTGTGATGAGTGAAATTTGTGGCTCTGAGGGTGAGTTCTGCGGAGGACAGTTTAACACCTTCACCCACTCTGTGTGTGATGTCACCCATACTAGCCTCTGATCATCCTGTCCATCACTTTAAATGAGGAATAGAGTGGCAAAAACAGGGTGGAATAATAATCATGTGTATGGTATTATTTGAAGTTCTCTGTATGTGTGTGTGTGTGTGTGTGTGTGTGTGTATTACTCATGTTGTGGGGACATAAATCTGCTTACACAGTCACATCATGCAGACTCGCCTTTCTTATGACATACATCATTAGCTTTAGGTTAGGTTAGATTTAGGTTAAGGTTAGGGTACGTCTCCAGGAATATGAATGCATGTCCTCTGAAATGATGGAAACTCTGTGTGTGAAGCATGCAGGCATTTACTTCTCTGTTGACATTTCACTTGTCATAGTAGCAGTGGTGTGTGTGTGTGTGTGTGTGTGTGTGTAGGTAGCAGAGCAGTGGCTTGTACCAGCAGCAGTCATGGATAGCAAGCAGTCTGTCAGCCTGTATCGCTCCAGTGCCCCTCATGTACTTGCTGACCCGGCTGCCACGACCCGTCACTCTCAGCTTCACATACACGCACACACACACACACACACCACTGCTACCATGACAAGTGAAATGTCAACAGAGAAGTAAATTTCCTGCAAAAATGCCTGCATGCTTCATCGGCCTTTCCTGGATAAACAAATGCTCTCAAACAAGTGACATTCATCATCTGTGGAAACTGGATCCAGAACAGAAATACCAAGCAAAGGCCTTGTGACACCCATTTTTACAAAAATGCCATAATTTCTGTCATACTTACAACACAATCCATCATCGGCTTTGCAGATGTTCATATGGTGAGAGTGGCAGCTCAGAGGCCTGGAACCAGGCTAACGTACAATAAAAGGGTTGATGAGAGCGCTGAGACTGAACCTTAAATTAAATGTGCTGTGATGTTACAGGAGGCCATCGTGTTATGTGTGGGTTCGTCACGACGAGCGAACCTTCTCACATCGCACACAGTAACGTAGTGAGAGGTACGAGCTGTACGACGGGGGCTCAGTTTGCTGTCGGCGCGAGCAGCTGTTGCAGTGCGCTGTGGTGGCTCGGCCTGAAATGAGCTCAGTTTCAGAGCAGGAGGCCAGGCGCTCAGTGACCAGCTGGCCACCACGCAACAGGAATCACAATGAGGCGGTCAGGCCGCGAGGGGACACACCAGATGTTTGGCATGTTGTTGACTGACTCTGCTGTCTGCCCTCAGGCTCTCCCTCACACCTACTCATTCTCTAGGCCTCTCTCTTAAACCACTCTTTTGCTTTGTGAACTTAAGGCAATCGCAGTTCCCAGGAAAACAAATGCAACATGAGTCTATGAGAGAGAGACATTAGAGGGAGTAAGATTCCCTGATTTATCAGTTTATTGGCTGTACCAGTTGAATGCAGTACAATGCAACCCATCTGTGTGAGGCTTGACAGTACCAAAGAGGAGTCCATTCAAGCCTGCTGCTGGTTTTGCATTATATTTAGAAATGCAACCAACTTCAGTATTTAAAAGTAAAAAGTAAAATGAAAACTCAGTCTTATTTTAATACAATAACTATTCGCAATAGTACAAATGGATGCTACAGTGTAATGTTTTATCACTTCAAAAAGGACCCAAATGCAGACCCCTGAGGCAGACAGGCTGAACAAACAAAAAGCAAGCTTTAGTAACAAAATAAAGCTGATTCCTGTCAAACAAAACAGGCACGCAGCAAAAACTGAGGGAGCAGGCTGGGACAAAATCCAAGAACAAATAACTGAGTTAACCAGTCTGGCACGACAAAGGCAGGAGTCCTGATGAGAGATGCGAGCAGACCATCTGACAACTGAAGACAGCGAACAAATGGACGAGATGCAAACGAGGGATAAGAGACCACAGGGCAGGAAGTAAACCAAAACATGACACGTGAGGATAGTGAACTTCCAAAATAAAACAGGAAACAAACTACAAGCAAACCCCAAGACCATGACTCACATATATAAAAAAATATATGTTTAAAAAAACTTGACTGTGACGTTGTCTTCATATCTGTGCAGTTTGACACTGGTGTTCATCTCAAATCTCTGTTTGGGATGTGAACTTCCAGCACCTTTTTATGACATCACCAATAGTTTAGAGCCAATCATTGTCCAGTATGTAACTTACAAAGGAGTGATGTGGAAACAGCCTCCAGCTAGCTTACACTGAAAATTGACTTTTCAGTTAAGTAGGAAACAGTTTGTGTCCAGCAGTTAAACTTTTGAGATTTTTTTACAAACATTTTCCTTATATTTTGGATTTTTCATAGAGAAGGGACAGATGTGCTTTTAGAATTTGTAAGTATGACTAGTTCACTGAACTTCTTTGATCAAAAACAAATTATTCTTTTAATTGTCTTGAACATGTCTGGAAGGGACCTTGTAAGTCAAAGATCGTAAACATGCAGCTTTAACGAGTGATGTGAAAGCCAGGCATGACCTTGCTGATCACAGGTTTTGGCTGCATGAGACTCTCCTGCAGGACCATCCAATAATGTGTCTGCTTGCTGCGCGGTCTCGAGTCTTTTCGGACTCGTTAGTCCATGATGACTCTGCGTGGGAACATAAAGGTCAAGTCTGTGCCATGGCGATCATGCGCTCGTGCAGCTTCCGCCAAGCAGCATTGATTTTCTGCAGCTGATGTTTCTGTCTGCCCGGAGAGGCAGCGTCCTCCTGCGCATGCGTCCGCAGGCGGGTTCTTGGAGCTGATGCCGCATTCTGGTACTCCACATAAGCTCGTACATCCAAGACTTCTGGCTCAACCATGCTTGTTCGAGAGTCATGCTTACTGACTTAATAATTCTAACGTTCTAGCATGCGACTAACATTCGTCCCTCCCTTTTCTTTCATTATTCCTGCATAAAGTTTAAAGTTTTCTTGTCTAAATTTGTGCCAATCATAAATAGGAGTTTGTTTAGGCTTTTTCTGTTATTGTCAAAACACAGACAGCCTAACTGGAACTATCCAGATTTAATTTCCATCTTCAGATTAGTCTTTTTGGGTTTGTTTATTATCTCTGTATCTGAAGCAAGGTACTGATGAAGTAGTAATTTTTATGTTATGTTTACTTTTACAAAACACTTTAGTTCCTATATTGGCTGACACCCAAGGAAAGAAAAACAAGTTTATGCGGAAAATTAGTTGTCCCATGTCGCTCGTTTATCTGTTTTGCTAGTCACTGTGTTATGCTTATTGTAACCTCGCCACATTCCATTACGGTTTATGACACACACAAACCCCCACACACACCCACCCACCCACACACACACCCACACACAAAAAAATCACAAAACACACACAAATAATACAAACTTTTTCCTGAACTTTTTGCCAAAGAAAGCGGCTGGCTGATCAAGATCATGAGATGAACCAGACATTGACTTAAGTTTTTATTTCTTGTCTGTTTTCAAGGTCAAGAAAGAGCTTTCACGCACATTAAGTTTGTATTTTAAAACAAAGAAATTAATATGCTACGTTAAATGACAAATAGCAAATAAATTAATAAATCAATAAAACATTCAATAAACGAATTGTTTGTAAAGTAATTGCCTAAAATACAATACAATAAAGACCAATTAATATCCAATGTTCCTGCACAGAAACGAAAATAAACGACAGTAAAACATTGCCTCCGTCGTTTCCCGACTGCACCTGAAAGCAGCACAGCCCATGCACACCGTCCCCGCAGTCCACAGCACACACAGCCGCTACCTGGCAGGCGGAATGGACGTGTCCTCCGGTACCCCCAGCTTCATCCTCAGTCCAGCGGAGCCGCGGGAAAAGCCAGGCCCGACATGACAGCCTCGGCACGGGATAAGAAAGCCCGCCATCAGCCGTGGGTGACCGTCCGGCCGGAGGCGGTGTGGGCTGCGTGTCGCTACGCCGTGCTGGCCGCCCTGTGCGCCCTGTGCTACAGCAACTCTCTCCGCGGGGAGTTGGTGCACGACGATGTGTGGGCTATCATCAACAACCCGGACGTCCGACCCGGCTCCAGCCTCAGAAATATCTTCAGCAACGACTTCTGGGGCAAGAGGATGGCGGACAATACGAGCCACAAGTCCTACAGACCGCTGTGCATCCTCACCTTCAAGTAAGTTCTCCGCGTCCTCCCAACTCCCAGCTCCGCGTGCACTTTCAGTTGAGCCGCAGCCTTATTGATATTAGCGCGAGCGAGGTGACAGTCCGGTTGCTAACTGTGGCTTGAAAGCGGCACGAGCGCGCGGTCGAGGCTGACGTCATACAGCTGTCCCGTTATGGAAAGCAGCTGTTGCAGCGTCGTAGTTAACTTTAGAGTAAAATCGAGCTCAGTACTTCATAAAATACTCTAATAGTGGCTTCCCATGAGGCAGATAGTTCCACCAAGTGCTCGCTTTGAACCACAGACGCACTGAGGGATTATGAGAGGAATATCACGGGGATTCCTCCAGAGATCAAGCCTCCTATCATCAGTGTTTATGTAATGAGTTGGAGCAGAGGGAGCATCCCTGCTGGCCAGCCGCGCAGGCAACTTGTCCCAGCACATCCAAGTCCTCGCGCCCTCAGCAGCAGCGTGATGCGACTGAAGCATTAAAGGAATTCAGATGAGGCTGAGCCAAAAACGCACGCGGGGAAAGGCTTTGTGGGACTTGTTGCGCAGCTCTGTTGGACTCACTTCCCTGTTCGTCGCGTTGGAGGTGTGCGGTGCGGGCTGGGGCGTGCGGAGCTGATGGAAAAGTTGTGGGAAGAGCGATGGGGAAACACGGCACGGTTTGCAGGGTGCTGTGCTCCAGGAGGGCGGGTCTGCTGCGCGCGGTTTGGCTGTGGATTTCTCTCTGAGGAACCAGGCCAGCATGCAGGACAGGGTGGGATTGTTATAAACAGGGGTGCACGTGACTTTTTTTTGTCAGGGATTCAGGTGAGCACCAGGAGACGGTGTTTGGTACTCACCTTGTACATATTGTGGTCTTGAAAAAAAAGATGATTTTGTCAGCTGCATCTTTGCTGCACTGCTTAAATGCAGTTTAAGGGACAATAAAAAATCCCCTTGTTGCTGTTGGAGTAACAGTCTGGATTGCTTGTATTCACTCTTTGGACCAAGTCACACACAGAGGATGCAGCCAAGAGTTTTCCTGCTCGCTTTAAGTGCATTGATTCTCTCTCAGTGGAGCCTCTGTAACTTGAAAGGTGGTTTTTGTGATGTTCTCTGATCCATCAAAGAGCAGCACTTGAAATTCGGTCGACTGCTACTTTGCTCTCACGTCCCCGCTGATAGTTTGTGCAGTGCTAACTCGTTCAAATTATGTTAAGGCTTAAAGTTCTGTGTAACTAAGGGTGTGGCCACTTTGACTGACAGCTGGTTGCTAAGTTTCAGCAACCTGGTTTCATTGTGGTCACCAAGCTCCAGTGGCTCTTCAGAAACCTGTGGGTGACGTCACGGAAACTACGTCCATGTTTTATTCAGAAAGACACTGGACCTTTGTGTTCAGCATTATGAAATGCTTGGAGAAAAACATTACACAGAGCTGACTGTTGCTCTTTATTCAACTTGTTTAGTCATTTAGCAGGCGGGTGACTGGCTTTTTCAGGTTTACTGGCCTGTTTGTTAGCAGTAGCTTGTGCTCCTGACTCTTTTCTTGTTTTTCAAATAATGGCTGATTGAAATCCTCTGAGTCTGTATAACATGCACCTGTTTTGTCTGCTAGGTGTGGATGCAAATAACGTACCTTGCACCACATTTCGGAATGCTGTTAGCTTAGAGCCACTTGCATGGGGACGGTGCCATGCAAGAGAAAAAGAGGACATCCCACACAGTGTTCCTAAATGAGGGGAATGAGCCAAACTGAGCCTCGCTGATGCAAAAGTGGATTGAAACAGAGCCAGAAAACAGCGGCGCCAAGATTGTCAGCTTTCTTTTTTCTTTTCACAGTGTAATACAATTGAGGATGCAGCATTTACGTGTAATGCACAGGTCTGAGGTCAGAGATTGGTTTGAGTTCCAGAATATAATAAAGGCTGTCCACTCTCACCCGAGTTTAACTGCATCTTTGTGGAGAAAGAAGTAAGTAGGGACAAACAGTCACAGAGAACATAGCACAGATTTGATAACTATCAGTACCAAAAGCTGACGGCAAATGTGGAGTCAGATCTGTAATCTTTCTTTAGTTAGTTCCTCAAAGCTGCAATGTGTAACATATATTAAAGAATTTTAGTTTAAAATGTAAAAGATCTAAAAAACCAGAATGTGAGATATAACAGTTTTGATGTTATATCAACGACGTCAGAGCTCTCTCAGCTTTTGCAGTCAAATAAATAACCAAAAAAAACCTCATAAAATGTCAAGGCGAGAAATAGTTGTACACCTATTTTCCTTGTTAAATAGAAAACCTCATTGTAAATCGCGCTTCGCTCAAACCTGACAGAGCAAAATAAAACTTATAAAAACTGCCTTGTTTGTCTTTCCGCTGTTCAAACAATCACCAGCTGGTCAAAACAAACCTTAATTCATCAAGTTAGATGTGAAAATATTCTGAGCCCTACACGCTGTTTTCTCATGCTGGTGATGGATCACTTCCCTCTCGCCTCCTGTTTCACGCTTCCACTGTCCCTGCCTGCCGTGTCTTCATTGTCCCAGGAGTTAGAGTCCTGGTCGGAGCTGCTATAAATCACCTCAGCGCTGTATTCCCTGCTGTCAAACTGTCCTCTGCTGGTCTCGGAGGCTTTGTCCGGCCCTGGTGCAGCCGCGTTCGCCGGGAAGCTGCTGAGCCGAGGGATGTAAAGTTGTCGGAAGATATAGTGTTAGGATTGTTTGCTCACTGTTCTAGTGACCTCGAGACATTGCTGCTCAGTGTTTAAACGACATCTAGCCGCTCGCTCCCTGACTTTAATCAACAACCGCCAAACATGAAAACTCTTTTCTTGCATGAGCACCCAGTGTAGTATGTCTGTATACTCTACTGCACAGACATTTTTATGTCAACATCTTACTTTTCAACATTGAATAAATGAGAGATAGGTGTTTCATTTTTATTCTAGCAGAACTCTAAATATGTATTTAACAACTGGATCAACATACGTCAATCCTGCCTGGATCAGTGATTAACATATGCCATGTTTTCAATGTGTTCTTTAAGTTTTGATTATACTGTATGTATGCAACTTTAAATACTATAACACATTTACAAAAACAAACACAGCTAAATAACTCATGAGACAAATGAGACTCCCTTGAAAATGAGATTATGGCACCTTCCTGAATAAATATGAGGGAAAGCAGCTGTTATATTGTATGTTCATAAATAGAAAGCTGTTCTAGCTATAGTGCAAGAGTGGGTGGTATATATGTATGTGTGTGTATATATAAAGCCTACAGGGAACTACATTTGGAGGAAACCTAGAGGAGTGTATGGAACGTGATTGGCTGGTCTGGTGACAGACGTAATGTGTCCCCAGGCGGAGCTCCATCAGCACTCTCTGCACTTAAGATAACGAAAACTGAGAGTCCTTGACTGAGTGTGGATTCCCTGGTGTGTGTGCTTGCATGCGTGTGCGTGCATGTGTGTGTGTGTGTCCAGGCAGTAGCATGGTTTCATTGTTCGATGATGCTTAGTCTAATTATCCAACAGCACTACAAACCTCTCACGCAGCTGCTTGCCAGTGCTCCCTCTGGTACACAGTTGTTGAAGAAAATATTTGCGCCTTAACGCCTCTCAGGAGAACGGACAGCCTGGCTTACAGCTTTGCAGGAGCATGTGCTCTCAGAGACACACACAAACAGCGCTTCACGCTGAGTGTGTGCGGGAGACAGCAGAGCCACAGTTATGGCCAGAGACAGTGGAGAAGGTGATCTCTCAGGAGTGACAGGTGTTGCCTTATTGCTCATTTAAGGTTGGGGGGGGGGCGGCTGTTTGGCTGTCAGCTTTTCCACACCATCTTCATCAGCTTGCCATGTGAAGGACGCTGATTCACATGGAATGAATATGTAGCAACACTTTTTTTCTCATCTGTGAGATCGCCTGTAGCGCAATCCTTATCCCTCAGCTGCCCCAGCTGCTGTGTGCATGTGGAGGAAGGTGTAGCTGAGAAAAGGCAGGCACTCTTTGCTCTGTGGAGAAATAACGATTGAGGGGTAATTCGGGTCACAGTGACTGTCAGGCCCATTTTCTCTGCTCGTTTTCTCCCAGCATTTGTTTAACTCCAGTCAAGACTTTACAGTAAGGTTATATTTAATGTGAAAGTCTGACACTGAGAGTAGGGCCCAATGAAATCTATTTCATTTTTTCCTCAGATTCTTTGTTTTCTCTTTCAGTTTTCCTGAAATCTGTGTTCTACGATTTAGCACATTCTTTGATCAGAAGAATACAATTCACCAATATTAGAAGAAAATATTAGGAATGTAATACATTTTGGTGAATTTGATGTAGCACCATATGGCAGTATTTGATCAAACAGATCCTCTGCAGAACAGCCTCCATATGTCGCTGGAACATCCCGGGCAAGTGTGTCTCATGAAGGCTACTCTCACGTTCTGCAACACTCTTCCTTGTTTCCAGTGCTTGACCAGAAACGGAGCTTCTTCATCTTTTCCACCAGAATATCTGACTCCATGCGTACCGCCATGAAGCCTTTAACAGTCTCGCATCTTACATCTGCTGATGCGGTTTCACTTCTGAGAGTCTGTTGAAGTGATGAGCTCTTGTTGGCATGCTGCCTCTTTCTCAGAGGACCTCTTCAACATGAATGCGTGTGTGTGTGTATGAAAGACACCAAAACACAGCAGGATTTTCTGTTCATTCAGCATAGGGGCTGTGAGAAATGCTTATAATGGGAGAGGACACCCTGATTTGCAACAGCATTTTTAACTTCTGAAATTGCATCACACCCCCCGTTTCACAGTTGACCCCATTTTTATTGCAAAAATTTTGATTCTGTTGGTGTTTTCTGCGTCGTGGAAACCGTAGAGCCTCCCCTCAGACAGAATCGAGGCAGCTCCTGTAGATTCTGCTGCGATGCTCTTGTTTCAATGCAGATTTTCAGGGCAGTGCAACGTGCATGCAAAGTGAATAGAAAGATGCAATTAGATGCAAATTCACCTGGGGTGGCACCAACTGATGCAAAGATGTGTTTGTTAGAGCTCAAAATATGAACATTTCTTTCTTAACACAACATTAAAAAACGATTTCATTTAGCTTCTTCAGAGTTGCCTCCGTGAGTTTTGTGTCAGAGCCACTGCTGCAGGTCCGGCTGCTGACTGGCCCAAGCTAACAGCTAACCCTAACTTCCTGCTGTTTTCAGAACATTTGCATGCAGGCTGTTGTGTCTTTGCTTCATGCCTCTCCCTCTCTGCCCTCCTCTTCAACTCTTCTGTGTTCTGTCAGGATGTTTCAACTTTTCCGCTCTAAAATTCATTCAAGTTAGCAGGCTGATAACATTTCAAACATTGATTCACTTTGTTCTCTCTCAGCCTCGACAGCTCCGGCTGACTTGTACGCTGCATGAAACGAACGAAACGAATCACGAGCTCCTACCCGAGTCACCTGAGGAAGATCTTTTTTTTCTGCATGCAAAGGAACACATGGGTGCACTCCTCCAACACCCCGGCCTGGGGGTCACTTCTAAGTGTATTAAACACACACTCCCACCTACACGCACACACACAAACCTGTGGGGAATCTGTGGGGAATGTGCAGTCAGTCCAGCACTGTCTCTTCTGTGCCGCTGAACACTGCAGGCTTTTTTCGATCAAGGTGAAGGACACACAGAGAACAAGTAAATACACACAAACTGCAGCCTGGAGGCACTTTTTATAGCTGAGACCACGAACTGAGCAGTGATTATGGTGAGAAAACAAGGGAGGTAGGGAGAGAGAAAGAAAGACATGGGGAGGGAGAGACAGTAAGAGGCCATGCGATTAAAATAGAAACACGAGGACAGATGACACAGACGGGGAAGGAAGAAGTGGTGATGGATGCTCCTCTGGTAAACGAGGAGACGGGGAGGAGGACATGGCCATAGCAGATAATGGGAAAAGACAAGAGCTGGAGATGACGAGTGAAAAATAAGAAGTGACAAAGAAGAAGGGTGAGAAAGTGATAGATGATGCTGCTGGAGTCTGAGAGAAGCTGACTCAGGCAATGTGAGAGCTTCATTTCCCAATCGCTGCTCATCTAATTCAGAAGAAAAACACTTACTACCTGTAGTTCAAGGATTCAGGACATGCTGTCATTTTGGCAGCCATTTAATTACCTGCTCTCCTTGTTTCAGAAAGAGGCTTTTCTTTATCCTTTTTTCAAAGATTATCTAAAGCTTTGTCACCCTGTTTTCCGTTGTCTGCCCCTATTGCCTGCAGTGTTTTATTCAGCCTATTTAACATTGCAGGGATTTGGTAAGGCGAATTACCATAGCTGTTACTGATGCAATGCTCTCCAGAATAATTAACAACCTTTTTTTAGTATCTTTGCAACCTTCCTTTGGGTCATGGCCCAGTCTCCAGCATAGCAGAATATATCAGAGTGAAGGACAGGAAGTCATCATGCTCACGCTCAAAATGAGCATTTTGATTTCTGCACTGTACAGAAACTTTGATCGACCGCTATTACTGTTAAACCCAGATATAACAAAGTGCATGCTGTTCTCTAGAAAACATTAATATTACTACTCTTATTGAGAAAGAATATCCTGGCATTTTTTTTTTATCCAGAAACAAGGTTGTTATTGTCAAAACTGCAGAAAGGAATTGACCAGTCAAACGTTTCACCTTTTGTGGACTGTTGGGAGGCAATTTAGAAACATTCTTCTGCCTCCACCCATCATCCTGCCCTGCGGTTCATAAGTGGGGGTGGTTTTAGAGGGCAGCGATGCTTACTGTGTGAGAAGGTTGGATAGCAGACTGAGGATAACAGCTCTGCATTCTGTTCATCGAAAGCGTTGTTGGCAAACTACCTGAGTATCTCTAACGTCGGTCCTCGAGCACCACGTCAGCATCAGTTGTTGTCCTTTGCCCGTTTGCCTGTTTTTGCACCTCTATCTATATGTAATGTTATTTTTAGATGTGTTACCAGGGCGTCATTACTGAAGAGAGCTTCCTCTCAGGGGCCTTCGCTGGTTAACTTACAGTAGTGTGTGCTGCTGCATGGTCACTCACCCGCAGAGGGACAGAGCACAATTACCTCTCCATCACCCCTCCAGCCTGACAGTCACAGAGGACGCTGCCTGTCAGGATGTGATCACACCAGGTCGTGCATGGCTGGTTTCAAAATGCTGCTGAAGTCAGAGCGTTCTAGGTTTGCTGTGGTAGCGGCGGGGCCTAAGAGCAGCGTTGTTGGTTCATCAACCTTGAACATTGCTGTGGATATACTACTACCACTATCTAATGATTGTTTTCATACCATCCGTCCATCCATTTTTGTTCACTTTTGTGGGTCTGCGTTGAGGTAGCAGCAAACTAAACAAGAGCTCCAGACTCAGTCTTTGAATTTTTCCACTTTTTTCTCTGGTGCTCCCCAGTAAAAACTTTAGGCACGCTACCACATGAGCATGAAGTGAAGTAGTGCTTTAAGAGAAAGTCAGTGACTTTTTAATTGAACCAGATATTAATCAAACCATCAATTGCTGAAAAAAGTTTAAACTAAGTGTTAAAACTCTGACCTCGTAGCGAGAGAGAGATCATGTGGATGAGAGACACGACACAGAAAAAATTCTAATGTTACTCTGCAACTCTCAGGTCGAACATGGTTTGAATGCACATCTGCACACGTACGCGTTCTATACGTCTTGTGTATGATACGGCTATATCCTCACTACGCTGCATGTTAATAAGCCGCGCCGTCTCACTCCGTCTTCCTCGCTTTGGTGTGGTTGGGGTCCCGCGGGTAAAGCAACAAATGCTTTGCACAGCAACAACAATGGCATACATATCAGGGGGGTGAATAAGATGATTGATTGCGGCTTGTTTTCTTTTATGATCTTCTGGTCAACGCTGAGCGTGCAGCCATATTGATATTCTCCTTGTTCACCAATGCTCGCCATCTGTTTAGTGTAGAAATCCCTCTTTGCAGTTGTTCAAACGGAGCTGATCATGTTAGCGATGTTATCATGTCATCGAGCATGTGGTTATGTGCAGAACTGCTCGTGGAGGCACAGTCACAGTGTTAAAGCATGGCACCATATGACACTGACTCTGATTTCATCCAAATATTTGTAGATTTGTGTCCACTGTAATTATGTGTTAAGTGTGAATTATAGATTTTGAGTAATCTGTAGCCAAAGTATTGATTTATAACTCAGGTTTGCCTTCGATATTCTTGATATTTCCTTGACTTGTTACTATAAAGGATGGAATTTTGGACAATGTCTTCAAAGTTTCTAGACGTTTAAGCTGTGAATGACTGATTCTTCCACTTTCTGCTTTTTTCTTCCGCTCAAGGATAAAACTCACATCAGAACCCAGATTTGAAATGACAACAACGCTGAAAATACTATGACAAAAGCTGTCAGGTCTGTTTGTTCATCTACTGTAGGCTTCTCAAATATGTTGCTGTTGTGTGCCGTGAGATGTCGACTGGGTTGAATTGTTTCCCCAAATACCAATCAAGTCTTCTTTGTCTTACTTCCCATCATTGTGTCATGTTTCCCTCCATGCTGTCGCCGGCTCAGCCAAGCTGTCACGGAGCCAAGATTTTGACAATTTCGGATGAGATGGACGACTTAAGACTCACAAGGAGAAATTTGTGCCTGCATTTTCAGGACAGGGAACGTAATAAGTAATTCCAACACTGTTGAACACAGCCACAGCTGCGACTCTGCTTGCAGGACATCCCAAAATACCAGCATTGCTGTTGGGTGGGAACGTACCAGCCAAATGTAGTGCGAGTTTGAATGTCCTCCACGTGCTCTATGGGTTTACTTATGGTGGTCCGGCGTGACGGTTGTGTTAAGACAGACTTGGAAAAGTTGAGGACCTATCCAGAACTTCCTCTTGACCAACACCTTGGTCCATCCCGCACTGTCATAGCCAGGTTTTCATAAAATGTGTTAAATATTCAAGTTTTTTTTACACCCGCTTTACCCTAGTGCCATCATCAGGCCAAAGATTTTGTATAGTAAATAGAAAAATAGTTTTTGTTCTGCGAGCGTACAAAACATTTAAATGTCTGCCACATTTTTGAACAAGTCCGACTTAAAGGGATAGTTCGGCATTTTACACATTAATCTGTATGGCATCAACATCTACAGTCTCGTGCTCTCACACTGACTTCGCCCCCAAAGTGTCCTCTGAGCCGAGATCTGGCCAGTTGTGGTCAGTGCGAAAGTAGTTCCGGTAGGTTTCCTGGGGCCAGATAAGGCACACGTTTTTCCTCTCAAAACAGCACTCATTCGAATCAGTGATTTATTTGCATAACAAAAGACGTCAACCACAAAACGTCACACCTCGTAATCGTTTGGGTCTAACTTTATCCCAATTGCGATCAATGCGCGCTGTCAGTGCTAACCGTTGTGTGCGAGCCAACTGATCTCTCGTCAGTGTTCGATGGTGTTGACAGAGTGCAGACGACGCAACGCAAACGAGCTAGTTTTAGAGCTAGGAGAAGGAGAGAGAGAAGAAGTCCACCGGCTATTCTTTATTTGGAAAAACGAGATAGAGACATGGTGCGCACTTGTGCCTATCCAGGCTGTACCAACAAAGATGAGAGTGGGTCTCCTCAAACATTCCACCGATTCCCTTTGACGAATGTAGCTTTGAGGAGACTTTGGCTACTTTTCTCTGGGCTTGAACGTGGAGCTCACCCAACTACCGAAGATGAGAAAGCTTCGCGTGTGCAGTGACCACTTCAGCGAGGACGACTTCCAGAAGGACAGACAAAGAGACGTATTTTGAAGAGCACTGCTGTACCTGCACCCCAGGTAAACAAAATTGTACCACATATTTTCTATAGCATCCGTGTATAGTCTTCTGGTGATGCACCGCGGGCTATGCGAGTGCAAGCACTGAGATATATTCTATCTCAGTGAGTGAAACATATTCATCTATCGGTGTCATGTCACCAATGATGTTTCACATACATAATATGTTGGCTACACTGTTATTACAATGGTCAGAAACTAATTACTACGTGGAATGTGCATGGTTTCTATGCGTGTACGAGAAGTCCATGACGGCGTTGGCTAGCATAATGAAGATAAAGCTACCCTTGTCAGATTCTAGACTGGAGAAATAACGGCAGCACCCAGCATATGTTTGAGCTAAAAATTCCACAGATTTTATTTTCAGATTGTCACATTTTAAAATTTGGTAGGCTACTAGAAGAATTTCTGACATTGGGACAAATGATGCACCCTGCCCGTGTAATTTGGAAATCCGTCCAAAAAAAATGACATGAGAACTCGAAGCAGGCACTTTCTGAAATCAGACTGTAGTCTAGCTGCTAGACATTGCCTGCTAACAGATAATGTTTCTTGATTACTTATCTGAGTAAAAAGTAGACCAAGACCATTTTGAAAACTCTATATAACTGTTTTTTTTTTCCCAGGAAAAAAATGTTATACAAATGAATTACATCTTAGTTTGCCTTTCTATTTTAGAGATACCTATTTGTAAGCTCATAAATAGCATTCGCACAGCATCACAGGACACACATTACCATATTGAGTTTCATATATAATGATCATACACCATCCTATCTTGTGTGTCCCCCCCCCCCCCATTTCCTTTTTCCTAGGACAAGAGAGATATAATGTCTTCCATTCACGGCAGTCAAATCAGTGGGTTGCAAGAAGACTGTATGAGCCAACAACACAGGAGTTCCCGAAAGATTTGGTGGAGAAGGTCATCCAACGACGGCTTGACACCAATGTGAAGCTCGGAGACCCAGCTTTCCACATACATCCTCCAGTCATCATACCAGCCAACATTGCCCCAACACCAAAGCCAAACAAGGCTGAATTGGTTTCAGCACACAAATCACGCTTTCATGAGACACCTGCCACTGAGAAAGATGACTGAGACTGTATATACATATATTGTCATAGAAGTGTGTTTATTTACATTGTTTATTTACATTTGTGTCTTTACATTTGTTTTGTATTTTTAGAAAATTGCACGTCAAAAAGAAATTCACAGTAAAGCTTTTGATTTTTAAAATTCTAAAACAATTGCAGTGCATCATTTGACTCTTTGAAACCAGCATATTGTCCACTTGGTGATGGATATGTTCTTCTTATTAGCGCCACCACGCAGGAGGGAAGAACTCTTCTGTTGCCAGGACCAAGCGTCTGTCCTTTCAGAGCCCATTCCATTATGATGCGATAGGCGACCAGCCTGTACTGTCTGAAATGCAAACAGAAAATAAGTTTATGCACATTAGATATATGAAGTGTGTCAACATTGAGTAAACTGCATAGTTATTATGGTTGTATATAAACACATTTTGTTTAATTGACAACACAGCAGTTTGTCAGGAAGGTATCTTCATTTATGCACCAGCATTTCAGGCTACTGTGAAATAGGTATCCTTATGTGTTTTTATACATCTCAGAGAAAATGTCCTTTATGAGTACACTTTGGGCCACGGCGACATAACCCTTAGAGCTCTCTTGACATAATATGCATAAGGTAGGCCTTGCTTTATGATTGAAGGGCATTCATGAGTAGGCTGATATTGAGACACAGTGATGCTCAGAAGTAAATTTTGTTTCAAGTATGATGATGAAATGAACATAAATTACTTTAGGGATGCACTACATTATGTATTTATATTTATAAGTGCCACCCATGACATGGTATGTATAAAACTATAATTAGATTCATTCAATGTTGGATGTGATGACTGTAGGTCGCACTAGCCTACTGCATGGCTCAGACTAATACAATATAACGCCATAGAAGCAAGCAGCTTTGTAAAAAGTAGAAGTTATCTTACTATTTTATTGACAACACCCATACTATCACGTTGTTACAACTACAATACCAAGCTGCTGGTGTTGTAATAACATTTGTAAGAGTACTTCTACTTACATACATAAAACTCGGTGTAGGCTACAATTGAGCACTTGTAGGCCTACTGTAGGGTATAAGGCAATAGCATCAAAATAACAGCATGTAGACAAAAACTCACTCTGCAGACAACTGGCCATCGGGTCCAGCAGGTTTGGGGCGCTTTTTCCAGTTTATTTTCGGGATGTGGAAAAAAGTCTCGAGGACACCAGCATTCAGGATTGCAGGCAAGTCGTTGTTATTGGTGATGCAGACAGCTGCTGATGCGCCAGCCTCCTCGTCAATGGAAAGGTCCTGCATGCGAGGCATTACGAGGTCCCATTCATGGCAACAGTAGCACTCAACCTCGGTCTGCATAACTTCGCACTTGTTGCACGTACACCACCTTGTATCAGTCACTCGAGGTCTCGCAGCTGCGGCCCCGATTTCACGTTCCACATCTCTGCTCGCCATCTCTCTCTCTCTCTCTGCCCGTTCTACCTCCATCTGATAGAGTTCTGCATCCGTATATTCGGGTTCATACAGATATCCTTCTGGTTGTGTGCTGAAATCATATTCTTCGTCGCTGCTGTAGTCAGACATGGTGTAACTAGCTTTCCAAACGCTAAACTGTGAATGAAACACCTGGCTTAGCTACCTGTCACGTATAGTGGCTCCTGCGCGCATTGATCGCAATTGGGATAAAATTAGACCCAAACGATTACGAGGTGTGACGTTTTGTGGTTGACGTCTTTTGTTATGCAAATAAATCACTGATTCGAATGAGTGCTGTTTTGAGAGGAAAAACGTGTGCCTTATCTGGCCCCAGGAAACCTACCGGAACTACTTTCGCACTGACCACAACTGGCCAGATCTCGGCTCAGAGGACACTTTGGGGGCGAAGTCAGTGTGAGAGCACGAGACTGTAGATGTTGATGCCATACAGATTAATGTGTAAAATGCCGAACTATCCCTTTAAGTACACCCAGAAATAAGCAATCGTAGCTAGTAACAGCACAGGGATCTGCTGTGCTTCCAGGACAACTTGTCGACTAACATCTATGTAATTGTAAAAAGATCCTAAATTGACCTAAAGTTTTTTTTTTTTTTTTTTTTTTGCCAAAGTATGTTTTTCAAAGCCACGTAAGCTTCTGGTCAAGTAAGGTTGTGAGGTTTTTTTTTAATTTCTTTTTGATTGAAGGTTGTAGCTGTTCTGAGCAAGAGGGCATTTTATAGCTTAGTAATACAAATGTTCATGTAAGAGAATCAATGCATAATTTTGTCTTTCAAAAGTTACACAGTCAGGGCAAAATAAGCTAAATATGATGAAGTGAATCAGTTCACAAATCACACACAATAATACCATGATAATACCATATATTTAAACATCATCATGCAGGCCCCGGCTCATTGTTATTCATGTTCAGGCGGCCCATAACACAAAGGTCACAGATTAGATTCCATCAGCAGCCAGTATGTGTCCATCAGCAGCCACGCTCCCTGTCAAAATGTCCTTGAGCAGAACACTGAGCCCCGACCTGCTCCCTCGTTGTAAGTCTCTGTGGGTAAGCACATCAGCTAAATTCCTCAAATGAGGAATTGAAATTCCTCTGAAGCCCTCACTTCGCGGATAGGTCGGGACCCCGGCTGGTCTGCGGGGAAATCCATCTCGCGGCTCTTCACTCGTTCCACGCTCATCTCAGCATCAGCTGTGGGGGCAGATCAGCATCAGCTGAGGTCAGGCTGAGATAATGGTGAAGGTTAAAGCTCTTTGCAAGCTCAAGCAGGTTTTATCGGTCGTCCTCATTGAATTATGAATGAAAGAGGGATAGTGGAGGCCAGAGTCTCCTTCATCACTTAATGGATTGGATGAAGGCTCACAGAGGACCCCATGAGAACTAATTACAATTAGAGATAAGGAGTTCAGATGTGAAGTCATGTTCTGTTCAGCTTTCCCTGTTTCATGTTGTTCTATCCAGCAAAGTTTTGCCTGAGAGCTAAACTTATCATAGAAAAAGCTTTGAACCCTGAACACAGTTTTCACCTGTTTTCTCACTCAGGAAGGAAAAACCTCTGGGACTGACAGTATCACCTGATGCTCCTGACCCCTGTAGCTATATAGTTAGTAACTATGGTAACTATGTAGTAGTGGTAGTACAACAGGCAGGGCCCAGAGGACTTTTAACCTGTGGCTGGCTTTGTTAACCAAATGACTAGCTGTTTAACCTTGTCTTACCTATTTATGGATAACAAATACATGATGGTGCCTGTACCAAAATAAAATAGTGTCCTTTATACGAACTTAAAGGGTCATTTATATGTTGAGCTTGTAAAATGATAGTAACACTTGTACAGCCCGCAGGTGTATATCACCTTTTGTGTGCATGTAAAAAAACAAAATGCACTTCTGAATGTATGAATTTCAGAAAAGAGTCCACTCTGCAGCACAGGACTGGAGGATCGGTCACATTGTCTGTCTGAGGTACCATTTCATGAAAATGTCAATCAATATTACCTCTTCCACTTAATGTCATGTTTTCCAATATTGTTGTAAGGCCAATCAGGTAAAAAGGGAAAAACCTGTAAGACTTTTGTTTGTGGTTTACATTTGAGGATTTGCTTGCAGCTGTGGTCACAGTGTTGGAGGCTGATACTGTCATAATACATAATACACAGAACTGTGTCTGAGTCTGCGTTCGTCACTGTCGAGTGACTCCAGTCTTTGACAAAGAGGGTCAAGGGGTTGACAAACTACAAGAGCTGGCACCAGATAGCCTGATGTCTTCATGTCCTGGGGACAACAAGCGATGGCAGGAGTTAGTGTCAGAGTTTCAGCCAGAATATATTGGATTTTTGTCACATTCTGTTAAACTTCTGTTTTACACAGCGTCCCAACTTCTTTGCGATCAGAGTTGTTTGCATTTTACATGCATGTTAGAATTAGGAAAAGGTTAGGGGAGTGTGTGTGTATGGAGGTAGGGGGTGGGACTGTGATTCACTGTTTACAGCGAATCTCAAGGAGCCTCATGAGGGCACTTAAACTGCATTGTCACAACAGCATTGCACTAATATTTAGTGCATGTGCCTCAAAATGAATGGATGTCAATGGACTTTACCGTGAAAGTGAAATAGTTAAAAATGCCAGTGGAGGGGTCCTTTCTAAAACATTGCTGTGCTCTAGATCACACCCCGAGGAAGTTTTTCAGTTTGACCAAACCTTAAGCTTTCAGCAGCTGGCCTTTGTGTCCACAGACAGTTGGAAAGGACTTCACTCATTGCATGTCTGCATCTCTGGACGGAGAAATATGCATCTGGCTGTTGGTGGACTAAAAGACAGTATTTGATAAAAAGTAGATTTCCAGCGTGTGTGTGAGATCCTGACGTCCGAGCAGGGTTTTATCCTGGAAACAGGGATTCCCAGGAATGCCCATCCCAATGATTTCCTGTTTTACGGGTGATATAATAACAGGAACACATTTTTTTTTGTCTGAAAATATGTAGAGCATACTAAAATATATTTACAAAATAGGCCTGCTGTTTACTTTCTTAAAACATATGCAACAGCTGTTTGTGTGCACTGGTGGAACACACTGAAAGCTCGTAATAATAAGAAATTCAACAGTCTGGTGAAAAGCGCCTTTCTCAGAGCAGCACTGACTACAGGCCACCAGAACCTCCTGAAGAATCTGCATCACACCAAGCGAGCGAGGGCCTTTTGAGAGCGATCGTTGACTTTATCCCCACATCTAACATTGCTCAGCTGCTACAGAAGGCCGGTACCAGCAGCCTCTGAACACCAGCAGAATATGGAATCAGGCTTTGTGTTATCTGGTAATTGGCGTTATTTTTCTGTGAAAGTCTGCTGCAGTCCCACATATTTAAATCTCTCCAGTCACTGTGGCGGTGAAAATAGTTCCCGAGTTTGATGTGAAAATATTGTGGCTGTGACGTCTGCCCTCCCTCTCGCTCCTCCAACAAACCAGGGATGGTGGTGACTGTTGGAACAGTGGAAAGATGAACCAAGAAAGTTTTATTGAGTGTTTTATGATGCTGAAATGACCGGAGTCAGCGATATAGTAGCTGTTTCTAATTAAACAAAACTGATCTGACTCTTTAACAGAAAGGTCTTTCTCCTCTTCACCATAATGTTGTCAAACACTTAGTAAAACAATCTGAGCCGGTCAGTGGCAAAAATAAACACTCGTAGTGGGCGTAGTTCGATGGTGCGCAGATGCCCGGAAGGATTACATTCAGCCCGTTTTGCGTTTGCCAGCTGCAGGGCTCTCGCTCAAACCTGGACCAGTTTCAAAAACTTGTTCCCATTAGTCACTTGGACACAGAAACATGGGAAAGTGGGGTCCATAAACAGATAATAATTTCTCCCATGTGAATCACAGAAATTGGAATCCATCTCATCTTAACAGAATGACTTTGGAAATGCCAAGTTTCTTCCTTTCGAATTTCCTTTATTTCTACAATGAAGAGTTGTCAAATATCACTTCCACGAGGCTGCCCTCAGCAGTCAGCAGACATTTCATATCGTCATATGCAGGTTAGCTGTGCAGTGACATTACTGTGACTCTGATGGGAATGATGCAGATCAACAATGACACTCCAGATCTTCAGATTGTTTTGGAATGAAATACTTTTCAATCACTTTTTTTTTTAGATTTGTATTACTAATTAAATGT
This sequence comes from Chelmon rostratus, assembly GCF_017976325.1. Taxonomy (NCBI): domain Eukaryota; kingdom Metazoa; phylum Chordata; class Actinopteri; order Chaetodontiformes; family Chaetodontidae; genus Chelmon; species Chelmon rostratus. Next base: position 2,164,113 of record NC_055679.1, read on the forward strand.
TATTTTAAAGCCCGACTAAATGTAGGTGCTCAGTAGACTTTGAAGTTCAGTTTTATTCTTTATTGTAAGGTGACCACAGCTCGGACCTTAAGTGCACCGTGTGTTCATGCACATACAGGTGCGCGTATCCAAGCACCATAGATGCCGTCATCTGGGTGGGGGATAATTATTTCAGTGCTTCGCACACCCACTGAGTACACCTTTCAACAGCATGGACGCCATGAACGCAGTGTTTTGGTTGCCAAGTTCTTTGTAAGCCTGCAGGAGCTCTTTCTCTTTGGCCTGACAGCTAATCATTTGCATACTGACAGGTTCTGTCAGAAAGAGCCAACATCACCTGTGATGATGCTCGCTCACGACTCATTGACTAGCAACAGCCTGGACAACGACACATTGATTATTGATTGACACACACACAACATAAGTCAGAGTTAATTCAGGTGTGGACAGATAAACATCTATGTAAGCACTGGAAACAAGTATGATATTGTAATTATTATTTTAAGTGTGGTGAAAAATAGTATAATATTGAAAACTAGGATATTTTTGTGCAGTACAGATATTTGTCGGGACTCTGGAGACCCAGCTCTGTTTAAATCAGGTGGGCCGTGGGTGACCCCTGCACCTGACAAATGACAAAAGTCTGTTCATCTGCCTGCAGCATTTTTAATTCACTATGAACTCTATTTAACGCTCCAATGAACTGATTTAAATGTAAAACATATATTTGTTAACATATTTGTCTAAAATGAGCTGGGCTATACAAATATATGTCAACCGTCTTGTTCTAACTCCTCATTGAAGCTGTATGATGTGATCCTGGAGTGAAATATTAAAACCCAGACTGTGTGATGAATGTTTTTATGGCTGCTTAAAATGCAAGCACCAGCTGTCTTCTGCATAATTTTCGACATATTTACCCAAAATTCAGCCTGACATGTTTGGTATTTTTGGGACCTTTGTGATCTCCATTCGAATGATAGTGGTAATGACTGGCTCAGCAGCGGGTCTGTGGGAGTTAAGGGCTTGACATGGTAGAGAATGAGACCCAGACCTGACTGGACCGAACTACAATGGTCCTGCCAAACCCAACACATGCAGATGATTGACAGTCAGAGAAAAAGCTTAAGCAAACTGCATTTGAATATAACTGTGATGCCATGAAAATGTTTTATATGTTTAAGAGACAATAAGTTGACTGTTGAAATATGTTTGTATTATGTACAAGCGATTGTGGGGCCTTTATTTTAACACCTGCAAAGATGGAAGAAACAGGAAATATTGTTAACAGTGAAAAGACTTGGGGCACGTCCTCGATCGTTACTTGAACCGGACGTTGATCTGGCTGGCGTCTCAAAGCTCTTATCTCTGCTCCGAGGAGTGAGAGGAAAGCCATGAGTGAGGACACATGTGAGCGGCTGACATGCCTGTTTGGTGGATATTAGTTGTTGATTGGACGCTGCAGCTGATCGGACTGATCTATCACAACATCCCTGGAGATTCATACCAGAGTGAAGGCAGATAATTGTTTAAACTCAAGCATGACACTCTCTTAACAAATGTGCGTCTATTGTAGGTCCGAACAACACAAGGACCACAAACAGCTGTCTTCATGTATGAGAATGTTTTCTCATCATGATCTGCCATCTTTTGTTGTCAGGTAGAGTAGAAGAGTCTGTCAGTCAGCAACACACACTTTTTATATCATCCATCATCCTTTCAGTCTCATATGAGGTTGATACTTCCAAACACTGGGTTTGATATGGGTTAATTTAAATTAATTCATTCAAATTTTCCTTGAAACGTTTAAGCTAATAAATCACGTCCAATATTCAAAAGACTCATTAATCATATTCTGGGTTATTAAATAATGATTTCACATTTAGAATATCAATAAATGCAGTTGCAAATAATGAGTAGACATAAATGAATTCTGCCATTAGAAACGGTTCCTGTGCCTCTGGGCAGGACAGCACACAGTATAAATACTTATTATTCATGTGCAGGTGTTTGTCAAACCTGTAACAGGGTGTAGAGAGAAAACTGCTGCTCTGGCAATGATGGCTGTGTGAGCAGTGGACATGCACAGACACAAATTCATCAAAAGACTGACAGCTGATCCAGCTGTGATCAGCAGACGTCAGGTGCCGCTTCGTGCAATGTGTCTGGAGAAAGGATGTTTCATTCCTTGTTTCTTCTGTCCTTGCGTGGTCTCCTTGGTGGGGGGCAATAAGACACAAGGAAAAAACACAAGTGAGGGAAACTTGAATGAGACTTGGGATGCACCCGTGTTTGCATCTGCATAGTCCCTCATGTCTAATCCAAAGTAGTCCTCAGAAAGCAGCTGCAGGACGTGATGCATAATCTTTGCATTTTCCACAGTTGGTGATGAGTTTCATGGACATTTTTCTCAGTTTGTCTGAACATAATATCTTAATGTGTTGTAGACTGGAAGATAATACCATCATGTCACTCACCTCATCTATAATGTTAATGCTAGTCTTTAGACGTACCTGTTGCAAACCCAGTGGTCTACATTGTGAATGTTAGACTGTTCATATTCACACACACACACACACACTCACACACAGGGTGACAGCTGGTTAATGAGGCACTGAGGATGAAGTCCCAGGGGCACATCCATAACACACCAGTATAGGAAGGATGGTCATCAATCATACAAGGTGGAGGAGCTGTAGCAGGAGGGGCACAGGGAACTGGGGTGGACAGACTTTGTCAGGGTGACATGGAAAATGTAGTGGACTGATGACACATTCAACTTCAAAAAGACCAATGTACCGAGGGGCAAGATTTTCTAGACTCGACTCTCAGAGGGACGTCCTCAGAGGAGAGCCATACCTTTCAGTCAGGGTGTAGGGCTAAGGGTACAGCAACAATCGGCTTGGGACTGGGCCCTGGTGGAGGCATGAGGAAGAGCAGCTCGGGCCTTTATCCAAGTCAAACAGCAGCGGTTTAGATGATCCTGGACAGAAAGTACTGTAACCTTTACTTCCTGAGGTGGGAACAAGGCGGCTTGGAAACCAATAGCACATTCAAAAGATGACAAATCCAAAAAAGCGCTGATGACGGCGATGTGGGCATATACAACCAAGGTTAGTTCCAGGTGGACGAGTTGGAAGAAGTCACACAACGTCAGAACAGCAAGCTTGACCAGGTGGTGAAGACACGGTCAGGACAGACAGGACCACGAGGGAGACAGAGAACAGGATGAGTGAGCGAACAAGCAAGAGCTAGATACAGAAGTAGCAAGAACTGGTGAACAGTGACTGGAAGCGTGGGACACACTTCCTGGAAGTGAAGTCTGACAGAGTGGAAGTGGCAGGGCCGAGTATTACTAGAGGTCTTGATTGCAGTGATGAGATGCAGCTGGTGGCTCTGCCCTGCCTCCAGTGCACCTGCAGACACACACACACACACACACACACACACAGAAAGAGAGCTGGTTATTGTGGCACTGAAAATGAAGCCCCAGAGGGCAGATGTAACAGTATGCTTGAAATAATAATTCGTGTCTGTGTCTGTGTCTAACTAGTTGTGATGTCATAAATCCTGCAGGTATGCACACCTGTTCAACTTAGATTTAAGGTAAACTAAGAGGAAATTTCCTCTTTAAGTTCGAATACAAACATTGCAGAGTGAAGATTGAACATCCAAATAAATAACAAGAGGAAAAACACTTTTTTGATTGGACTTGAATTAATAGGAAATAACCACAATTTAAATTTCAGTCACAAGTCTCACACTCATCAAAATCACAATTTGATCATTTCCTGGAATCATTTAGCCACAGGTGGAGGTTGTAAAATGTGAAATCTCATATCAGGGAGTCACAGCTGGAGCCTGAACCACTGTACTGCCTCACTCTCTGCAGGTTGGCTGTTATCAGGTTGTTGGTATTCCGCTGGGTGGAGAGGGAACTGTCATAGCATCATACCAGTTATGATAAGCTGGGTGAAAATTGCGTATCTCACTGTTATTCCTCACTGAGGGATTAGCTGCTGGAAGATCTTAAGCAGGGTGTGATTTGGTGTCGAGAATCCGTCGTTCTCTCTCAAAGCAATAATGCTAATTTCATTTGAAATCTGCGGCCCTGCAGAAAATGGATTGAGATTCTGCTCAGGATTACAAAACAACCGCTTAATCCTGGAAATGTTGAAGGTAATTTACTTTAGAGATGCCTACAGTAAATCCACAGGGGTTGTTGCTGAGTGATTGTTTCAGATAAGGTTGACCCTTTCTGTCTTCATGTGGTTAGGAATCATGGGAAAATGAATGACACTGTATTTCTGTATCCATCTCTCTGTTTCTGTCTTTTTTTGTATGAGATTGAATCCTTTCTGATGTCTCTTACACATGCACGGATCTTGTTCACACATGATATGTAACAGACGCAGCTCCCGTCTCATCCCACAGCGCTGAATATTTCTGTCTCTGCCCGTCTGACAGGTTGAACATCCTGCTGCACGGCATGACGCCTCTCTATTTCCACGTCGTCAACGTGTGTTTGCACTGCGCCGTAACCTGCCTGCTCATGCACACGTGTGAACGCTGTGCGTTCGAGGACCCGCGCCTGGCCTTCGCCGCGGCACTCCTCTTCTCCGTGCACCCCGTCCACACCGAGGCCGTGAGTACATGACACACAGACTGTCACGAGCTGAGACAAGGAGGAGTTCAGAACACAATACAGAGTTACTAAAAATGAGAAGTGGTTTATATTTTTTTAGTCTAATTTGAAACGTTTCACTTTCACAATATGTTCTATTCCTGAAATAGCTGCTGTACGAGCGTTGACCTCCCCCCCCCCCTAACACTGCCACCCGTCTTACAGCTCTAATCCTTCAACCTCGGCTCCTGAGAGGCACTTCACTTCATTTTCAGTGTTCATTGCCATGGTCCCTAGTGTGAAATCCATAGCTCAGTGCCTAATAAATGTCATTTTGCAAGATAAAGCTGCACGTCTCAGAGTGGCCTTTTACTGTGACAAGCCTGAGGCACACCTGTGCAACCAGGCTCAATGTCATGCTGTTCAATCAGCATCTTCATATGCCACACCCGTCAGACGCATGAATTATCTTGGCAAAGTAGTGCTCTCTCACGCAGATTTCAACAAATCAGTGCTCAGAATTTGAGAGAAATAAACCTCATGTGTGAACAGAAGACGCCTCTTCTTCTTCAACGCGTGAAAAATGGGAGAGAAGTTTATTTTTATGCTGAGTGTATAATTATTCTGTCTTACTTCAATTTGGGGGATAATTATGTTTAAGTTTGCAACTTATGTTCCCATACAGTATAGTGTTGCAATGGATTGAGTGAGTTACATTATGGGCTTCATCTTGAGTATGTACATGTATTGTTTGTCAAACTGGCACCATTCTAAATATGCTGAATTAGCTCCGAGCAGTTCCTGTTTGCTGTGAGCCCTGACGGCTGTCACTGGAAGATTCTCAAGCAAGTTGTCAGATAATAATAGTTCAGATCATTCTGAACTGCGGCTTGTGTTCATTTAAGATATATAGGCCAAGCTCACCAGACTGACTAAAACACGTAGGTGAAGGCACACTGTAGACACAAAGAGACTGTTCTGACAGTGATTTGGATGCATCAAGCCTGGTCTGACTCACAGGAAGTCGGCTGTTGTCTGCCATTGGCTGACTATTTTGGTCAGCATTCCCCTCTACGTGTCACCGTTCCCAAAGTCCCTGTCATTACGTGAAACGAGAGCAACCTCGGAGATGGCGACTTAAACGCGGAAAACGTCAGGTTTTGACGAAGATTTTGATCGTTTAGCAAAGCGGGCAGACAAAAACACACACTGTGACATCCCTAGCTGTTAGCCCATTGTGTTCTGAGCCAGACCAGTTTAGCTCTGTAGAAACAGTGGGAGGAATATCGCACAAATTTACACGCACAATGTCGCACCTCACCTTTCCTGAAAAGCCGTGAAGCGTGCTGAAGTGGAACAGGCCTCTTAGTCCTCATCAGTTCAGTTCAGCTGGAACTGGTTGGCTGACTGGTTGGCTGAGCATTGTGCAATGACAGTGGAGTAAATTGATCGCCTGTGGGTATCCCCTTGTGGATTCTTTTCTGAATTAAATTGCCTTTATTATTTTTTTCTATTTGAAATGCAGCCTGGTGCAAGACAGCCAAATGGGGAAGCAGAGTCAGACGACAAAGTTAACAGGGTCTGCTGGTTTTATCTCGTGCTGATGCTTCTGGAAAATATCACACATCACATGACCACCAGCCAACAGCAATAATGATATACTCCATGCATACTCTATATCTGTATTAATATTCTGCTCTGATCCACCGACTCACAATAGATCCAAGCATTGGGTTAGCATTCCAGGTTAGCTCAAGCCTCTGTGGTGTTTGTATGGAGCTGCTTCACAAAAAAAGCCCTCTGTCACTGCATCATTATGGTCTGCTGCTATTGTCACATTCCTGAGAAAGTGAGTCTTGATATACTGTGAGACTTTTAACTGCTGCAGGCACATTAAGTGCAGCGGATGATGGAGGACAAGGGCTTGCTGTAAAGTAGCAGACATGGCCAGCGGGAGCTCCAGTCTTATGAGTCTCAGCAGTCGTTACTGCAGGCTGGTCAATAATAAATACATATATGGTTAAGGTTTCCGGCGGCATATTATGGTGGAGGCGGCCTGCCTTGTGTGAGATAAAGTGCCTCTACTGAAGTCAGAAGAAACAATAGGAACTATTTTGAGTACCCTTGCTCATGGAGGGAATGGTGGCATCCTTTTTTCCCACTGACATTGTGATGTGACTGACAGTCGAAGCTCTTCTGCAGCTTGGATCGGAATGAAGCTCCACGTTGAATCATCAGTACAAAAGATGAACAGCCGAGTGGGAAAATGTCTGGTTTTTAAACAGAAATTCAGAGACACAGACGCAATACAAATGTATAAATATAATCTATAATGTGTGCTGCTAATTAGTGAGAGACGCTAAAGATGACAATCGTCAGCTTGAATGTTTTCACTTAAACACATCACAGCAGCTATGGTGCTGTGTTTTGTCCCCTGTTTTGAATTCAGTGCACAGCACAGCAGCAGCAGCTGAGGCTCATTGGTTTTGTAGCATTGCCAGCCCAAACTTACGGAAAAAGCCATGTTTTCTTCAGAAACAGAGTTGAAGTAATTAAAACTCAAAACATGGTCACATTATCCAGGAGACTCTCGTCTTTCTATGGTAAGTAAAGTTGAGGATTTCATTAAAACAGTGGGGGAAAGTGTACACACTTCCAGAGGCAGCGACCCCTTTGTGGTTCCTGTTAAATGAGAAATGAGGGCTGGTGTCCGTCTGTCGTCTGCCCTTCATGGTAGCAGTTGTCCGCCCTGCAACAGTATCTTTGAGGAGGACAGCCGGTCCTCTGGGATCAGTACAGTATCACATTATTATTTCATTCACTCCTGCTTTCAGCCCGCTGACTCCTTTGTGTCCCTGCACGTCGGCTGAATCCAGCTCTCGCACACTTCCTGCCATTTACAACCTCTGCTCTACTTTCCATGTGACTCCCAAAGGGAGCGTTTCCCCCGTCCCACTCCGAAAGCTGGTGAGTCAAGTTGTGCAAGTTGGGGAATCTATGCAAAAAAAAGTACAGCAGAGCAGATTATTATTCCTCTCCCTCACCTCAACAGGTGAGGTGACAATGAGTGCTCAGAAGTTCACTACAGAGAAACTGGAATGGGGATGAGCTCAAGAGGGGGGGGCGGGAGATGAATGGAGCAGCGGAGTATGTGCAGCATGGAGAAAGAGTTGAATAAAGAAAGAGAAATGCATGAGATATGGCTGAGGAGGGCGATGAAAGGAATGAGAGGCAGCCGGAGACGGAGGGAGGGAGCGAGCGAGGGAGAGATGAATGGAGAGCAGCAGGGGTTGTAACAGGACAGGCCTCCTGCCAGGGCGCTCCCTCGCCTCCCTGCACAGACAGGAGCAGAGACACGGAGAGGAAGACAGGAGAGAGCAACGGGGAGGTTCAGAGAAGAGGAAGAGAGAGCGAGCTGGGAGCGAGGGAAGCAAGACGACAAGACAGCAAAGAAAGTGAGAGCAGGAAGCGTGAAGGAGTCAGAAATAAGGTCTCAGAGTCTCCAGGCCGGCGTAGGCGAGAGTTTATTTCCCTGCTCATCTCCCAGCATGCCAGTCAAACTGCCAGAGCAGGCAGAAACACTTGGACTGGATGTGACTGGGAGAGAGGAGGGAGAGCTGGCTGCTGGCTGCGTGCACCAGCCCTCCAACAAGTCGCGTTAGCTCTCCATTCAGAAGCATTTTATGGAGTCTGAATGAAGTTTATCGAGGAATAGTTCGTTTGAAAAGTCTCAACTAAATGTCAAAGATTCAGCTGAGATCGGTAATCAGGTTTTGTGAAGCTGAACGGAAATGTCTCTGCAGACCTACGAAGACGAGGGATGGAGCTCATGTGCAAACCGCCCAAAACTCAACAGTGTGTCGTGTGGCCATTGAAAAAAATAGCTCCAATGGGTTAAGAAACACAAGCAGTCAGGCCATCATACAGATTGTAAATGAACCACAAGTTTAGCCAGATTAGCTGAGATAAAATCGAAATGCACCATGAATGTCACCATCAACCACTGATTGCACAGGAAAACTCTCAGTGTGCACATCTGTGGTAAGCATGGTCGGCAGAAAGTCAGCCTGGCCGAGCGGTGAGGGGCTGTTTCCAGCCCGTTTGATCACGTGACTTACAGAATTTATATTAGCCACAGCTGATACATAATGTGACTCTGCTGCCACCGTTGTTTGTCATTTCAATAAGCGAAAGCAGCTGCCGGCTGAAAAAGCCTGCAGGCTGAAGCGGGTGTGTTCTGCTCTTCGCTTATGAAATCAAAAACCATTTGTTCGTTGATTCACTGGCTTCCAGATCTCAGAGAATTTTGTTGTCACGCGATCTTGGAACGGGATTCAAAGCTTGCTATCCAAGATCAATCCCGATGTCGTAATGTCCAAATGTTCACAGTTTAGGAAAGTGCCCAGTTTTCATCAGCTGGTGTTATGCAAATGTTATTAAGAGCGGAGTGGGTGGAAAGTCGCCTCTACACACACCCCAGCACACAGAGCGTGATATGCCCCAGACTGCACCTCAATATAAACAGGCTCCATCATTAAGACCAGATGGAGCTCATTTTTCCCCACCATGATAAGGAATGAGATCGGTGGAGATAAACGCACACACAGAGGCACAGGCACACTGGGGATTTTCTCCTTTCTCACCCAGTCACATGTTAGAAAACCTCTCCAGAAGCAAACGGCGGGCTGTCGCATGTGCGAGTTTCTAAATAGAAGCGGCCTCCAGTCCTCTGTAGCACTAAACAGAGATTTCTCCTGCACAACGTTCCAAGTCTTTATCTGGACTGAAACACTTAGTGGCCATTCACACAAATAATTGTTTTCACCGAGGTTGAAGCGTTTTGCTCGCTGCTAATAAACCCTCAGCACAGCTTGCTGTTTGGCTCGTTCTCTGAAGCCTTTCCTCTTCTGACGAGTCAAATAAAAGCAGAATTGTGCAGTTCTTCCATTAGGTCTGTTTTAAACAAGACAACTTAATAAAAGCTTGTTAGTTTGTGGCCAACCTGTTTCACTGTCAGAGTATAGCCGTTAACAGCATCAGACGTGGTGTGTTTGAAGTGGATGGAAATTTGATTTCCTCTTTAGGTAGCCTCAGACATTAGCTGATATCGTTAGCTGCAAAAGCTAAATGACTCGCCACAGCCGAGCGTAGCCTAGATGGTGCCAGGAGGCTTTTCAAGATAAAAGCACCATCGGATCAGCATTGTTGGTTGTTCCCGGTGGTTTTTGTGCAGTGGCAGGAATAAACCACATCCGTGAATAAAGGGGCAGCTTCAACCGATCATACCTCTCAGGTACATAGCTGCCCCTATGTTGTAGCTGTGTGCTGTAGCTCAGAGCCCAACACACAATCACCGAAAATAGACTTTGAGACTGACATTTTTCTTCCGTTACTACAGTCACTGCAGCTCCGCATGCGGCCTATATGTGTTTTAATTTTGGCAATTTAGCACGATTATAAGTAAGCCTGAATTAGCAGTTTCCACTGTACCCATGGCTGCACGGTGCTGTCACTGCATTACTTTGGTGCTGAAGAAAACATGAGGAATCTAAGGCAAGTTCTCTCTTCGTACCTCTTTTTGGATTTATGGACGTTTATTTGAGCCGGAGATAATGAGACGCTTGGAAAGTGTAAGTCACACTGACTCTAAAAATTTGAAGAGTATGAGTTTTGATGTTAATTTTGGGGACTGAGCTCTAAGGCTTTTAAAGTGCCTTAATTGCCTCCATGAGCTGTGTGTCAGTGCTGCTGCTGTGAGTGCTGGTTGTTAGTGAGCGGGCCAAATCAGCATTCACACAATAACTAACTTTACAATAACCCCCCAAGTCTGAAGTTTGCACAAAGTGGATAGTCAAACTTTGAAGCTGATGTTGCTCCAAGGTTGTTCCTCTCCATTAATTCACTGCTGATGATGATGAGGCGTACAACTCAGATAACTCAGGGTCCAGTAAGCGTGCTTCCTGTGGTTGCCATGGTCACACAGTGGCAGCAAGTGGAAAAAGTGGAACCATCATCGACTAATACTGAAGCGGGAAATGGCTGTGTGTGTTCATGAGGACAGCAGCTGCAAAACACCTTCAGCCCTTAAATCTGCTGAAGTCGTCATGATAATTATATGCTGACAGGTTTGATGAAGGAAGTAGTCCAATGTTTTATTTGATATTAACAGTTTGGGAGGCAAAAGTCAGGCTGGTTTCTTTGCTGAAGTAGTTTCCTTTAGTTTGCTGAGTTCTGATATTATGCAATACCCCAATCTGTAATCAC